>NC_134012.1:82637045-82944353 GCF_047716275.1 Strix uralensis | reverse complement strand
GTTAGGACTCTGCTGACAGTGTTTGGGTTACTGCACCAACGGACTTGCTGCCCACTTCAAGGTGTGGAGAGAGGATGGGTGACCCTTGTGTTGCATCATGCTCACTTCTGTTTTCCATTTCCTGTTGCATGAGTTCCTCCTCACAATGTATGCCCATTACTTTATTATCTTAGAAGGGACAGCATAATTAAAAGCTTCCTCTCCTGGAATCATTAAAAGATATCCCCCACAGACAAGGCAAATATTGATGACCTGACTAAATCTGCTATCCTTGTTGACAGTTACAGCAGCTTGTGTATGTATCTGAAGAAAAGCCACAACAAAAAGTGTTTCCCTCTCTTTCCATATCAGTCAACTAGTTAAACAGGTCTACATGTGTAAAGAACCCTGAAGCCACACTGCAAAAACACAATTTAGAAAGCTAAATTAAATAGTCAGTGTCTGATTTTAGCATTTAAGGGAATGATAGGTCAAATTCAATGATCTGCTTTCCAGATGATAATTTTCATTTTACTAAATATGTCTCTATTAAGGTTGGCAAAAGCTCCTCTGTTAGTGGGTAAGGGAGGAAAGAGAGGAAAGCAAGCGTAGCAGGAAGGTATGACCCTATTTTACCTTTTCTGACAAAACCAGATAACATTGCTAGATTGGAGAGAAGATCCCACAGACCACCAAAGGGTCTTTTCTGAGAAGAGATGCAGCTTTTCTATTTCTGAACAACTCTCACTTTTAATTTTATTACCTTGAAAAAGTCCTCAGCACTCATAGCTAGTTCAGAGATGGAGAAACTTCACGTTCACTGTGGTACAAAGAGTTAGCATGAGGTCACCTGCTTCTTCTAAATAAGAAGCTATGCTGAAGAGTAGCTGTAAGAAGAGTGACTGTGAAGAGGTGCTCCATGTCAGATGTGTAAGGCAGGGGGGCAATCTCACCAGCACAGCATAGCCTATCAAAGTCAGATTTTTGCCTGCATAAAGTGATGGACCATGCTAAAACCATGTAAGATCATCCTGAAGCCTTGCTTCTAGCTTGGGTTAAATTGCTGTCCCTCACATTTCTGTGCTTCACTAGCACATCACCAGCTTGTATATTGCTCACAAAGTAACTGCATCATATGTAGGTTTTAAATAATATGTAGAAGCTGCTTGTGGAAAGACAAAAGCTCTGTGAAAAGATGGGGATGCTATATGATATTTGGTATCCACACAGTAGTTGCCAGTGATGCCTCATCTTCTTTTCTTCTTTTGAAGACACAGGAGTGATTTTGAGTTGTCACCACTCATCAACTTTTCATGGCAATGAGAAGACAAAGGGATCCAATGTCAGGTGCAGAATGTCAAAACATTAGCTTGATGCCTATGCTAAGATGGTCACCTATGAAATCACAACCCTCCGATCTCTTAATTTGCTGCAGACTCCAGCAGACGTATGTGCTTGATGGTTATTTCAGAAGATTTTGCCCTTACTAGAGGGAGGCAATTGTTTTAAATGAATCCACAGATGATAGTTCATAGAGCTGTGACAATTTAAAGAACTCTATAATTACATTACAATTTGTACAGCCATGGAATTACTGGAAACATATTTATACCACCTGTTTCAATGCAGACAGACACAATTTTTTATTCCCAACAGCACTATTAGTTCCTCTCATCATATTACCTAGTCAGAATACTCAGGGTATCATTACTGAACAAAGCAATAGATGGGATTGATCATTCAAATTGAAAAGGCAATTTATTGTGTTATCTTTCTCCAATTATTGCCAAGATTCCTTTACATTAAAATAAAAAGAATAAAATAAATTAAAAAAAGATTTGATCCATTCATTTTGGCACTACTACCTCTGAGTGCCAGCCAGCATTATTATCTGGCAGGGTCCTCTTGAACCACTCTCCAAAATAAATATAGCAGATGTCAGTCAGATGTTTTTCTACCCATGTCCAACCACTCACCAAGAAATAAGTTTTTATTTTAGGCCCGTATCCTAATAATCTAATGAATTTGTCAAAAAAATTCTGTGTCTTATCTAAATAGGGGAAATAATGAAATATTTGCCTTCAACATCTAATTTGGTAAATCTGACTCTGTATCCGAGTTCCCTGTATTCTGGCCAAGCCTAGCCTGTCCCAACCATCTCATATTGAAGTGCTGAGCTCTCTAAACCCCATTTAAGTGATTAAGTTCCAGCATTTTCCATATCAGACACATCATTCTCCAAAAGCACTTGTAGACTCCAACCTGAATGGCAGCACTGGCCTTACCCTTGCAGAGCTCAGTGGGGTCTGATTGTGTCAGCCCATGGGGTTACCCCATCCACCACCCCAGGACCCCTGCAGCAGAGCAGCCTCCTCCCCTGGGGTTACAGTGAGTGGTCACCAGTGAAAGTGAGCAGCGTGGAAAGGTCTCTTTGGCTATATTCGAAACAGTGTGTTAATCTGCTCATGTGGCTGCTTGCTTACAGTGACAGAATGATTAATTCATACACACAAAGGTACCAGAGATGAGAACAAGAGATCCTAATGAATTATACTTATGGATTGCCTTATGTGGTTCATACATACACTAAATGGAGTTTTTGGCTGGTATTGTGGAGCTACTGCTGCATGCTTTTTGAAACAAGTAGGCTTCATCACTGCAATTCAACTTGCTGCTACCACAAGTTTCTGACTGTGCAAATGTAGCTGATTGGACTACACAGCCAGACCTCCCACAGTTTTGAACAGATGTATGATGATCAGCTTTTCCCAGCCACTGCATACTTTGCATACTTTCTTATCTTTACATGCTGCACTGTGTACCAGCAAACTATTATATTCTAATTTTCCACATCCTTCATATAGAGATATATATATCAGCCCTCATTGTTCAAGCAGGTTATATGTTCTTCAGTTTCTTAATATAATTTTTTACTGCATCTTTTGCACTGAGGGGGATAGTATTTCCATTGTAAGTTCTACTCTATTTATTAGCCAGGATTGCTGAGACGCTGGTTGTATGACCCTGAGACACACAGTCCTCAGAAACATTTGGGCCAGGTCTGCCTTATTATAATCTCTATGACAGTCACTTCTTGACCCACAGCAGCTCCATCTACGCTCGTGCCTGGGAGCCTTCCAGGCACTAAATCCAACTGGCACCAAGCGGCTCAAGACTATGCCTTTGCCTCCCAAACAGGTTGGCTTCAAGAAGACTGCCTACTGGAAACAGTCCCTGGATCACAGAACTCCAAAACTGTGCTTAGGATTTGCTCAGGAGAGTGTGAGGTGGATAGGCCAGATTCATGCCTGGGACTGCTGTGTCCATGTCCTGGTGTCTGGGAATGTTTTGAAGCTTACACAGATTTACCAGCCTAGTCACAGCCACTGGGTCTGGCTGCAACACTGTTCCTGAAGTAACTTGCTCTTGCCATTTAGGTCACCTGAAGTTTGATCTGATGCTTGTAAAAGTCAATGGTTAGATGCTCATTGACTCCAATGGACTTTGGCCCAAACGCACAGTATTCTGGGATTTCAGATGTCTCTGATTTGCAGTACATCCAGGCTGGAAAATGTCAAAAAGTGACATTTGGTCCTGACTGAAATCATTAAAACACAAAGCCCCTGCAATGTATGCTATTTACTCATCTATGTATTTGATATGCCAACATAGTGTAGTAGTTGAACATTCAAAGGAAAGATGTTTGTGACATAACTTATTTTAGTACAATTTTGCTTTTACTACAGTGACTTGGTTCTGTAATTTACAGGTACAAGTCAAAAGGATGAGTTTTCAAAATGTAGCCCTAGAGTTTTGTATTTTATTTCTACTATATTTGAAATGCCAAATCAAAATTATCATGTTTAATTTACTTTATCCTCAGTGGTTTTGCTTAGATTTATGAATTACCTTGGATTAATTGCTATACAACGTTCTGGTTTTATAGTGTAATTGGGTGTGTCTAAATGCATTCCATTTTATGACTTGCTTTAGGGTATATTTTGGATGAACTGTATAATATAAAATACATTTGGTGTTATGTTTTATATAATGCCAGAGAAAGCACAAAAAGTGCATTTAAGTTTCTGGTTTATGGGTTCCAGGTCTGAAAAACTTTGGAGGACAAATCTGCTTATTTTCAGTTTTTCTCAAATTGTTCTGGGTCTTTTTCATTTCAATTTTTCACAATAACCTTTGAATTATTGAACCTTTGTGTCAATAATTATTTTCAGTCAGAACAAAATAAATAGTCCATCCTGAATGATAGTATAAATACTGGTATCACAGTTTCTAACATTCTCATTGAAAAAGTTAAATTAGAGCAAGATCTAACCAAAGGAAAATAAATATTCTCCACTCTCTTGTATAATCCACAGGTGACTGACACCCTGTGTTAGACCTTTCTCCTTGCTGATCTTTGGAGGGATCAGAGTGAAATGCTTTGCGTTAGCTGGCACACTGCAGTTGTTAACACCTTGAACTTCTGATTAGTGAAGTCCAAATTATAAGGCATAGGCTTCTGTATGGAGTCCCATGAACTGCTATTGACTGTATTTAGAACTTTTGATATGTTTACGCCAAAACTACACATCCTTGGCAACCTCAGGACATGTTCCCTGACTCCTTTTGAGCCTTTTAAGTCCATAACATACCTCTCCTCCGTATATGTGTCTCTCCCTTCCTCTATTCTTCACAGACAGAAAGAGAACCAGCTTCATGCTTCAGAGTGAAGAAGACTGAACCAAAAAGACCTCTGAAGGTCAGAAACTTGCATCTTATTTTTTCACCTTTGTGACTCCCTGGCCTGCTTTGTTGCCATTACAGCTTCTAGGTTTCAATAAGTTTGTGGACCTGTAGTCAAAAGACTACTCCAGTGAACCCCTTTGCAGGCATCTAAGTAAAAAGCTAATACCTTAGAGCTGCTGAGTTCTCTCATCAGCCAGTTGGTAAATGGTGACTTTCCTTCCAATGTAACACTGGGCATTCATGTTGGAATATAATAACTACAGGCTGGGAAGACAGAAAGCAGTTTAGAGAAACCAAATTACTAGGTAAGAAGAATTCACAAATCCCTGACAAACAGACTTAAAACTGAAAAGCTCAATGAGTCACATGTTAAATGAAAACTGGAGTGTACTGAACTGTTTGAGCTACTGTACCAACAAAGAACAGTTTTCCACACAAATGTCACGAGATTGGCTTCAGCATCAGAAGTCTGACTAATGAATCACTAATGTGATGTAACAGTGGTTGATACCTTGTCTCATAACAAAGTACTAGAGAAGTGTTCATTTCTCAGAATTGATTCAAAGTATTAAGTATGAATCACTCTAACAAAGAGATAAGATCCAAAATTTTATTGATGAAAGAACATGTGAAACAACTCAAGGTATATTTTATAGGCCAAAGGTAAAGCTAGCTAATGAGTTTCTTCATTTATTTTGGAAACTGGAATCATTATAATATCATTCTGCAGCTTGATATCAATACTATAGTCTCTTAATAATGCACTTTAGATTAACAGGAGTCTATGCTTAGTGTTAAGTAAATACAATAATTATACACTGTATTTTCTTTGCTACTCTCTTCTCCTTCCTTTTGGGCACCGAAGAAGTTTCACTGGCAGTATTGAACTGAAACTCACTATGTATGAAAGTACATGATGAAGCTGTCTGCCAGGGCAGAGAACTGAACTGAACATTTACGTGACTCTCAGCCCTGCATTGCTAATGTCTCTGCATCCTGACTAACCCTGACGCCCCCATGAGCACAGGAAGGCTGTCAGATGGTCAAGGGAATGGCAAACACCTGAAAATGCATGTGCAGTCTAACGGGGCTCAGTATCTAACAGGAGTTAGACCCTAAACTGGCTTTGGAGCTTTTGGAAATCTAATTAGATGCTGCTTTGCATTGTAAGTATCTAAAAGCCTTTGACAATTCTATTTTAAGCAATTTGTCCATATACATCAGCAAATTTGTAACAGGATCTGGACATGTATAAACAGCAGAAGTAGCATCTCAAAGGCATATGGAGAACTGCTACTTCAACTAGTTAATTTGAAATAAAAAATCCACAGAACAATAACATTTTTTAAAATAAAATATGTCTGAGATTCCAGAATACTGGAATATAAAAAATGAAAGCATCTGCCAGCTATTGACTTTGGACTCCCAGTGATCTTTGCAAATCTAAGACATTTCCATTTAACATTTGTAAGGTGTCAATTGTTCATTACCCAATCTTTACATAGACATTTGGTCTGAAATGTTGCGTGTACATTGGTCACATATCCATGCAATGTGTAAGAACGAACGTAAGAATAAAGGCTGTAAGGCAATGAAGATTAAATGCTAAGTTTATCTGTGAGCTTTTCATAACTCCTACCAAATCAGCTGCCCACAAACCACAGGAGTTCACCACATAAGCAGATAGAAATGTTGTTTGGAAAAGACAGGATGATGATTTCCAGTTCATAAGATATTTATCCCAAGACACATTCATTCATCTGTTGCACATTTAAATGTCTGCTTTTAGCCACTTGCTGGAGCAATACTGAATCAAAAGAGCATCTCTTTCTAATAACAGCTTCATTCCACACTGACTTACAAGCAGTCACTGTGTAATCTAAAGCAGTAGAAACAAAGTGTGAGTTCAGGAAGTCCAAACCACAAGGAAGGATATTCTGCACCAAAGATGCAGTTACTCAGAGGTGATTAATGGGGGTGAAGAGCCCAGATCCTGCAGGAGGAAAGGAAAAGAAAAGGCCAAGTAAGGTACTCATCTTTGCAAAGAGTGTCTGTCTGCAAACCTAACTGGTGGCTGTTGAGGGCGGAGGTTCATGTGTTTCCTTAGCACATCACCAGACAGACTTCACTCAGGGATTGGTGTGTAATCCTGAACTGGTCCAATGATAAATGAGTTTTGGTAGTTTTTAAGAAGAAAATTAATGGGAAGAATATGAAGTATCTTTGTAAGGTTTGTGGACTCTTCAGCTAATGCAATATGAGAAATCCTTAATTATGACAATCACAAAATTAATTAAATTTAATTACAATTTTAAAATTATATGGGCATTTAAATCAAAGAATACTTTGAAATACTATATCTCAGTTTGAATGTTTTCAAACTGTTTTCAGGTATTTATTAGCTACAAATAACCTTCATTTTTAAGCAATACGTATAGTCATGCATGAACAATTACATCCTGCAGTCTTTAATTTGATGGAATTTATTCACAGACATCCTTCCTAGGATGGAATGTGTTCCTGGAACAGGTTATGGTTTGATCTAAACACTGTCAGTTCAGGTTCAGATTGATCACTTCCAGTAAGGAGTTCAGTAACAACTTCCTGAAACGAGAATGCTTCAGCCTCAGAGACCACTATTCCAAATCGGTGCTTTGTGCTGCAGCCTCTGTGAAGGATGTGACTGTTTAATTGGATTGTGATGGATGCTGAAGGTTCTGAGACTGCAAGACTGATTTATTAGGAGCTTTGCAGACTAGTTCACAGCTACATGTTTTGTTTTGACCTGAATATTTATATGTTTCTTAATTTTTGTGTTGACCATAGCATTTACTCCTGAGTGATGCTCTTGATGTCAGTATTTCTGCTCAGCAGTCTCATTAAGACCTGATTTGGACCATAAATTGCCTTTGACTAAGATGCAAATGAGATCCTTTACCAAGTAATAACAGGTCAATATAGTATTAATGTTTTACTTACCCTGTAGCTTATTTTGTGAATTTCTTACTCTGTGAGTTTCCTGGTGGTTGTTGGTTTGTTGATCTTTTTTAGATGCATCTGGTCTTACCATATAAAACTAAAGCAGTACTGTAATTTAAAAATTACTCTGACAGTGTTTTCCATCTAGTGATCTGTGATACTGACCTTCAAACTGAAGAAATTTTGCAGCATTTTAAGGGGTCTACCTGTATTTCACTGCTAATGCCTTTATGTGAGTTTTGCTAATGTGTGGTACTAAGCAATAAGATAAACTGTCAGGGACTTTTGGGGAAAATCTTATATTCCCTAGGAAAAAAAAAAAAAAAAAAAGGAGTCCAAAATTATTGTCACGGTCCCAAATGATTTCCTTATGCAAAATCACATCCAACATGTATACTTTCTATTGTCTTAGCTGCCAAAATCATTGTCATGTGTACCACTTTGGTTGTGTGGAATAAGCATTAACTGCAGCTAGGCATATTGCTAATTCCCCCCTGCAAAATCAATGTAAGACCTTTGCCAAGACAGAGTATCCCACAAAGTTGACTTTGACATATTTTCACCATTACCAGGAAGTTCTGATTGCCTCATCAGAATATTCTGGCCACTGGAAGAACATTTTGTCAAGAGCCTCTATACCTCCCTGTCATGTGTGTGGGTAGGTTGGTATGTTGTCTACCCTTATATCACAACCTATGCACTGTTGGTACAGTGCTCCCAAGCAATGTAAACAGATTGCTCTAATTGTTTTGTGTGGTGAAATTCCTGTCACCTTCTATTTTCCTATGTAACTTTTTAATTGCTTTAGAAAAGTGGCTAGAGCTTCTATCCATGATCAAGGTCCATTAGGTTAGGAAGTGCTTGAAATCTAATCTTCTGACTCCCTGCTCAAGGCCTGAATTTGGTATTTTTCTTCTTTCTTTCATGTAGTCTGGGCTTCCTTCCTTCACCTGGCATGTGTACTGAGATACTCTACTTGCCAGAGGTTTCGTATACACATAGCTAAATCCACTAGTCTTTCAAGAATTTACAGTGATATATATATGTCTGCATGAGGAAGTTTGGCTATAAGTCTTTAAAGTGTGTCACTTCCATTTTCATATTTTTTACCATCTCATTCTGGAAAGAAAAGTATTAATTCTGCAAATAATTTGTTTTCAGAGTGAGGAAATTTCCACAAAAAGTGGATTTCACTTATCATTCTTTAAGTCATTGTCGTAAAAACCATTAGTTAAAACACATCACAAAAGCCTTCTCACGTGAGCCTTGAAAGACCTCTTTTTTCCAAATTGAAAGGGTCCATTTTCCTTTTTGATGATCTCAAAAAAACCCACACAAAACTGCTTCTTTGGGCCTCTTGCTTACCTGCTATCTCCCAGCTACATTTTTTTGCTTCTAAAGAACCTGGCTAAAATAACCTCATCTTTATTACCAGTGGTTTTCTTATTATGCCTCCCAAAATCTTGATCAGGCATATGCTGATTAAACTGGCTGGGGCAAAAACTGCAAAGAAGCAATGTGTTAAATGATTCTCAACAAAGGTTTATCATCCAATGCTAACTATATTGCTCTGTGAGTCTGTATTTTGTTTGGCAAGGAAACTCTAGTGAAGATCAGAATGATAAATACAGAAGGTTATTAAGAATTTCTTAGATTTCCAAAGAAACAGAACTGGGCTCAATGTCTTGGGAAGTACAGATTGGTTCTTGAGAATAACCGTAGGTTGTACACTAGATACCTTTATTGATAGTCCAGAAAAGATTCCATCTCCAGGCAGACATCCAGGAACAGATATGACACAAAAGACTAGGAACCCTTCTGCCTTCAAAGCATGCGTTGGTACTCTTCTTATCTGTGCTTTCTTCCAAATAAAGGTTAAAACTCATCCCACAGTCAGCTCTCACTGCCAAGGCACTTTCAACACAATGGACTCAAAAGCTGCATGATGTGCAATGTTGGGAATCCTTGTTTACCTTCATTGAGTGTCCCCCCAGGAGCACATTGGCAACCAGGCGACAGAAATATTTCTTTCCTTTCTCTTTTCCAAGTTTTTTCACTTTTCAAATCTAAGGCCCAGTCTACTTTCATTGTGAAGTTAGTCACATAGACATTGATGTAGATTATTTTTTAAAAACTCATAAACTGCAAAATAGAAACAACCTACCTGCCTTCTTAGAAAGAAAGCAGAAACTGAGGCATTAGTCCTGTGTACCAGGATAAACTATTTTAAGCAGGGAGGAAAATAAGGGTGTTAACCTGCAAAGCTACCACCTTCCCTGTCCTTCTGATCCCTTCCTGCACCCCATGTGTCCTTCCGTTCCAGTAAGAGATTATCAGTAAATAATGGCAGGTTCAAGAATCTGCCCCCTGCCCTTTCCTTAATGATGCTTAATTTTCCCTTACTCTGTCTCATCACGTTGTCTTGATTATGAGTGCCTTAGGGCCAGGTCTGTGTGTGGTTATATGCTTAGAAAGGCCTAAGCACACATTAAGAGCTACCAGAATTCAACTGTTATAGTCATTTTTATTGTTTGTAATCAGCTTTGTAGGCTGGGAGTGATCCGGCTGTTCTGTATTTGGCTGGAATTTCAGGAGGCAATAGGCTGGGAAACTGCAGGTGGTCCCCTAGCCTGACCTTCTCCTCAGATTCTGAGCCCTCAACCTGGCATCTGCAGGACCAGAATGTCTCTGCTTTGACTGTTGTGCTGAGATATAGAGAAAACTTCTGCTCCAAGACAAGCTAGAGTTTGGGGTTTTTCAAAAAATATCATGGTATTTCACCTTAAAATGATGCATTTTACCCAGTTTTGAAGAACTGTCTTTTCTTGCTGGTATTTTCACCAGCTTACCTATGGATCTTCATTTGGGTCCTCCAGGAAAGTCTAGGAGCAGATGTCCTGACAGCTGAATACTCCCAGAATTTTTCCTGGATATGAGTTACTTGATTTTATTTAGTGTTTTAAACTATCGAGTACTGTATTGCTGCAGTACTCCTGAATAATTACTGCTGTCTAGTCAAAATACAGATGCATGAAAGGCCTTGTAAGCAATTTGGAAAGGGATGGATTGGGAATCTGAAATTATACTGAGTCATAGAATATGTATCCTGTGCCTGTGGCTTGATCTTGCTTCAATTGAAGTAACATGTTCCAGGGATTATAGGACTTGGCCTTCATTCTCAGGGTGACAGTGGATTCAGCAGGCAGAAAGGGCCCTTCTTGTCTGAAGATCTTATGAAGGTCATGACCAAATTCCTGTCCAACAGTCACAAAAACACACAACATGTAAACAGCTTGTTATGTAGCTGCAGAACAGAAGGAAAAGAAACAAAAGCACTCAACATGCGATAAAGATTACCTGTAACAAAAGACACTAAATTGCATTGTGCTGCTCAAGGAAAAAAGCTCTTGGTGCCTGAATGAAGCAGGATCCATACGGTGCAACGAAGGTGCACTGGCACCCGGCCAGCTTGCCACAGAGCACCAGCCTGCACTGAACTGCAAACGGCACTTAGCCCAGCTTTTCTTCTAGCTTGTAACTCTGCAAAGCTCAGAGGTTTCTCACTGGTTCAGTTTCACATCAGACAAATCCAGCAGGTTTTGGTTGACGTGACTTTGAGCAAACACAAAAACCAAAATGAAACTCAAGAGATTAGAGAGAAAATGTTTATGTCAAGCCCCAGCAAACCAAAACATGGCAATCTTCAACAACTGTCTCTGTGAAATTGTTGCTGAGAACACAATATTAGTTAAAAACATGATAAAACTTTTACAACCTATTAATATATGCATGATTCACGGTTGCCTTGTAGATGTGTACAGAAGCCAAATTCCCTACAGGACAGTAATGTGTTAGCTGTAATATTTCTGGTTTATATCTTTCTACCCAGCAGAAGAACAAAAGCAGTCTTTTGCAAGGATGGCAATTTCCACCAATAACAAGCAGAAGAGAAAGCTCTCAGCCTGACCTACATTTCTGTGGGCCCTTGCATCTATTTTTTTTTACTTCTCCATACGGTTTAGTTTAGTGAAACTAACTTTTCAGGAAATATCATGTTTTCTATATCCAAGCACAGAGAGCATTGTGAAATGCCATGTTTACCATGTTCAAGTGTACTAGGACTGTCCAGGCTTCAGCAAATATACATTGCAGTTAAAAACAAGAAAATTGATGTAGGCAGAAAAACAACTTGTGAACATGTAAGAAGGAAAGATAAGAGGTTGGGTCAGAGAGGACAGGATTAGCGAGGCTGAAATGCACTGTGTGCATGCACAGTTCCCAAACCTTCCAAACTAACTCTGCATTGCTGTCTTCAATAACCTTTTGCTTTTTAACACTGCACTCTGCTAGTTTGCAATGTTGAAAAGGAAAAGGCAGAAGAAAAGTGATGCATACACACAAGTTTCAAGAAACTTTCATCGGGCTTCAGTGAGGGTATTTCACATAATGTAGTGGAGCCTTTAATTCTCAGTTGATTTTACATCTTCACAGTGGTTCTGGGGTCTGTTGAACTTGCTTTAACTTTGGGCTTTGCATGAAACTGCTGAGAATAGAGAGGCAGCCGTAATAATGAGTCTGAGACATTTTTGTCCTCCCACGGTCTCTGGGACTGTCGGGACAGGTTTATTATGTGGTGTAACTTAGGGCCTCTCTGAGTGCTGCTGTTTTCCAACCAGCTTTTTATGATAGCTGTGGCTCACTGGGGTGCAGTGTTCCCCAGCCACAACCTGTCATGCCCTGGCTGGCTGACAGCCTGTGTGTTACTTGAACCAATAGCAGTGAAATAATTGAATCATTAACTTCAGGATGTGTTACCCACTCAAGTAAGCACAGAAGGTCCCAGACAAGTTTGCAGAGCCTAAGCTAAAGTCTGTGTCAGCACATCTTCATGGTTTACCAGATTAATTTAGGTTTGGTTCCATATGAATGTTTACAGCCTCTACATCTTGACTGCAATACAGACCTACCTGTAAGTCAAGAAAGATTGATTTGGTCTGCTTGCCATCTCCCATAACCAAGGAAGACCTTGTGATATCTCTAATTAACCCAGGCTATCTAATGTAAACAAGTTTTTCCCTATGCACCTCAAACTATCATTAAAAGGAATAACATAACATATATGTGAAGGGGAAACATACCATCATAATTAAGATGTAGCCCAGTGTTTATGTTTGTTAATATTCAGAGTAGAGATACATGAAACTTCCCCCTTGTGCTTTGAAACAGCGTCCCAAAGTTTTCTATCAGACCTATCATGACTCATGCTTGGTCTTTCAACTGCTCAGATTGACAACATTTGTCTGTCTGTGTTCAGGTCTTAATAACCATCCCTTACTATGATGATACTATGGTACCACCTCTGGAACATACCATACTACTGTATGGTAGCACAGAGCTACTGGGAAATTTTCTGATTAAAAGCAAGTTTTAAGTGCTTCATACATATTTTCTACTTTTATTCTACTGTCTGCATGGGACATGAGTAACTCTTAAATTGACCACTTCTAGTTCCAGATACACTGAAGTTGAACAAATGCTAATTTGCAGCAAATGGCAGGTTTTTTGCTAATCTTTGCATGGCTCTGATTAATTGGTTTCTTCTTTCAAGGAAATATGTGGTTTTGGCAATAGTATTATTCTAGAGTTGGTGCTTTATTGCTTATTGGGTTTTTCTTGTTGTTACTACTGCTTCTATCATTACTATCATTATGATCAGGCCTTCTCTTTTATCACTATATTGTTATTATTACTTATTATAGTATTCTTCAATAGTAACACATCAAGGCTAACACTGAGTCACTGTAGAGAGATGCCTCTGGTGGAGATCCCATTTCTTGGTTGGTAGAGAAGTCTCTGACAATTCATAGGAAACCTGTCATTGATCATAGGAAGAAAGCAGGGAATAAAAGGCAAAACTCTTATTTAGCCTGTGTGGGAAGAAACACGGCAGAATTGTCTGATCAGAAGAAGAATTTGTTGATATCTAGTTACTGTTACATATATATATAAATATGTAAAGGAAGATGTTGAAAAAAATCTTTTAAAGAGTCTTGCATTGACCAGGGAGTGACACTATGCAGACTCTCCACTTGCTACCTTGAAGTAAGCTGAGTTTGGTTTTATTTTTTGTTAAAAAGTGCACTCTGGGCAGGTCTTAGGACAACCATTGTTATTTGGTTGACAGAGGGCTTGGATCAGGGCCCAGTATTCCAGTTCTTGAGATTAAGACCTTTGCACAGGTCAGCTAGTGGTTGAGTCAGAAGCTCTGGATGAGCACCCAAATCATATATGGACCCTATTGGAAAGAGAATAGCAAGATTACTCTCTTGACATGGTACTAATTGGGAAAGGTTAAGAAAGATACCTACCATAAGTGGGAAGAGTGTTTATAATGTGCACTGCACACAGCCTACTCCTAAACTCTTTGAATTTGACAAATGCTGTGAAATATAGCACTCTTATAAACCAATATGTGCTTTTCAACCATTAGTGTAAAAAAGAGATTAAAAAAAATTGCTAGCTCTCCCACTCATCTTCTTAAACCATCATTAACTGATTCACTTCTTACTAGCACTGTGGCAGAAGTTGTTATACCAGAAGAAATTTAGAAGAACAGATAATAGTGTCTCTGTGCATATCTGGTAAAACAAATTCCATTTTCACTTGGTCACATGAGCCTTCTCTCAAGGTTTAAATGAATTATACTTGTGGTTTCCAAACTGTCTTCTACCATGGCCACAACCATATTAAACAGTAAAAACTATCACTTCAACAATTTTGTCCGGTTGTGGCTTAGAAAAGTCAGAATCATTGGGCAAATTTAATGAGGTCCCTTTTCAGTACTTGCAGTAAAAAACAGTTGTGCTTTACAAGAAATGCTCATCGTGAACCTTCACCATTAGTCTAAAAGGTTTGTGAATCTCTGTCTTCTTTTAACTTCTAACTAACACTCCTTGTTTTGAAATGCAATATCAATTTCCATGACTTTTTAAGGCTCAAATTCTGCAAATACATTAATGTATATTGATGTTCATTAATGTATATATTTAAATGCCTATATTTAAATATGCATATATATGTATATTGTTTATACATTTTATGAAGTTATATATAAACATTTATACATATGTACATGTATATAAAAATATATAGCTGTGAGTAGCTCCTTAAGAGTCAATAGAATTAGTCACAAAGTTAAAGACAGTGAAGAGCTGAAGTATTTTGATAAATTAGATCCTGAGCCTGATCCAGATGATGGAAGTATGAGGCCAGACTTTAGAGCTTAAAGTTTAGTTGGAGCAGAAAGTTTCAATTTTTCTATCCATTTATCTTATGTGCACTTTCTTCTGGGGTTTGAATCTTCCAATGAAAGCATAATAATAATGAAGACATATATGGTCATTTATATTTCCTAGCAGACCATATGTTCCATACATACATTTCTATTTGCTTAGGAAAATACACTACTATCTATACATGTGGAACAGAAAATGAGATAACACTGAAGGTAAGTGTGAACATGTTTTATGGCAACTTGGATATGAAGTTCTCTGGACACATTTTTATGGGAATCAATTTATGCTCTCCTCCATCTTTATTTATTATACTCTGTGTTACCAGAATAGCAAGCTGCCAGACGGTGTTTTATAGTGTCCTGAGAAAACATGAATTTATAAGGGT
This sequence comes from Strix uralensis, assembly GCF_047716275.1. Lineage (NCBI taxonomy): Eukaryota > Metazoa > Chordata > Aves > Strigiformes > Strigidae > Strix > Strix uralensis. The sequence continues at coordinate 82,928,969 of NC_134012.1, read as the reverse complement.
GTTCTATAGTAAAGTGTCCATAAGTATTTAACAGTCAGTTTAGATGGTCATTCAGCTTCTCCTCACAGATTACACTGGAACTATAAACAGAAGGTAGTAGCAATAAATAAAACTAATAAAACCAGAACGGTGAAAAGCCATGTGTAGGCCCTGTGTAAACAGAATACTGTGTGCACTCCTGCAGAATTAACAGCATTCAGAAATACCATTTAACAAATACTCTACCACTACAAAAATACAAGCCATTTTAGGTGATTCCTATAATGGTGGAGTTTTCAAATCATTTAATCCCAACTACATTTATGAAAGGCCTATTTGTTTCTTCAGGCACCAAAATACCTTTGAAAATCTGACTTTGGGGAATCAATTTTTTTTAAAAAAAGACTTTGATACCTTCCCACCAAGTTAGGCCACTCAAGTATAATACGCAGGTATCACAGGAAGCTTCAAAATCTCAGGGCAGGTGCCTAATCACATGCTAGTGACACTATGCCCAGGTGTAAAAATTCTGATATCCCTGAGCTACCTGAACCCTGCTTCAACCCAGCAGTAAAAATGTTCTCCCTTCTTCCCTTTATGCAGGACCTGGCTGTCAGGTACATTCAAAGCACATGGATGGGACTAGTCCTGACAGTAAAGGCAGCCAGAAGCAAGACTTTCTGCCTGTTGATATGGTTGAACACCTTAATGTAGTTAATTTACCAGTGGACTGTGATATGAATATGCGAGACTGATTTTTAAATGCTTTCTTCTTGATTTGGGAGACAGGGCTTGAATATGACTCCCAGGGAAGTATCTAATACTCAGCTACATCTCACTTCCTGCTCTGTTTAAGTCTCAGCACATTATTGTCCTACCCCAACAAACACTTTAAGCTTCCACCTTTATGCTCGGTTTATGTCCTGTGTGGGAATACAGCCCAGACAGATTTTATTCCATGGGACAGGGACAGCAGAGACATGGCCGCCAGACACAGCCCACATGGGAGATATCAAGCATGTACGAGTCTGTCCCCCCACACCACATCCAGAAGCACACATCAGACAGTCCATAAAGATCAGGGGAAAGCTAAACTACCAGAAAGGGGGTTTACAGAGGATATTCTGCTGAGGTTGGGTCTGCCAGCAGAAGATGGTAAATACTTTTCCCTGTGCTAGGGCACCCCTGTTCACATTGCAACCATCTTCCCCAAAACTCTTTCTCCCAGACAAGCACTTTCATCCAATCTCTCAAGGTGCTGGTGATGGCAACCATATCTGCCAAATATTTTAGTTGCTAGATCTAAACCGCAAATCACTTGGAAGGAAATGGTTGTCTTTACAAAACTGTTGTCGCTAAGCAGACTTGGAAGATGTCTAAGACCAAGTCAGCCAGAGAGGTAGAGCACAAGAAACAGCATGTTTATGCAACCCAGTGCCTGGGAGAAAGTCACAGATTTTGACTTCTCCTCCTAGGACTGTTTCTGTACTTGGCTTTAAACAATCATAAGTTTTGATGCCGATGGGGAAAGAGTTAAGTGCTGAGTGAAAGTAGACACAGCTGACAAGGACAGAAATAGGAAGAATGAAGCAATGTAGGGCTCGTGTGTGTGTGCATGTGCATGTGTGCGAGCATGTGTGTGTAGGATGGGTTGCTACCTGTGCTGGGACTGGTGTGGTGTTATTGGAAATTCAAGGCAGAATGGAGGGGCTTTGTATCTTTGAACAGGAGCTGGATAGGGAGAGCTGGCTGTGAAATGAAAATTAAATTAAAACATAGGTGGCTTTTTTTTTCCTACTAATGACTGGTGATTTGTTAGGTGGCCAGCTAGGGGGGAAGTGGGGGAGAGGGAGAAGGAGAGGGGTAATGCATGACTTTACAGTCCTAGAGATATGTCCTGTTGAGTGGAGCTTAATGTTGCATAAGCATCTTACTCAAAATGTGAACTGCAGACCAGATTAGATCAGGGACTGTTAGCCACATCCAGTGCAAAATATGTTTTGTTTGGTTTGGTTTCTCTTAAAACAGAGAGAGGGAGCATAAGTTCAGGGAGGTAAGTGAAAGTTCAGTGAGATTTCTCCACATTCATGAAACCTGAGTTCATAGTCGAGCTATTGAGTCACATACAGGTGAGGATCTTGCCTGGTCAGTTAAAAAAAAAAAAAAAAGAAAAAAAAGAAAAACCCCAGCCCCTTCCCCCTGTAAGTTCCTTGATGTTCAGTAGGTGTGGTTGGGTGAAGAAAACCAACAGCTGCATGGAATCTTTCCACCACTGAAAGGTGAATAATTAACTCCCTTATAACTGCAGCCCCTCAGGGGGAGGTGAGTCACTAGCTCAATTTAGAGTTATGTTATCTTGTAATGAACAATAAGAGGGAAATCTATACATGTCCTGACAGTTCTAGTGAGACATTGATGATCTGTGCCCCAAAAACCTCAGGAAGGGAGTTGATCAAAATGCACCTCTAAGAAAATAACTGATTTTATACATACAACTCATCAGTGCTTCAAGAAGATAATTTTTTCTAGGCACATGAAATTTTCTGAGTATAATGCTGAGGCTTAAACAACAAGGAAAAGAATGTGTCAGTTTTAACTTGCAACATTGTGCAAGTACCTAAAATCAAATACAATCAGGGTGTATTTTTGTGCGTCCAGTCATGCTCATACTGTTGCCTCTGAACTCTTGGGATGAAGGGAGGGGTCCACAAAAGACAAATAGGAAAAATAAGCCTACTGTTATGTGACTTTAAAACCTACTAATAGATTTTTTTCTGAAGGGTTTGAATGTCCACTGGGAAATCTCCAGCAGTCTACAAATCCAGAAGGCTTAAAGGCTGGTCTAAAGTTGACAAATCTTTGCGTATATTAAAGGTGCCCATGTGAGAAAGGCAGTATACATTGCTTTTCTTCATATGTAGGGAAAGAAGACTGGAGCCCTTGGCTCCTCCTTCTGCACAAGGCACAAGGCCAGTGTCCTTGTTGCTTCTTCTGGGGTTGCAGCATCTTTGTTAATATTTTTAAGGCTCTGCAGATGATCAAGTTCAGAAAGTGGCTCTTAGACAATACCCATAGATCCTTCTTTACTAAACCCTGCAAAAGACAAGTGATTCTGTGCCTTCTTATCCCTCCAACTAAAATGTTGATAGATCTGATATACCTGTTCCCATCTGGGGGTTCAGGACTAATTAACTTCACAGTATGACAGCCATAGAGGGCCATCAGCCTCATTTGTCATACCAATATATCTTGCAGTCATGTTCTGATGGAATGAGCACCTCTTGCATTTTTTCTTTCCACCAGCCAGTTTAGAAGTAGCATTGAGTGACTTCAAGAGGAACTGGAGCTCCACGCCCAGTCAGAAAGTTATAATATCATAAGAATAATTGAAACATGGTGAGACAACTCACATGACTGGAAGATTGCAATGGATGGCTATAGGCTGTTTTGTAATGACAGGCAGGGAAGAAAAGGTGGGGTCGTCATGCTCTATGTTAAGGAGAACCTTGAATGTATAGAAGTCAACTATGGCAATTGTGGAAGCCCTCTTGAATGCCCTTGGGTCAAGATCAAAGGGATCATCTACAGGCATCTGCTACAGACCTCCAAACCAAGAAAAAAAGGCCAATGAAGCAATATTTTGGTCACTTAAGCAACCTTTGGATCAACAGAACCTCATTCTTATGGGTGATTTCAACTACCCAGACATTTGTTGGAAGAACAGTACAGCAGCTCATATGACATCCATCAAGTTCCTGGAATGCATAGAGAACTGCTTCCTCATTCAAATGTTCAATGTGCTAACCAGGAATGAAGCACTGCTGAACTTGCTACTCACAACCAAGAAAACCTGCTTTGTGATATCTCAGTTAGTGATAGCCTTGGCTGCAGTGATCACAATGTTGTGGAGTTTGGGATCCTGCTGAGCATGCTGAAGGTTAGTACTAAGACAAATAATTTAGATTTTAGAAGAGCAAACTTCAGCTCACTTGGAGTTAAGTCAGGAGAGATTCCATGGGAAGCTTCCATGGAGGATAAAGAAGCTAGCAAGTGCTGTGTGTTTTTCACAACCCTCTCCTGGATGCACAAAAACTGATCATCCCCTTCAAAAGTAAGGGAAGTACAAGGAGCAAGAGACCTCTTTGGCTTACCTCTGAGCTTCTGAGTCTGCTCAAAACCAAAAGAGAAGCATACCAGAGGTGGAAAAGTGGATGAATACCCATTGAGAACTACAAGATCATTGCTAGGGTGTGCAGAGATACAGTTAGAAAAGCAAAATCTCAGCTCAAATTGAAATTTGCCAGAGATGTTTTTCAGGTACGTAAACAACAAGCAGAAACCAAAGGAAAATATTGGTCCACTGTTAAACAGGAGAGGTGAATTAGTCACCCACAACACTGAAAAGGCAGAGCTTCTCAACACTTTCTTCACCTCTGTCTTTACTAGCATAACTGGGCCTCAGGCTTTGGGAACAAAAATCCAGGTTGATGCAAACACAGACCCACTGTCAGTGAAGGAGGAGTTGGTATGTGAACTATTACAGGAGCTTGACCCCTACAAATTGATGGGCCCTGAAGTTATCCACCCAAGAGTGTTAAGAGAGATGGCTGATGTTGTGAGGCCACTCTTCATAATCTTTGAGAAATCACGCAGATCAGGGGAAGTTCCAGAAGACTGGAAGGTGGCTAATGTCACCCCCATCTACAAGAAAGATTTAAAGGAGGATGCAGGAAATTATAGGCACATCAGTCTTACTTCAGTCCCTGGGCAAGTTATGGAATGAATCCTCCTGGGGACTGTCACAAGCTGAATGAAACATGTGATTGGGAAAAGCCAGCACGGATCCACTAAGGGCAAAGCGTGCTTGACAAACCTGATTGCCATCTAGGACAAAGTGAACTGCTTGGTTGATGTAGGGCGAGCAGTGGACATTGTCTACCTGGATTTCTCCAAGGCTTTCCATTGAGTTCCCCACAGCCTCCTCCTAGAGAAATGGATGCGTTACGGTCTAGACAAATGGTCTGTGTGGGGGGTGGGGAACTGCCTGACAGGCCGCACCCAGAGAGTGGTGGTAAATAGCTCTTTTTCAAACTGGCAACCTGTCACAAGGGGGTCCTCCAGGGATTGATATTGGGCCCAATGTTGCTTAATATCTTCATGAGTGATCTGGATGATGGGATCAAGTGTACCCTGATGAAATTTGCTGATGATACCTCACTGAGTAGGGAAGTGGACACTTTGAAAAGGAGAGCCATCCTTCAACCTGGATAGGTTGGAAGAATGAGCTAACAAGAACCTTATGAAGTTGAACAATGACAAGTGTAAGGTCTTGTACCTGGGCAAACGTGATCTAGGAGTGCAGCACAGACAGGGATCTATCTGGCTGGGGAGCAGCTCTTTGGAAAGGGACCTGGGGGTCATGGTGGATAACAAGATCAATATGAGTGAACTGTCTGTTGCAGCAGCAAAGAAATCCAACAAGGTCCTGGATTGCATCAGCAAGGGCATCACCAGCAGAGATAAAGAAGTCATTATCACACTCTACTCAGCACTTGTCAGGCCACACCTGGAAAACTGTGTTTTGGTGTCCGTTATACAAAAAGAATGTGGACAGGCTGGAGAGGGTCCGGAGGAGGGCCACCAGGATGAACAAAGGACTGGGAAGCCTGCTATATGAGGAAAGTCTGAGAAAGTTGGGTTTGTTCAGCCTTGAGAAAAGAAAGCTTAAGGAAGACCTTACCACCATGTTCCAGTATTTAGAGTGGCTACAAATAAGATGGAGACTCCCCTTTTACAGAGTCACATGGAAAAGACAGTGGGTAATGGGTACAAGTTACTCCTGGGGACATTTCAATTGGACACAAGAGGAAAATTTTTCACAATGAGAACAATCAGCCGTTGGAATAATCTCCCCAGGGAAGTGGTGGATTCCCCAACACTGGACACTTTTTAAGATTCAGCTGGGCAGGGTTTTGGGCCATCTTGTGTAGACTGTGCTTTTACCGAGGAAGGCTGGACCAGATGATCCTTGAGGTCCCTTCCAACCTGGTATTCTATAGTTCTATGACTGCTCAACAAGCAGCTGTGTTTGTGTGTTCTCACCAAGAAATGAAGCCAGCTCTCTGTGCAAGAGTAAGGAATTATCTGAGTGAGTGGATGAGGGGTTTCTTAGAATTTTAGGAGGGTTAAAAGAAAAATAAAACTTGCAAAGACTGCTTTAAACTGTGCCAATTTCCAAGGAGCCATGCCCCCTCCATTATCTCAGTAAAGAGTGTTTGCAACCAGTACACAATGAAATATGTAATTCCATAGGAAACTGAAAAGGAAATTAAGAACATGAACAACAATAGTCTGAATAAAAGCTGCTCATCAGATCTTAATCCTTATTAGTGGGTATTAATTTTGATGACTGTATTGCTGACTAATTTACAACTATAAAAGAGAAAACTTTCCCACATGCTCCATCATGCTCCATCTAGGGTCAACAGACTGTCACTGGGCATGTTTTAATTATTGCTTTGTCATCATCATATCTTCAGTTCATTACTGCAGATGAACTAGATCTGCTGAAGAAATTCTGTGATCAGTTGTAATGTTTTTTTTCCATGAAAATGAGAGTAGCCAGTGCTTGGAAATGGAAGCCAGGATGCTAGAGAGTAATTCAAGAAAAAACAAAAACCTTCTATTTTGGAGTAGAGTAGACTAGAGTGCAGAAGACTTCCAGGATAAGTATGCATCTTAGCAGGTTTGAGAAGGGTAAAACAAGACACGTCTACAAAGCCTTTGCTGTTTTTTCAGTTTGAGGATGGAGGGAGGGAGGGAGGAAGAAAGGAAGGAAGGAAGGAAGGAAGGAAGGAAGGAAGGAAGGAAGGAAGGAAGGAAGGAAGGAAGGAAGGAAGGAAGGAAGGAAGGAAGGAAGGAAGGAAGGAAGGAAGGAAGGAAGGAAGGAAGGAAGGAAGGAAGGAAGGAAGGAAGGAAGGAAGGAAGGAAGGAAGGAAGGAAGGGAGGGAGGGAGGGAGGGAGGGAGGAAGGAAGGAAGGGAGGAAGGAAGGAAGGAAGGAAGGAAGGAAGGAAGGAAGGAAGGAAGGAAGGAAGGAAGGAAGGAAGGAAGGAAGGAAGGAAGGAAGGAAGGAAGGAAGGAAGGAAGGAAGGAAGGAAGGAAGGAAGGAAGGAAGGAAGGAAGGAAGGAAGGAAGGAAGGAAGGAAGGAAGGGAGGAGGGAAGGAAATTTGCTGGAAAATCACAGACAACCCACCAAAGCCAAGCCAAGTCCCACCACTTTATAAAATGAAGCCCTAAGCCTTGGATATAGATTTGTTCTATTTGATCATAAATATATAGTGAAAAGCAACACGTCTGAAGGCCCTACAGCGCAATGAAACAATCATTTTACCTTGTTCACTCAAAAATACCTCTAAATGGGACAGCCAAGTAAGGTCTTTGTTTAGAATTGTCCCACTTACTTGTCCAAGCTGGAGTTTGACCCCTGAGGAAACCCAGCCATGCTGCTTGTAAAATGCTCTTACTTCAACTGATATTTCAGTGACTTGTTTTCTTCTTGCAGTTCAGACAGTATTTTTTTTAGCCTTGACAGAATGGCTAGACTAGGTAATCCACACAAACAGCTGCTGCATGCAATGTGATATTTCCCCAAAACCTTTTTAACAAAGCCTTCTGAACTGTTCCTTAGTTTTGGATATGTTGGAAATATCCAGAAGCTAAAATCTCTCAATATGAATGTAATTGACATATCAACTGTCTGACCATACCAAGAAGATTAACAAGAGCTGCATGTTCATAAAACCACTCCCTAATCAGAAAGCATTCATCAGGAAAATACCTCTGCTTCAAACCACTTTCACAGAGGATTTGCTTCTTGAATATCAGTGTTCTTGTCTGAAGTGAAGAGATGCTACTGATATTTTAGCATGAGCTCTGGAAACTTTCAGACTTCATCAAAGATAACATAATTGGAATTTTTCATTATGATGAATTTTATAACTTGAAATTATTTTGTTCTTTGTCAATCATAGGCATTTCTGTCTAATGCAACTCCTATATGAGCCCAAGTAATACTAAAGTAAGTGTTGCAAATATTGAAAGTATAAAATAACGTTAATGGATACAGAGAGATTTGAAAAATGAACGGGAGAAAAGAAATAAAGGGTCAGTCTTTAAAGACACGTATGAATATAAGGGAAAACACATTCAGAGAAAGAATTTGGAAAACAGTCGTTTTAAAGAAGTCAAAAGTTGAGACTGGACAGAAAGTTAGACATGTATTAGGAACATGATAGAGCATCCATAAGGGTATTGCAGCTGTGAATTGCATGAGCAAGGGTAACATCCTCAGTGGACAGGATGGCAAAAGTCCTTTTTTGAACATTGCAGGTATTATTCGATCCACAACACTCCACCACATTTTAGGAACTGATGTCTTGAAAAAAGATTGGTGTATTGAAGAGCATTGAGAGAACAATAAAAAAGAGTAGGGGTGCGGAGAATTGATTTTAATAGGTAAGATTAAGTATTAAATCTGTCAAATTTGATTAACTAGAAAAAAAGGCCACAAGAATAAATATTTAATAGGTGTCTAATAGGAAAGGAATTATTTTAGGGCAACCAAAATGCCAAGAAAAGGAAAGAAGGATGAATGTGTGAATGAGGTGTATCAGACTGTGAAATGGTCCCCTGCGGGATGAGAGAAAAACCATTCTCCTAGTGAGAATGACTTTAAATGAGATTGGATATTATCTTAGTGACCAAAGGGGCAGCTGGGAATATCAACTATTTTTGAGATTTTGTAGGCAAGGATCCAAACAAAATAATTTTATGAAGACCGTATTTTTTGCTGAGCCACACACCCTTTCTTTTTCTCAATAAGATCTCTCAGCTAGTAGAGTCTCTTTCAGTGCTCTGCTATTGCTGGCCACACTGCGAGTTAATTAGGAAGGAGGTGTATAGCTGAATGCTTTGCCCCCTAAATCTCTCTGCCTGCCCAGCATCTCTAAATAAAAATAATGAGGACCGCTGTTGCATGGCAATAACATTACTTTGCACTATGTATTTCCACATTCTGTGGTCTCCCTCTTGCCTACTGCAAGTACAACCCCTCAAGGAAACTGGAGAGTCAGAACCACCTAGGTAATGCCAGGAAACTAAACCTTTAAGGCATTTCTTTGCTTTGATCCAGAGAAATGCATGTGCTGTGCTGTTTGTACCCTCAGAACAAATGGCAGTCTTGGGAACTAGCATGGATATATAGAGATGGTATTTAAATAACATTACTTGGGAAATTCCCACTGCTTAAGAAAAGACCAACTAAAACAAGACTTTTCTTTCCCAGAAGGCTGAGACAGGTATAATGAGGATTAGCAGGCATAACTTATATCATTTCAGTATCCTAGAGGATCATATGAGTCATCTTCCTAGTCACGTCCTCCCTGTTCTTAGTACTGATGAGAGTGAAAACCTTGCTGTGAAGTGTAAAGAGGCAATATAAACATACTGTGTGATACAAGCAACTGATTGCAAACAAATAACTTCATTAAGCCATGTCCATAATAATTCCTCACTTTTATATAGCACTGTTCATCTGCAGGTCTCAAAGTGTGGTACAGATGGAAAACTCAGGAGGTAAAGTGACTTGTTTGAGGTCATTCAGGTAGACAATGGCAGTTCTGGGAATAAACCACACTGCAGTGCCTTGCTTTACATTATAAATGCCCCTCCTGTGCAGTCCTGGAAAGGATCACAGCATCAAGCCTTTGGAGGGGGAGAGCATGTAGCTGGAGCTGAAATAAGCTTGGGTCTGATCATAAGACCACTGTGAATTAGAAAGGCCAAATTCCACCCTAATGTGCAATCTCTCTTAAAATCAACTGGAGCTTTATATTTAAGTCTTTCCAAAGTTTTCCTTCCCATGGTGTCTGAGCACCAGCAAAATTACATCACACTAAAACAATCTCTGAAGATGATTCCTTACTAATTTTTCCTATTAACCCCAAGAGCCAGTATAAATTGGTTTATTTTATAACTTTTTTTTTTTTAATTGCACATAAACACTGGGCCTAATCCACTAATCATGGTGAAAAATGGAGGAAAGGATTATTTACCAACTAAAACTACAGTAGTGCAGTGATGTCTCAGTCCTAGTAAGTACAAAAAACAGCAAGAAAATATCTCAGTCTTGACTATGTAGATAATAAAAAAAGTGTGGAAAAAGAATTCAGCAGGCATCCAACATGCACAGTTCATGATAAGAGAAGCTAGGCAGACAATATCCACAAACAGTTCATGTGATTAAAAAAATAAAAGACAGAATATGAGAGGAATCAAAACACAATATAGCATAAATTCCAAAATTATAAATCCCGTTATGCCTGAAATTTGGAAGGTAAAATACATGCTACAGATTCCTGGAAGGGAAGAAAAACCACTGGTCCTGAAGCCACAAATCTAGAGTTCCTTGCTGGCTCTGCTTCAGGCTCCCTCTGTAATCTTGGGCATATTGCTTTAGTTCTGTTTCCTCTCCCACATTGTGGGTGTGCCTACATTGCAGTCAAAGTGGGGTATTAAAGCTTGTTAGCCCAACTGAACAGACTAACAGAGTTAGCTTATGTACTGTTAGCAACGCAGTCATAGTGTGGAGTTGGGTACGGACTGAATTCTTAATGGTGGATAATGAAATTTGGGAAGAATAGAATCTGAACACTATCAGAATCTGTACACTATCAGAGGAATCCCATTCATCTATATTTCACATTATTCTTTATTTTCTGAAAGGACACTTGTAAAAAAGTATATATATTTTCTGATAAACAGTAGGAGCTGAGGAAGGGAAGGGAAGGGAAGGGAAGGGAAGGGAAGGGAAGGGAAGGGAAGGGAAGGGAAGGGAAGGGAAGGGAAGGGAAGGGAAGGGAAGGGAAGGGAAGGGAAGGGAAGGGAAGGGAAGGGAAGGGAAGGGAAGGGAAGGGAAGGGAAGGGAAGGGAAGGGAAGGGAAGGGAAGGGAAGGGAAGGGAAGGGAAGGGAAGGGAAGGGAAGGGAAGGGAAGGGAAGGGAAGGGAAGGGAAGGGAAGGGAAGGGAAGGGAAGGGAAGGGAAGGGAAGGGAAGGGAAGGGAAGGGAAGGGAAGGATCATGGTTGAAGTTTTCAGAGTCATTTAAGAGACTTAGCCACATGCTTCACATTAATGTGAGAGTGCTGCTCTGGGATACAGATCTTAAGAATGGGAGATCTGTTCCTGAACTCCATCCAAATCATATTGTAACTAGGGTATGAAATGAGATGAGTTAGTCTTCCACAGGGGTAAGACCAGCTGAGAAAAAGTGTGTTTCAAAAGTGTGAAGACGTTTTAAAGGAAAGTTGCTTATTGTTGTGTCAAAGTCTGGCCAGTTGGTAAATATAATTGTACTAGGCTTTAATCATATACATTTTAAGAAAACACTCATGTATTGTGGAGGAAAAAAAAAATCTACTTTTTTTTTTTTATTATTAAGACATAGCAGCAATATAACTTAGAGCTGTAGATCAGTGTCAAAAGCAATAACACAATCTGGTATGGCACTTCCCCCCCACTCAGCTAAATGGCTGTTATGTACTCTTAAAACCAGCATGATAGTTAAAATAAAAATAATGGGTATTAGATGGAAATGATAGTTGCAAAGTACAAACACATGTAAGAGAGTTGCTTTAGAAAGTATAGTGAGAGACAGGGTAAGAGGAAAAACTTTATTAATGTCAGAAAGATACAGTGAAATATTTAGTGCACACATGTTTGGGATAACAGTTGGGATGAGGAGCCAGATGCTCAGCCAGTGAATGTTGATGCAGCTCTGTTTAAATCAGTGGGACTATGCTGATTTACACCATCTATAGATTTTGCAGCTGGTTTCGATATTCATACAAACTTTGAAAGTTATCCAGACTTACCTGCCGTCTACTCTCTGGAAATAAGGCTGGAAGTCTGGTGGGATAAGGATTCTCAAGGAGACTTCTTGCATTTCTGTGGGCTAGAAACATGGTGAAGACAAGTATTACTGTGGTTAGGACAGTATTTCTACATTTTCCTAGCCCTGCGGGAAATCAAAATGCACACTAAAAGCGAATAATTAACCTAACTTTGTAAGCCTTCAAGAAGCATTCATTCTTGTATGATTCAAGCCGTATTTTATATGAATCAGTGTTCCCCTCCCTACTTAAATCTAGACACATTATTTCTGTGGTCTGGAAGCTGAGATCAGATTTCACCCATAATGATTTTAGCTGCCACACAGCTCATCAAAATTGCAATTATAAATACCAGTGTTTTTCTTTTTCTGGAATGTAGACTGCATCATACAAGATCCTGCCAAAAGATGCAGAATTAGCACTGTGATGGATATACTTATGCAACCTCCAGGGAAGGACAATTAGGGAATTAGGAATAAGAGGAGAGAGGGAGTTGTCACTGTCCAAATGACCAAAAGTCTAAATCATCTTTATATCTATCTCCTGAACTGAGAGCTTTTGCTTCTGCAAAGCCTTTGCACATAGAAACCATGCATCAAACTTTAAAAAGTGATACCAGTTTGCACATAGCAGGTTTTGAGTTAATTAACAATTGCCCAGTAACTGCCATTGGTGTAATGAGCGCAGTGAAAATAAAATGTCAGATTTTGCTTCTCTCTTTTTCTTTCTTCCTTCAATAGTGTGTTACTAGTGTGTCCTTGCAGAGCTTCTGCACCAAACGGATTAGGCTAGAGTTAGGACAGCTATCCAAATTCCCTTGGAGGCTGTCTGTCAGCAAGAAGCAGTTGTAATGTTTCTCTCCTGTTTACATTCTACCTGTGCTGGCTTGTATTAGAATTAAGTCTCCATTGAATCTGTGACAGGTGTAGCAAACATACTGTAAATAATACCAGACTCCTTAGCACTCTCACTACAGATGGAGGTGAGACAGGGAAAACAGGAGCAGATCAGACAGACATACCTGGAAGTGCAGTGCTATTGATCCTGCCTCCAGTTTAGGGCTGGTCCAGGGACTGCTCAGTTCCTCATTCCATTCCATGTGGAAAACAAATATACATTTCCCATCTGTTCTTTTTGAAGCAGTAGCTTTACTTTGACAGTGCTTTGAACTGTCTCCCAATCTGCATGAAAAATTTTGCAGTGTGCTCTGTTTAATCATGCTCAGCGATTTTTGGGAAATAGCTCTGATTAGTTCCAATATCATTAGGAATGGTAGGGCTATGCTTTTACATGTAGAATATATAACTTCTCCAGATGCACAGACTTTTATAAAATGACCATGAGTAGGGAAGGCAAGACAACGGGGAAGATTGTTTATAAAGATTTTTAACCCATAAAAAAATAAAGATGTCTGTGAGTCCTCAAATTAGCTACTCAGTTTCCAGCCCAGATGGGAGACAGGCTTACAGGACACAGTTCCAGAAAGTTTTAGCATCAGTTGAAAGGGTATGAGAACTTTGATTTACTCACACTGTAGGTAATGGAAATTAGAGGCATGGGACATAGTTTGTTGCATTTTAGGAAGAAGAAATCTGAATGACAATTTGTCTAAAGACTTCAGATTCTCACTGAAAGTATTTGTGTAATGTCTGGGTAGCCAAGTAGTTTCAGATGTTAATTGAATTCAGCAGCTCTATTAATGTGATGAGAAGGTAAAATAGTACAGATGCAAGGGTTCAAATATATTATATAATCTCAGTAAACCAGATGACTCAAGTTATTGAATACGAAATAAAGTTATGTTTATCGCTAAGATTTTACTCCTTGCTTCTTCATGATGACTGTACCAGCCAGACTGTGGAAACCCAACCAGCAGTTCCATTATCTGGATTTTGTCTACACCACAGAAGGTTTTGTTTGTTTTTTGTTTTAAATAATTGGATGCTATTAAGTTGGTTGTAAAAAAAAAAAAAAAAAAGGTAATTTGTCTATTAAAAGTCACTGAACATTTTTTCCCTCCAAATCAAAGTAATTATAGGAAAATGTGAATATTTTTTGTGTCTGCCTGCTTTCCTTTCATAAGCAGTTGTTTAAAACATAGAAGCTCTATGACGTCAGTAAGACGTTTGATATGCTGCTACATAAACTTGTGATTGACAAAACAAATCAGTTTGTCCTTCACAGATTAAAATGGGTTGGCTGGTAAGCATTAAACTACAACTATAATCAGAGAATCACTGATCCTTCTGAAGTTGCTCTACGGTCTGTTCTTGATTCCTCTCTCATTAGACATCTTCTGTAATTAACCTGGAGTAAAATATAACATTCCTACTGTTAAAATTTATAGCCTATGCAAATATTGGAGCAGTGATAAATGACAAAAAGAGATAAGTCACTGATGTAAAGTCTGGATTATTTGGTGCTACATAGGCTAGAAAACTGTATGTATACAGCCAAATACAAAATCATGTATATATGAGAAAAGAACACAGACCATATTTAAAGGAGATAGAGACCCCAGTTTGATATGCAACAACATAAAAAGGATATTATGTGACCTTGGAAGAAAATCAGCTGTTGGGATAGACAGCAGCACCCAAGTTACCTGCCTGGGCAGCCTGCATACCTTTTGTGAATGACAGAAAAGAACCGCTACTACATCAGCCTTACCTGCCAAAAGGCTGGGATAAGTGCACATGTGCACAACAAGTAGGCTGAGACAAACAGACACAATGCTTGGAGATTTGAGGGGGCGCTGGGCAGCTGTGCACACAGTGGAGCTGGGAGTCAGTCACACCCAGTGGCATTAAACTGCTTGCTCCTTGTGTGGCTCCCTGGTTAAGCTCTGGTTGTGTGCCCTGTATCAAATGGCTGTGTGGCTTCAGGGCCACCTGGAGAGGTGGCACTGGAGAACACACTGCCAGAACTTGCCCAGCCTGCAATTAGCTCTGAAGCTGCTCCAGAGAAAGCACAGGAGGGCCACAAACTGAAGTCACCCCTCAAGGACGCCACACCCCACAAACCATGGGGTGAGCTCTCCTGCAATACCAAAAGTAGTAATTTAACCCTGTGTGTATTACTAAAGGAATCTCCAGCAGGAAGTTCTTTTAGTTATTCTGAGATGAGTGTGCCTGGCTTTTGGAATATTAAGTAGGACTGATATCACCTAACTTAGGTCATCCAAATACAATTATTCACCTTGGGTTTCCTTACAGTAATGAGTGAGAAAGGGGCACTTTTATGCATTTAGGGCAGACTTCTGAAATCTAGCAGATGAATTCCATCCTGAAAGTGACTGTCTCTCTTCAGTGACATATAAGGACCCTTGAGTGAGTACTCCACATTTGGTCAGTTTGCTCCCACCCACTGTGTCTGTTCCCAAGCAGTGTTTTCCAGTGTACACAATTCTGAACAAAGGTGGATATTTCACAGAAGATTTCAGAAAGAACCATGAGAATGAAGAGGTAATTGGGAAATTTCCTTTTTGTTGAGGGACTTTAGGAGCCCACACTGTTCTGCTTTAACCAAAAAGAAAATTAAGAGTCAATCTGATCATTATGACCAATCATTAGCTCTTCAGTTTATTAGACACCAGTGTAAGAGTCTGTATCAGAATACAGAAGAAATTCAGAATAGAAATAAGTAACACATTCTTAACAGTGAAGCTAATTAAAATGGCAACTCTACCAAAATTAATCAAATATTAACATGCATTTCTGCATCATATAAAACAAGGAAGACAACAGGAAAAGGCACAAATGAAATAAGAGCTAAGTGCTGGGCAGGAAAAAATGATGCTATTGTGTATCACCACCTGGGAAATTCTAAATCAAATCTCAGTGAGCTCAGGTCAATTTTTGAAAGTACCTACTGGACTTCTTTTCTAATACTGAAACAGCAATTTTACTGTTCTGGAAAGAAAAACCTTGTCTAGAGGTGTGAGCCCAAGTCAGTGAGCCAGAAACACTTTGTGTCTAATCCAGTTTTGTCTCTAACTCCTTCTGTTGCCTTGGGCAAGTCACTTAAACCCTAAGCTAAGAACATAAAAAATTTAAGAGCTATATTCATGCAAAGTATTTTTATTTTCAAAAACCTAATCTGTCAAAAGCCATCAGTACAAGCAGTAAAGAGAAGAAGTCCAGCGTTGCAAGACCCATAAGGAATTTTGGAAAGTCACAAGCAGTGGCAAAGCCAGAGTACCTGAATTGGAAAAGCGGGTTTTGAATCAATCTAAGCAGGTTGGGACTTATACTTTAACTCATTAAGTTTTACTCACCTGATACAAGATCAGATATTTGCTCGGCAGAGTACATAGTAAAGGTTTGTGTAATGAGGGGAAAAAATCCTACAGCATGTGGTTGTCATTCCAATTGGATGAAACAAAAATATTATAAACCTGCCATGGGTACACCAAAAAACTGGAACAAAGACTGACTCTTGAAAGCTTTAATATCCTCCCACCAGGAAAGAATTAGAAAGAGTCGAGCTAGATTAAACATAATAATCTAAATTCTGCTCCTGATTACATGCATGTAAATCTGGAATAACATAACTTAAAGACTTATTTGGGACCTAAATTGGTGTCTCTGTGAGCCTGAATTTTGGCCAGCTTTTATTTCAGCTGGGAAGAAGAAAATATGTTTATAAAATCTGAGCAGCCTACAGTTTATCTGCCTTTAAAAAGACACACACTGTGTGCAAGCCAGTAACAGACTTCCAGCTGTACTGAGATGCTGAATTGTACTGAATAACATATACTGACAACAGCATATAGTCTAGTAGCTGGAGAACAGCTTATGTTCTCCTGTCTCTGTATCAGTGCCAATTCAAAGGTGTCTGGGCAAGCTGATAATACATATAGATTGTGCTGATCTTTATGAAAGGACATATGCCTCTCAGAAAACAGCAGGCAGAAGCAGCTAGGTTAGTGATAAGGAACTAGGAGGGTGTACTGGTTTCATGGACTACTTCAAGCATCTTGTCTGATCATGGGCAAATCCCGAGATTCACTTTCATCTCATCCAACTCCTGGCACTTGACAGAGTGTTCCCTGGAGTCCAGCTGCCCTATGGCCCTCAGAGGGGTAGAGACCCCTGTCCTGTCCTGGATGGTGATAAAACCCAGGTACATCTTCATCACCTTCTGGCAATGCTTGACTTTCCCTTCTGAATACAGGCCATCCTCACAAGGGTTGAGTTTCTTACATACTATAAATGGCATAAAAGCATGGTAAATCCTCCCTGAGTTCATGGCTGATTTGATTGCTCAGCTGTACAATGGAAATAATAGGATCTGACAAGGGAAACGTGAAGATACAACAGAGACTGTGAGGAGTTCAAATGTTATGATAATGGATGTTGTACATGACCTTAAAGTAGATAAATATGAAACTAATTATTCACATATCTTTCATTAGTCCATCACAGAACCATTCTGATTCCAACACAGCTGCAATGACCTGTACTTTTTTCAGCTGTTCCCTCTCCCTGTTTTTTTTCTTTTTATCTTTTGTTTGCTTTTAATGTGTTTCCAGGGATAACTTTTCACTAAAGATGTATTATTCAAGATTAATAAATAAAAACTGTAATAACTTTTTCTTTCCAATAAACCCCAGAAAATGTTCAGGTTTCCCTCTCCCTATTTTAAAACCTCCACCCTAGGAGTATATACAGCACATGTGAAGAACGTCTGGATAATGAGTAATTCTGAGTCATGAATAATGCTTCCAGATTTGCAGTTTTGGCAGCTGGGAGTAGGATTCCCTGTTTGTACTGTGTCCAGTCCTTTCCTTCAGCTTTTCCCCCCTCAGAGGCCCTGATTCTGTAGACATATTTAGCAAGCAGGTCCTTTCGTCTACATAAAGCTTTACTAATATCAGGGGACACCCCCCCACCCCCCCCCCCCCCAGGAAGTCAGGCAACCTGCTCATCCCTGCAGGATAAGAAGCTTTTGCCATTGCCCTCAGTATTTCAGCTGCTAAAACACAAACAGATGCGTAAGTGCCTAATTACTACTGAAACCAATGAGGAAGATATGCTTAGGCAAGTAGGTAGGTACCCAAATGGTGTTAAAAACAAACCTCTTCATTCGCTGAGGTGTGACCCCCTGTACCTTTCCACGCCCCAGTGAGGCTGCCTCTGTCTCACACGTGCTGTGGTGTGCCAGCTGCTATCAAGTGGTTAGCAGTGGCCTGTATGGTGGTCCAGACAGCCGCAGGGACCAATGGCTCAGTGGCTTGGCAGCAGCATTTCCATCAACGCTTTCACTCAGGCTTCTGCAGATTTTGGATGATGAATACAAATCATTGCTGCTTTTTATTAAATAAATTGGCAATCTCAGCCCACTGTACATGTGATCATACTACAAAGCCATCCATAACATTTGCTGATATGGCGAGAATACACCCTTCTCGGTCACATCGGTATGATTCACATAGCCAGTTGTGTTCTTGTTGGCAGTTTCAGTGAAGAGACCACACCACAGACTCATGGTGGGCATAGGATGAATGAAATAGCCCCTAAATCCAGCTCCTTCAAGTCAATGCTCACTCATACCGGTGAGGAAAGTATAGAAAGATTTGCAGTGCTACACTTTGTAAGTGTTTGAATGCACAGAAAATGCCTTTCCCATCAGATGTCCAGAGCAGCAGCCATCAGCCCTTCAACAGTCAGTCAGCTAAAGATTGCATTGTTTTTGGTGAGGTAGATCTTTTCTCAGGAAAAGGCAGCTCCACTGCCTTTCAGGGTCACTGTGTATTTGATCTTTGCTAAAGGAACGTCCATAATCTTACAGGTGTGGGCAGTTTTTGCTCCAGGAGAAAAGTTATGTGCTATTCATTGATGCTAAGAGTATATGATTTCCCTCATATGATAACTACTCTCCCGTCTAGTTGTCTGACAAGACCAGTTCCTCCCATTCCCATCCATGTGCTGCCTGATGGCACAGGATGCTCTTGCCTGCCAGCTCAACTCCCATGCCTCAAATGCAATGTAGGCAACAGAGCAGGGACCTGATGTCCTTGGTCTCTCCACACAACATACCTAATTCCAACAGGAAAGAAACTACAAAAATCCACATGATAAACCTAAAGAAAAGCTTCAGCCAAGCAATGACTGTTCCTCTGATCTCCATTTCAGTCAATGGCAGGGAAAAAGCATATACAAGTTCTGAAAGAAGGATCCCTCACTACTAATTTTAATACTATAATTGTATTCCTCTGTTGAAGTAAAATCCTTGATGACTCCTAAGTACTGTAAATCTGGGCAAAATAATACAGTAAGCAGATACACTTTGTGTGTGCTTCAGTTATAACTTATTTCCTTCAGACTGAGAACTATAGGGTCAGTGCAAGGTTAAATCATAGCTGAGTCAGTCTATTCATGTGAAACAGCGGCCCATGTATCTACTAAAGAAAGTAGCCAGGGAAAAGGGGCTTGGTCTTCATTCCTTACTCACTGGCTGCAGGCATCTAAAATATGCAATACCTATCTACATCAGTGAGAGCTGCATCACACAGGGTGGACACACAGTAATATTTTGTCCTAATTAAGAGTTTTCCTGATCCAAAACTGAAGGTTGGATGATCACATCTGGGTGTTCTCCATCAGGGATCTCATGTTCCAGGGTGGATCAAAGGCAACAGACAGCATGACAACATGACACATTGCATGCCATATAGCACAGGGAAGGGCTCTCACCATCAGACAGGTCGTGGTGTTGTGCCCATTACTCAATCACCACCCTTACCTCCAAGACAGGGGTTGAAAAAGCTATGTCATTTGAGGCACACGTACTGTAGCTTTTAAGCTTGTCAGCTCATAAAATGGCACTGCTGAACTCAGCTGAGGGATTTCCACCTCTGTTTTCTTCATTAAGAAAATAAATAAATAAATAAATAAATAATACGGAAATATTTCTAAACCAATACTAAACAGGAAAGTAGATTTTTTTAAAAGTACCGTTAAAAACTTGACATTTGTGACTCATTGATAATGATGTAATATGTCACACCACAATACCACAAAAGCAGTGTTTTCTCCCAGATCTATTAATGTTGTTAGCACTAGGTGGGATTCAGTGATAAGTTCCTGGTTTAGGAATTGCCTGCATCTTAGCCAGTCAGTTCCAGGAGGGGTGATCCTGTCCTTCTGAAATAACTGCCCACATTCCCATAAAATCCATTGAGAAAAGTTGGGGACTTGAAGACATCTAAATTAGCTGTCTGTCTCCTCTGATTCTGTAGAGACTATAAGTATGTGGTCTCATGAGAGCTTTTTTCAGCCAGAAGAAGGGCCATCAGGAAGGTCCTGGACCCCTGTCAGTCTGAGAGTTTTGCTCACAGGTCCCATGGCTCAGGCAATTCACTTATCCAGCAGGTCCAAGCATGCACTCCCCACCTTTCGAAAAATGCAAAAGTAAATAGGCTAAAAGGTCAAATGGCACTCCCCTCAGAGAGGAGACTAGGGATGTACAAAAATAAAACAGAAGAATCCAGCTAGGAGCAAATATTAAAAGCCTTGGTCCATTCTTAAGTTTGAATTAGAGCCTTAAAGCCCGATCTTCTTCTGGCCCCATATGTGTGCATTTTCAATTCTGACAAAAGATCATTGCACCCAAATTACTACATATTCAAATGGTTCACATCTTCTCAGGATCAGGAGGGATGAGAACAACCTCGTAAGCAAGAGGTCACTTTATGAAGATACTTTCTGAAATCAACCACAAAGCCATGACAAATTACTGGCCTTCTTTGGTTACTTAGGAAAAACGTAGGCATCCTCCCCACTGGAGGCTGTAAAGCAGGCGAGTTAGAGCAAGACATGGGCACTTATGTCCTTAGTATATCTGTGAGCAAATGTGGATAACTGAAGCTAGGCACCTCAGAAACTTGCAGGCCAGTCAGGAAGAAGTTTATTAGACTAATGCACCTTGACAGTGATGGAAAAACACAGTGATTGTTGTATTATCTGCAACATAGGCAGATTTTATCTATGTCCCAGTCTTGTTATTGTCTATGTGTATGAAAATAACATTTAATGAATTTATACATTGCTGTTAACTAACTGCATTTCCAACCACACAGAGATGAAGATACTATCTTGGTAAATACTGCACAAATAGCATTACCTACTTTGCGGTACAGTTTTTGGGATAATTTTAGGGTGAATTATTCTTAAATTATTTTAGAATTTTGAACACCTTATTCACTTATCTTTCTACAAACAAGAACTTCAGCATAAGTGCTTAACTGGGACACATTGGAAGTTTACAGTCTTTCATACTTACAGTCTCTTGAATAAAATGGTGTTTTTTCCTCCCCAATGACATCTAATATTGTGGCCATATATCTCTAGAGTTCCATTAGTTAGGTCTGCATCATATCACTGTTTTCAATGCTCAGGGCTGATTCTTTTCCCATTACTCATGTTGGATGTCACTTTACTCCATGACCAGTAGAGATGTTTTAAGAGTGATGCACAACTATATACAAGAAATATCAAAATTCTACCCTAAAATTTTTAAATTAACATGAAAACCAGACAGTTACCATGAAATGACCTGAGAACCATACAACAGTACTAAGTAAGGAGAGATCAGACTATGAATATTCAAACAACTTGACACCTTCTGCTGTGACTTAGAAACTATGTTTAAAATCATCCCACCAAATCAAATTGTGCAGTTGTGATTTTCTTGTTAAAACCACTGGATCTGTAAAATGTTCACAAAACTTCCAGGCAGCAATAATATGCACAGTCCAGATGAGCTCTACCACAAATATGACAAACTCTTTTAGATCAGTTCCCCAATCACTGTTCTTGATTTTTACCTAGAAACTGTCTTAAAATGAGTCAGTTGTATGGATTTTAACTAAGAAATACTAATAAAATTCAACATTTATTTCACACTAGGCTTTTGCTTTAACTCAAAACTTGTGTAATACAAGTAAGTAAAAATGTTCTGTTCAATCTGTCATGAAACTGAAAAACTGGCAGATTTATCACTGTTCTAGCCACAGGTCTTGATGGTAGAAGAAATAGCAACTTATTTATGTCTCATTACTAAAGTGGCTCTCTAAATTATCTGCCATCATTTGATAGTGTTTGTCTTACATACCGTGATAACTGAACCATATTTTATCTAGATAGGTGTACTAAGTGGGTAGCCAAACAACTGTGGTATCACAGATGACCAGTGATACTAGAATTTCAGATCCTTTATTTAGTGTGTCTCTTAATTTTAGATATAACTCTTTATTAGTGCTCAGAACACAAAAGGTGAGGCGGCAGAAGTAGGGTCAGGAAACAGCAGCAACGAAAGGATAACAACTGAACTGCTGTCCCATGCCTTACATTGTGTTATGCTCTATAGAACTGGATTGGGTATGTTGCTTGGAGTTTACTGAGGTAACACACAAATATTTTCCATGCTGTTCTTTCAGCTCTTTTTCAGAAAGAAGAAACAGGATAAAGTCTAGATGAAGGAAGAACAAATAAAGGAAAAGGTTCTTATTATTATAGGCTTCTTAAAGCACTTTGTTTATTTTTGTTTTCTTTGTATAGGAAGGCTGGCTAGGTATTTTAAAGGGCAGTGTTAATTCCTTTAAATCCTTGAGATTTTCAGGAACTTTCAGTGTTTTGAGACATTGAGATCCATCTCCTGTATGGGAGGAATTAGGATGAAGTTATAATAACAAACAGATTTTTGAAAAGCCTTTTCTGTTTTATTACAGGACCATCAGAAAATGAAACAAAAAAAGGCCTGAATGGCGTTGATTTGGGTTTGGCCTGAACAAAAGTTCCAGAGTTGTTAAGGCAAAAGTAAACAGACTTAATTCAAAAAACTACATAGGCCAGTGTCCCAGCTCAAGGGATGAAGACATTCTCAGAACTATTCCATCTGCAGGGAGGGTTCATTTATGTTCCCGCTGAACTTGTGCAATTGAATTCTTCATAGTCATATTGGGGTTGGAGGTAAGTGTCACAATAAATGTGTGTGTTCAGGAAGAGAAAGAAGGAAAGCAGTTTCATTAAAGCTTCAAGGATGATCCACACAGATTCCTTGAAGAAGAATGTATATATTTTCATAACTAACACTTAATTATATAACTGTTTTCAAATATACTTTAAGTCAGAGTAATCAATGAAAGTGCCATCTTATTGGGAAGGACTTTTTGTTTCACATGATTGCTGATCAATATATAACATAAATTTTATTTTTATTAAAGAATAGGTGTTAAATTCAGTCTATTCTGTGTCATATATAAACCTTTTGCATCTGACATTCTGACCTCTTTTCTACTGGTTATAACTACTGTGTAAGTTAGAAAAAGATAAATAGATCTATAGATTTGTATTGCCACAGTCTGAAAGCACCTCATCCTGGCCAAGGTGCTCCTACAGAAATTACTTGTCTGCACATACAGGAGAAAATGTGTTTTCTGCACCTACTGAAAAAGTATGTCTCTGTAGCATGCATATAGGCAAAATTTAATTATTTTTTATCTTTCATCAGTACAAACCCAGAAGAACTATAGGAAATAAACCATGCAGAGCTATGACTGGATACTCAGCTGTTCTGGTCCTGCCTAAGAGCATTTGCCTTTTGTTTCCAAGTGCATGACAGCGAGCAGCTCACCCCTCAGCACCCCTACCATGCCTTATTATACAGATGACTTTTTAGCCAACAGAATGTCCTTAGTACAGGCATATAGGTGCAATTTGGTCTGATAAATTTATGTTCAAGAACACAGTGTTCTCTCTGCTGTTTCTCACTCTTTTGTTCCCTCCTCCTCTGTCCCTACAGTGGTTTTGCCCTTAAACATGTTTCCCAGAGGTGCCACCAGCTTGGCTGATGGGCTCAGCTGTGTCCTGCTGTGGGTCCACTGGATCCAGCTGGGCAGGGGCAGCCCCGGTTTCCTCCCACAGAGGCCACCCTGCAGCCTTCCACTGCCAACACCTTGCCACCTACAGCCAATACAATACCTTACTAACATGAGAAGTGATGAAATAAAACAGCGTGAAGCTGCATTTATTGGTAATCTTACATTTCATTGACTGATCAGGTAACTGATTGAACAAGAAACATTTGTGTCAATTAACCCATGCCTTGCAGAACAAGTAAAAGATGAACTTTAACTCAGAGATAGTCTTTCCTGTTCACTTGATGCCACAGAATTTCCTTTCTGAGGACCACTTCAAGAAAACCAATACGATGAAAATGGATAAGGGCATGACTTAAACTGTGTTGCAGTTTTATGGCAGGCTATGCAGCTGTGATCTATTGCAGGATAATCCAGTCCTCCTTAAACATGGATTTATGGCGAAGGCTGAGTGAGACATTGATGCTGTTAACAGGCCTCCTCATATAGGGCAAACAGAAGAAGCAATTATAGACCTTCTTAGTGTAAGGCACATAAGACAGTCGAAAAAAATGAGTCACTACCTAAAACTGTGGCCATATATAAGCTGAATCAGAAGATGAGCTAGATGGTGGAGGACTTTTGTTGGAATATGTCTATAAATTCATCTAAAGCACATACTGTTTGGTAAAACTGTGCATGTTTATAGGCAGGACCAGCCAGATGCAAGCAAAGAAGGCAAAAAGCCAGCAAGACAAGTACTTGGGGGTTTGAAAGAAAGCCAACTTATGGAATTTGGGGGACAGAGAATTGGCTGAAAAAATGGTTGTATCTGTGAGCAAAGAAAATGCTTTCTCTTGTATGACCTTTATTCACTTCCTGGAATATGAATGTTACCTTGTACACCTTGTAAATAAATAGGATCACATCAAAATATATATGGCTATATTATATACCTTCTGTTCTAATAGAAACAGTCTGCAAAACCATGAATGTTGGCTACCTGTTCTATAATAACAGTAACAATGGTGTTAGCGGTAAGATCCTTTTTGAAGAGAAAAACAAAGATTTCCCCAGAGGAAGAAATTGTCAGCTGAGATTCCTGTTGAGCATGCTAAAGTCCAAGATAGCCAAAGATGCTTTCTAATCAGAGGCTGAAACTTCACAAAAGGAATTAAAACTGCATCTGGAAACTTCCCAGGAAGGTCTTGGAGAAAAACTGAAAAGAAGGAGGGAAAACACCTCAGTCTATCAATGACAAATTGTCTGGACTCATGAGGAAGAGCAATAACAATGTTCCCATCATTCAATAGTAAAAAGAAATCAAAAAGGTACTCAGCAATCTGGGTGTCGTGGATTAGAAGGTTTCCTGGAAAATAAGGGAGGCTGAGAAAGGTGTAGCCAACTTTGAACTTGCTAAAAAAGTTGAGTTGCTGCAAGGACTCAAGGAGCAGATGGTTCACACTGAGAAGAAAATCAAAAGATCACAGACCTCACTGGCAGTCAGCCACCTTGAATGGCGCTGAGCCAGCCAGAGAGCTGTAGTAAGACAGAGTAATCACAGTGTTTCTCTAGTACATCTGTAACCCTCAGAGGGGAGAATTTGGCTTGTCAGATGCTTCCATTTGCCTTAACTTCCCACACCTCATCACAAATTGTAGGGGCGATCTTTGGACAATACATTATAATGGTCCTCTCTCCTGAACTGGTTTGAAAGGTGCCCAATGAGAAATCAAGAAGATATTTTCACAGAAAAATATATAAATATATAAATATATTTTAAAAATATATATAGTAGTAGCAGAATTCCTAACAAGTGACCAGATCTAAGTTTTTAAAAGTATTACCCAGAAATCCAGGAAGGATTCTTTTTTTTTTTTAATTCCAACTAACCAGGTTTTTGAAGAGTCAAGGGATCAATGAAATGCCCAAGCCCAACTCTGAGTCTGAAGGGACAGTGAATAGGCTCAACAGCTGGCTAGTTTTTAAAACATCAGCAGTGGGGCAAGTCCCAGCACATCCCATTTCTTGGTGGTTTATTAGCACCACATTCCCTCAGGGCACAAAACATACCCTACCCCTTCAACCTTTGGTTATAAGCTAATGAACAGCTGAAGTAGAAACTGCTGGAGTGGAAAAATGGCATTTGGATCATTTTTATTGTTCAGAAATATACTATCTCCACTTTTCAAAAGCTTACAGCATTTGCTAAATACAAAGTAGGGACAAACTAAGAAAACAACTGAGAAAAGAGCAAGATACAAGGTCAGGTAAAGAAACTATGAAACCAGGCCACCTGGCCTGTTCCCCTGGGGCAGTGGAGGGGGTGTTAGAACCCAAGCTAAATAAGTATTAGGTTTGTGTAATCCTGCCCAGAAGAGCAGTAGCAATCATATAACCAGATCCCATTAGTCTTTCAAGTATTGCACATCCAGGCACTACAATTGCTCAGAAGTCATACGCAAAGTGGGCACCAGGATCAAGAGGAACTGGGGGAGTTACTGGTGGCCAACAAGGCAGCAGGCACCATTCTAGACCTCAAACCACATTTTAACAATTCAGTCCAAGGACAGAATCTAACATTACCCACAGAACTGTCTGAGAAAGGAGCAAGGAGATAATGGTTCACCAGGACCACATCTAACACCAGAGACTAACACAAGATGCAAAATTCAATGCTCCATGTTTGCAAAGTCTCAGGATAACATATTTGCTAAATCCACCCATTAAAAAAAAAAAAAAAAAAAAAAAAGGTTTGAGTACTGAAGAAACTAGAGTATTTTGTACAACTACTGAAGATCACTGGAAGCAAACAGCCCAATTCTCTTCATGATTACACTGGTAAAAGTATCAAGCAGAAGTAAAATATGTAAGACTGAGAGGGGGGCATTAAGTCCAGAAGGCATAACATTGTCATAACTTTCATTACAGCCTTTCCTTATCTTTTATACATTAAATGCTTGAATATCTTTTGAGATATGGTAAATCAAAAACAAGCTCTCAATTCCTTTCTTCCAGCATTCACAATGAAGTAGGATTTCATTTTTTAGGACATTTGCTTGGTTGTTTTTTTAGGGCAAAGTTTCTTCTAGGTCACAAAATTTCTTACAAAATAGGCAGTCCAGTTCTTGCAGTGTTCTATGTTGTTGGTTTTATGCTCCCATTTCCAAACAGCCCAAAGAAGTCTGTCTTTGAGGGCAATTTGCTGGAAGGGTCATGGTTTGGAAACAGTTTTGGTAGCATACTGTTCATGAAAATTGTGTAGAAGCATTGAACTACAATTGCCTTGCCATGGTATTGTAGCACAGCATTTGAAAAATACTGCATTTTCAAAGTATTCACAGTATTTTTACATTAAAAAAGCTAAATTGTTACATTTAAAAGAAAAATGTGAATAATTTATGGATCACCTAAGTCTCCATAAATATTTACCTGCTTCATGCAATACAGTATTAAATACTGCAGCACGTCAATAGGAATTAAGCAGAAACATCAGAACAATCTTGTTTCTTGTAGGATGTGTTTATTCCAGTTTACCTTTGTCCATGTAAACACTGCAAATAGAAAGGGAAAAAGGAAAAACTAATCTAAGAAGAGAAAGAAATCAAAACAGATTAGTCTATCAAAAATATTAGTAAGATTAATTAAGGTGTGATTTTTTTAATTTTTTAAGCATTTAAAAGTGCAGACAAAGGATTTTCCAAAGCATCAGAAGAAGTCCAATTGATATTTAGATATGGGTGCCACATAAGTCCTGGTTATTATTGAAAGAATAAAATAGAGCACTGAAGTAAATATGGGTTTCATTTTTAGTACTCACTTCCAGTACACACCACCCTATACACTTGCTCAACATTATACCAAACAGGTGATTCTATGGCACAAAGAGGAAATGTGTCCTGTAGGTATTCTGAGCATGGATAAAATACTTAACCTGCCTGACCTAAAGACTTTAAGTGCAAGAAACTACATGACTCTAATTTTGTGAGCAGCAATAATACATGTTAAAATGTGGGTGAAGTCCTGGATCACCATGAGCTCCCAGCAACTATTGATCAGGACTGTGGTCTTTATCAGTCAGAGGAAATTTTTCCTATCTCACATGATCAACATTTATTGCTTAAAAAAACCTTAAATCCTCATCTCTGACTCCTCATAATGGAAGCTGCATGGCAGCACAAAATGAGAATGATGGCCAGGTTTCTAGATGGGCTGTGTTCACAGTCCTTTCAAGTTAGACAGTCTGCAAAGTTTAGACTTCCTGCACCTTTGAAATCCAAGACTAAAGGCCAAGGTAAACAAAGAAGCTGTCCTTTTCTCCTCTTCACTCTTTGATGAGGTGGATTCACCCTTTTAAACATAGCAAACCAGTCATTCCACTCCCTGGGAGAGAAAGAGAGAGAGAGGGGGGGGGGGGGGAGGTGTCCCTCCCCGCACTGCCTTCTTCCACCACATAACCCAAATACATAGTTAGCAAAAGGTATCAGATGTTCTGCAGAAAGTTTGTAAACAAAGTTGTCTGATATTTATTTATTAAATAATTTATTAAAATTCTCACTCACTTGCCTGCAGAAATAAGAAGCAGAACAACCACGGTAAACGTCTTCAAATATTCAAAAGATGTAAACACCAAATATGCATTAATTAAGTTGAATTATGTACTGACGTGACGTATTAAGTTTTGGAATAGTTCCCCTGTGGAAGTAGTTAGGCTCCTTAGAGAGTTTCAAAACTGGAGTGAACTACCCTTACTAAACCCTACTTACTTTAAAGTAGGAAACAACCTGACAAAGGCAGGAAGTTGGGCAGTTTGAGGTAATAGGCCCTTCTCGTACCTAAATTGTACCGTTTTGTGAAAATACATCTTAGGCATGTTATTTCTGTGTCAAAGTGGTGTACTGAAGTGGATGAAAAAAACCCATAGATCATATGACAGTGGTATTTCAATCAGCAAACAAGTGGGTCACTAAAAATTTCAGTTACAGAGTTCATGGGTTTTGAAGAGGCAGCCTGCCTGGTTTTTGAAAAAAATCTTTCTACACATTAACTTTTAAAATATGGACTACATCTGCATTAATGAGTGACAAGGAATTTGAGAAATCTGGTGCACATGTGGCTTGGCAGGTGCTTTATATTGAAAAGCACATGAGGTTTTGTCAAATTGTGTAGAGCTGCTCTAATCATAACCTCTGAGCATCAGTCATTGTTTACCTTAATGCTATCATAAGCACATCTGGGTAACTCCTTAAAATAATGGTAAAGGTAATTAGTCATGAACTCAGTTGGAAATCTGATAAAGTACTTATGACATCCATATTGGTACCAAATTAATTCATCATGGTTAACATTGTTACAAAAACACTAAAGGAATTAATAACAGTTTGTGCCAGCATTTGAATGTGTTGCTAACATGAGACCAAGTACAATGAATGCTTTTTTTTTAAAAAAAAAGAAAGGTATTACAGAGGCATTTCAATAGCTCTGCAAAATTTTATGTCTGCATTTTGTTATTGATAAAGCACATAACTCTTTTTCATGTATTACCATCCTTGGGGGAAAAGGACAGGCAAGTTAATTTTGTGCATCTTGTCCAGTAAGTTTTCAGGATAACTTTTCGAGTTTGGATTACAAGAACTGAACACCGTCCGTGCAGATCTGCTTCCCACTGCAAGAGTTCCTAGTTGGAGGCAGCATACACAGTGTTCCACCACAGAAATCTATAAATACATAGTTACGGCAGATCTGATTCCGCGCTGTTTAGACTTGGCACAGCTGTAGCTGAAGTCAGTGAACCAATAGTTACTTCACAGCAGCTAAGAAGTTGGCCCTATGTGGCCATGGCAGTGCCACTACCACATGAAGCTGGAGAAAGGCTGACACTGCAAAATGGACTATCTGCTTTGAACCAAGCCAGAGGTTTTAAGCAAGAATAGCCTGGTTTATTCATATTAAACGGCTACAGCTTTCTGCACTGGCTGCATAAAAAGTATCGGCAAATAGTTTCATTATTATGCACTAATAGAAGTCATCTAGCACCAAGGTGGAATATTTCTGCCACAGAGAAAGAAACCTTGTTATAAACCTACTTACAAACAGGAGGGAAGAAAGACTGTGGTCCCTGTATGTGCATGTAATACATATATGCAATGTATATGTACAGTACTGTCCTGCCACTTCTATTTTCAATTGTGTCAATACTCAGTAGATTTTTAACTCACTAGTTGGGAACTCTGTTCCCCAAGGGAGTTGCAGGACTCACCACAGCAGGAAAAGCACAGGGTAGAAAATGGCACAGACATCACGCTCTATCCATGGGAGGGACAGCTGGTCCCACAACTCCTTTTCCAGTTACTCAGACACCTCCTTCCCTAGTTTCCCAGCATTTCCACTGCCACACTATATGTCCCTATTTCCTGGTTATCATCTCAAATGCAGCCTGCCTTTGTTTTCCATCCACTGCTTTCACATTTCTCCATATTTTAATCAGTAACTTATTTTTCCCCTCTCTTGGGTTCTCAGATAGGATCCCAAGCGTTCAGTAAGCTTATACCTTTGTTGCTCTGTTTATATCTGAATGAGAGGATTCCTGTTCTCTGTGTCTCTACCTTAATTCCCTTCATAGCCAAACTCCTGAAAAATCCTGGTTTTCCTTTGTGTTCTTCCAGCATTTATCCTTTCTTTCTCATTTCTGCCACTAAAAGCCTTACTTGTGCCTTAGTCACTTTTTATACCAACTTCCACAACCTATTTCTCTCATCCTCTTTCTAATTTTTCTCATTTGCCCAGACCCATTTCCTATTCTCACTATTCAAGAACGTGGTGCTCATCCCTATGAAATTCTCAGTACCCTTTCTGTGCCAGGGTTCAGTCAGCCCTCCAAAGTTCGCACAACAGACCTGCGGTTACACCTTTGTCGTGACTCTGACTCTCTCTGTGCTTTCTGCCCTGCCCAGACTCCTCCAACTGCTTTGCCTCTCTCTCTGACACCCTGGAAGTACATCCTATGCCCACAGTGACGAAGCAACTTTGCCTTTCTATATATGAACTCACACTATTTTTTCTTAGCTCATCTTGTTTCTGAAGTGCATGGAGTATCTCTAACTTCAGTGGCTCTCCAATCACTTTTTGTCTTTTTTTGTCAGCCCCTTCCTCCAATACAACAGCAACAACTGTCAGTCTCATAACTGGTTCAAGTCTATATTCCTGCCAGGCATACTGCAAGCTTCCTCTGTACTACCTCTGTCTGCATCAGGCTGGGAGCTCTGTGAAGTAAAAAAATGCCTCGTTTTGTGTCTGTAGAGCATCAGGGCTGGTGCTCAATGCTTAAAAAGAGCGATTTATTTCTCCCATTTATATTTTCTTGACTTAAAGACATGTTTTCTCACTTGGAATGTATTTTATCATCTGATTTGAAACTGTTGTGTAATCATAACAGTGTGTTTGTGATAGCATAGTAAATTCCATGGCAACAAACTGTGATGTCATAATTGCAGGATTTATATCTTTTCTGCAAAATCAAGCTGAAGAAGCAGATGGATGGAAAAAAACCTCATTAAAATACCAACAGTTTCTAAAAATCGCAGTAAAAATATCAATGGGAACCCAGACAAACATTGTTTAATAGATTTCTTTTTATACATGTTTCCTGATTTTTAAAAGCCTGCTTCTCTGAATAAACCCCTCTTTTGGGAGTGGAAGTATATTTTAAAGTAACTACAAAAAATAAGTGTTTGGATTCAAGTCTCTAAAATTCAAAACAATTGCCTCAGACAAATTAAATAGAATGGAAAGAAAAGGGCCACAATGGTGAGAAAATACATATAAAAATTTCTGGGCCACATTTCTCAAAGCTAAACTGCCAGTTATTCATTAGAGTGCCTATGACGTATTAAGGATGTACCTGCGTAGATTATTTACAAGAACTAAGAAATGATTAATAAGAGGATGGAGCTAAAAACATCCTCTGTGTTGTTCTTGCTAACAAGTGAGCCCAGCTTTGTAATCAGACGTCATCAGAGAAAGCAGCACATCCCAAAATGGTATGAATCATTTCTGACTTCCTGCCCTCCCTCACTGAAAACATAGACAAGGAAAAATAAAAACTTCTGAGATAATATAGCAGTTAAAGAAATATATTCCACAAAATCATATCATCTACATGAAATTGAAAGACAAAAGGTGTTTCTAAACTGATGTCCCTAAACAACTGAGATATTTCAAACATAGTAATAATATAATATCGTTGTTTACACTTTAAATTATTTATAATAGAGATTTTTTTGCTGAAGATCTCAAAAGTTGTTGCAAATGTAAGCCAAATAGTAGAATATTGTTTCCTTTAAAGGTCTGTAAGTTTTGCCTACAAACTGATTTTAACATTGTTGAGGAGAATGTAAACTATGTTCTTCCAGATTGCCCATTCTTCCTACCCAGACTGTTCTAACCAGATTTATTAGATAAATGAGGAAGTTACCCTTTCCCCACCTTTAACTACATAGAAGGTTGTTTAAAATTTGCCATTAGATGCATTTGGGTTTCAGGGAAAAAAATTTGAAGGAGAAAAAAGAAAGATGGAAGACAGCACTGATATCTGGACATAGCAAGATCTGAGAGCTATTTAGCATCACTAAGAAACATTTGACACAGTCCTTGACCTGGTTTTGGATGGCCCTCCCATTCTTGGTGTGTGCAGCTTGCATGGACTCCTGCAGTCCTCCTGGGCCAAGGCACACTTGGTGGAGAACCTTTCTGCTGGTTATCACTATCTGAGACTCCAGAGTCAGTCAAGGCTGCAGTCAGAAGGATCTTTCTGTGGAGAGGTTTTTTAAGCATCTTTTTCCTCCCATGTACACAAACCCTTTCTTTGGCTTCTTGGCTTCTCCTAACTAAGAACATGATTTTTTTCATCTAGAGTTCTTCGTATACTGTGATATTTCTCAGTTATGGAGAATCATTGACTCCTACAATCTCAGAACAATGCCTCAGGTTTAGACTATTAATTTCTTGTGAAGTTAATCTTAGTATCCCGTGCATGGATAAGGATAATCAAGACAATCCAAACTGACAGGAAAATGATATTTTGGGACAACACTGTTGGGCCTTGCATGTGCCCAGGGAATGGGTGACAAGTAGACAATAGCTGTACTTCTAAATAAAAAATATCTATTCTAGCTATTCATTTGCTGGGTTCACCAGGTCTGACCTTTGACAGAAAGTCAGAGATGTGACGTAAAATACAAAAATACTGTTTGCGCTCAGGAGAAGGAAGTCCTCTTTTTGAAACATTACTCAGGACTCCAAGCATGGTTTTTAATGTGAAACCACATGTATGCTGTGGATTTGGATAGAATTGTGTCACCCACAAGAGCTCTAAGAACCAATTCAAAGGTCTTAGAAAATAGTCTATAGGTGATTACATGGTTCCCACCAACCAGCTTGAGAGCACTCACATTTGGCCCTATAAATAATATAACCTTTTTGTGTGGAACTACATTCACCATAAGATAATGTTCAATGTGGTGTGAATTAATGGAATTTTTTTTTTTTTAAATTTTGCCCTGTGATTTGAGAAGTTCCAAAGAATGACATTTCAAAGTTTTGCAAAATTATGCCTAGCACATCCTTAATTTTGATGTTCCCCTCAACACAAATCTTTATTTGCTTACCAGTTCAGATCAGCACTCTCATAATACTCCACTGGATTAACAGAGAATGCTACACAATCAGCGAAAAGCCAAACCTCAGAAAAGGTTGCCTATGCTTGTGACAACACAATAAACGATTGCAGCAAGTTGATGACAAGAAGTCCAGATGAGATCCAACTGGTCTGATGACAAAGTAATCCTCGATGGCTTTCAAAAGATGGCTTTCTGTAACTCTGT
Organism: Strix uralensis; assembly: GCF_047716275.1. NCBI lineage: Eukaryota > Metazoa > Chordata > Aves > Strigiformes > Strigidae > Strix > Strix uralensis. Next base: position 82,895,301 of record NC_134012.1, on the reverse strand, counting down.
GATGACTCTACAAAGAAATTAACACCCAGTCAGTCAGACTGAGGTATAATGTGCCTAACATACTGCTGGCATACAACCCCTTCAGTAATGTAAAAAGTGGCCATACATCTTTATGTTACAAACATTTCCTACCTACATTTATACAGATATAAAACTGTTAGTAAAATGGAAGCTATTTGAGGCTTGTAAAAGAAAGCAGAGCATATTATCTGGATTATTTCCATTTTGAACATATTTTTTTACTTAGTCCAGTATGAATGGTTTATATTAAAACATTTAAATATTGAAAGAGGTTTTGAGTTACAGACTGATAGTAGTTCCATAAAAACAAATTATTTTTCCATTTCTACAAAATCTAATTAAACATGTGAAAACAAATGTGTTGTGTAATATTAGAGTTATTCTTCCTTGCCTTCAACAATAATGCAGGACCCTGGTAATTCACTCTGAACAGATTTTTTTCATGGCTATGTGGCTGCTAGTTGATTTCTTACCCCTTTGTGAAATATTTCTCCATATTTTCTCCCTGCTCTCCCCCACTCCTTTTCTGCTGATTTCAATTTAAAATATTTTCCAGTCTTTATGAACTTGGGAAGTGACATATCACCTTTTGGTCATTTCTAATTAATTCTAGATTCAAAATTTGTGACAGTAAAGCATATAACTAACTCAATTATTACAGTGAAAATACACTACAATATGTATTTAAATATCCAGATCTCCCTTAAATAAAGTATGACGGGCAGATGCATAACCTCAAGTCTTGTCCATATATGACAGGCAGATGCACAATCCCAAGTCTTGTCCATGCCCCCTCCATGAAGAACTGAGACCTTGACCCTAATCCATTGTCATTGCCATTAACTGTAATCTTCAATTTGACTGAAAAGAGAATGCAAGGTGATGGGATCCCTACTTAGAACCTCACTTTGGTGTTGTCACAAATGCTTCCTACCCATGTTTAGGCAAGATTAATCTGGGCCTTTAAGTACCACTTGAGACCCAGCAGCTTGGGAGCCAGGTAAACTCATGCATGGAGGGAAATTTACAGCCTCACAGACAGTGTTCCTCCTCAGACCCCAATTCACACCATAAACCTTTACTTTAGTATGTTCTGTTATAAGGCCAAAGCATCATAGTCATTTCCCTCTTCACTATTCTTTTAGAAACATTGTCTTTAGCCATGCCTTGTTCCTTCTGGATCTCTCTCCACCTTTGCTCTTTGCTGGCTCAGTAAGATGTTCATAATATATATCTGTTGCCCTCCCATCACCTGGCTTTTTAAACTATAACATCTTCACTTCCTCTTTCTCCAGCAGTCTCCAAATGGTAATTGTTGTTTGAATGTCTTGATATTTTGTCAATAGTGCACCTGAAGAAAAAAAAAATCTTTTTTCACTATAAAATCCTACTGACAGCAGAATCGCCTCATTCCTGGCTTCCTTCATTTCATCCCGTTTCCTCACACACCATTGCCAAAACACCTGCCAGCATCTTCTACCACCGCTGTAATTTTTAGGAGTCCAGATAATCCAGGCTCGTATCTTATATTTGACTCATGGTTCATAGACTAATTTGAACGTCTCACACACAGTATTGGGATTTCGTATTCCTTCCATTCCGCATAGATATAGCTTCTCTCCTTCTCCCTTCTCTCTCACTTCTGTGTCAATGCTGACAACATTTCTTCCTAATTGTTTTCTCTGGATTCTCTTTTCAGTTTTGCCTGCAGCCTTCCTTCCATGAAACTCTTTATATCTGAACTCTGTCTGCCTCCCTGCCTTTCTATCAAAGTATTCATGGCATGCTTATCATCTCTGAGGTCAGGTTTCTGCTCTCTGAATTTACTACTGTTCATTTCATTGATTCTTCCAGAATATTACTTGTATGTCAGGTCACACAAGAGGAGACAGGAAGGTCAGCCACATTTGCATCTCTTTTAAAGGCCCATGGGCAAATATCTTAGTATTATTGTAACTGTTTACTAGATTGGGATCTTACAACATAGATCTCTGAATCATCACGAACCTGCTTACAGAGCAGTTAGCTTTGATTTTACTGTTTGATAAGATATTAAGTTCAATTTCTGTTTTTTTCTTCTTTTTTTGGGAAAAGATCATTATAGCCAAAGTGATACATAACTTTACTGGACTAAATAAAATGTTAATTTGCCATATTTATCTGGATGTAAAATACACCAGGATACTTTTATTATGGGGTGCCTGAAAAATATCTGACAATAAAGTTCAACTTTGAATGAACTTAAATAATCCAATAAGTCTAGTAGATAGATTCAGGACACGGAAAACTGAGAGAGAGGAAAGAAGCAGATGGAGTAAGTTGGTTTTGCAGGACTGATTTTGCTTTAATGTAATGCCCTGAAGACAGCTGTAGGACAACAGTACAGTACAGTTAAATGAACAGATGTGTGCACCAACCATACGTTCATAAAATAAAAGGTAGCCTTTTTATATGCATGTCTGCTAAAGGAGTAAGAATAGAAAATAACATATTTCCAGTCCAGGAAAGGGTAAAATATTCAACCCATACAGAGTGGCTGGTCTTTAACTCTTCCTCTTTATTAGTGTGGTAGTAGAAATGGAAAAGTTCAATTTATCATCAGCAGTAAGATTACCACTATGATGTGTTTTTTACAGGCTTAATAAGTGATATGCTATTATTGTTAACTTATTGTAAGTTGTGTGTAAGTGGTCTTACAATTTTACCTGATTATCCATATGATCCTTTAAGAGAAAATATAGAAGATTTGATAAAAGAAATGCCTATTAAAAAAACACAATATCATTCTGTCCCATTTAAATAAATAATAAAATTCAATATGTTTTTAGAAGAAGTCCAATTGTATAGCTGTCAACTTCTAACCACACTGAAATTGCAAGTACAAACAGTATGAATCATGAAACAGAAATGGAAGATAGATGTTACCTTCTGTGTGTTGTGATAAGATATTATCACCCTTCTATAAGAAGATTGATGGAGCCATCTAATGAGAAACATAGTTTAAAGGAGAGGCAATACTGTGACAGAAACCAGTTTCTTAAAGATTCCCCACTTCAGAATTGTTCTTTGGGAAAAGTAATACGCATTCATTCATACCCACAATATGTGATAGAACTCTAGAAACATTTGGGTATCATAAATATCTTGTGAAGGGTGATCAATCCATTTGCCACGTAGATACATGAGAAGCAGAATATGTTAGCACCATGAACCTTTTCCTAGTGAAACCAACACTAACAGAAATTCTTTCATCATCAACAACTTGCAAATGTTTGAAAAGGAATAAAATCTCCAAGCGCATGATAATAGGTAGACACTTTGTAAGTAGTAAGAAGTTTCAAGTCATATTAAGCATGGCAATCTCTGGGTGAGACCTTTTCAGTATAGTCTATATGTGTCAGCAGATGCTCTAGGTAATACCTTAGTTCACATTAGCAATTCAAATGCACTGTATCTAGCTTAAGTTACTAGTCTAGGCTGCCTACAAAAGTACTTCCAAAGTGCAATTTCTTCCATCCTGAAATCATCACTAATATGACTGCGCTCTTCCTCTTTCTCTCCCTCAGGAAGCTAGCCAGCTAATGCATACTAAACATCTAACTTTTAAAAATAAAAGTCAGGTCATATAGATTTCAACCATTGTATGAAGTCTATCAAGTATCACTCCAAGTATAATGAAAATTATAAACAAGCAGAGTGAATGTTAGAATTGGTAAGCTAAAGCTCTTCATTTGCTTGGTGTCTGGCATAAATTGGCATCACTCCACTGAAGCTGCTGCAAAAGCCTTGGCCTCCAAAGTAAAAGTGGATTTTATATTAAAACCATCCAAAAATGTACCTTTCCTGTATGTTTCACTGCTGATGGTTACAGCAGAATCCCTTACCAAGAGACATTCCGTTCATCTCACTAGGTCTGATTCACTGTTCACTTACACCACTGTGAATAAGACAATGAAAGACACTGAAATTATTATAGACACATCAAGATTAATGAAAAAAGAACAAGAATCACTGGAGGAATCCAATCTAACTCAAGCTAAGTTTTTGTTTATGCTACAGAATTTCCCCCATTAGTTTCACCAACTTTGTTCCCCACTCTCTTTTTATATTTTGAGCCTCTTTTTCTAGGAAAATTAAGCTTATTAGCCTAATTATGGTGAGCATTCTCTGTGTGTGTGTGCGCACATGCTTATGCATCTGTGTATTTCTCTCTCACTGACTCTGGCCATCCTTCAAAGCTTCTGAAGCCATTACGCAGTTTAATTAAACAACATGGCAGAGGGGAGTTACTCTCAGAGATGTTAAGTTTCTATGAGCTTCATGAAAACAGCCAGAATGAGAAAATAGCTCCTATCAGTGTCCCTGGAAAAGCTGTGGTGTGAGTTCTGTAATTTATTAGACACTAGGGAATCTAACCACAAAATACTGCTCTGTAAGAAAGCGTATTTCAGTAGCTTCGCTGTTCATAGACCTACTAGGAATAAAGTCTACCACCCACTGTTAAATGTCTCTCAAACTGCTGTGGAAATGCCTAAGTGGCTACAGATGCACAATCTCATTTAAGGATTAATACACTGAGGAATAAGATCACTATCATCCAGAGAAGGCACGTAGTTAGAGGATCAGACTGACCACTCAGACAGGACTTCCTCAGCCAGCACCTATCCCAGCAGCAGTCGACTGCAAGCTTAGAGTATAGACTGCATAAATGACTTTTCCAGCACAGACGGGGCTCTTCTGTAGGCAAGGACCATATCCTCATTCTCTGTGTGAAATAAACCTGTTGCCCTATAAGGAAAGGTTAGATAATAGCAGCAATAATAATGCCAGTGCCTGTTTAGAAATTAATTCAGATCACCAGATGCTCACAACATAACCCTGATAGATTTGAAACCAGTTCTGTGCAACCCAGTCACCTTGGAGTTCAAGACCTATTTCTTTTAAATGCACAGGAACAAACTACAAGCAGGAAGCAAAAGATTAACTTATACTGCCATACTTCATGCTGCAGGAGAGATTCAAAACATCCCCACCTTGGTGTCTCCCTCTGCATTTGTAATTTATGCTTCCTAGCTCAGGGAAACCAAGTGGCACATGAAGATACACATCAAGGAGAAGAGTAGGTCTTAGGAGATATCTGACCATTCTCCACCCCAGTCACTTTGTCATGGCACAGTTTTTGCCAGTGGCGTTTCTATGAGAAGGGATAAAAACTCATAAAACAACGAAAAAAAAGAAAGAGCACCATCTTGGTCTAAGTAATATTCCCTTTCCTACTTGTTTTATATTACACAACCAAGTGTGCTAACACTAAAACACCACATTGTCTATGCAGAAGTATGCGTTAGAACAGCTGTAGCCACAGCATAAGTGCCCTTGAACATGCTGAATTTTTCCAGTGTATCACAATTACAGAAACACCTGTGCCAAACAGCTTTCTTCTGATCCTCTATAAAAGTTCACAAAGCCCTCAAACTTTTGCATTTCATACAGGTCTGCACTGCCTTGAAGGCAGCTTCATACATCTCAGTATGGGATACCACAGAATTATTCCTTTTCATGCCTCAAAACATAAAATAAAGGGTATTTGCAGGTGCAGTTGTCAACATGTGATTCTGTTACTTGACAATAAGGCATAAGACACAACACAACAATATTAATTTTCTTCATAAATCCTTTTCACACACAAAATTACTCTCAAAAAAAAATAAAATCACAAATGTTGTGACAACAAACGTTATCTGTGCTACTACTTGGGAAACTCTGTATTCTAGATTTCTGTAGATGCAAGTATCCCACAAGTACATGTTAGCTGTTGTTTTCTTATGCATCATTTGGTGGGGGGAAGGTCGTTAAATCATACGTGTACATCATGGCAAAAGCCTCAGGACTGAACGCATTTGGCTTGGTTGTTATTTTACAAACAAGATGCTATGGTTGCGTTACCCTTAGGAACTGTTGGCTAGACTCTATTAAATAAGTTACAGTTAAAACTACCCAAAGTGTCTGTTTAAAAAGGATTGGAAGAAAGTCACTCTTAGCAGCACCACGGAAAGTGTGGCTGACTATCCTTCAGGCAGAGCTCCAGAAAAGGGAAAGGGAAGCAGCAGAAATCGGTTACCAAGCCTAAGTGTTCATCTCATGCAGAATTGCAGCCTGTAGATAAACCTGTCTTATGAAAGATGAGGAGTGTGTAGTAGTTACACAACCTCCCAAGTCTTGGCTCTCTACAGCCATTCACAGCTATTCAAAACTTCTCCATGTCCAAAAATACAGCAAAGAAAAGTTTTCATAATATATTCATCAAAAAGGCACAATTTTTGCAGTCTTACAGAGGGGAAGCCTTCCACCATCCCCATTTACATAGCCCATTGTGAAAAGCTTTTTTTTTTGGCAGAGCATGAGCAGATAATAAATGATATTACTACACTAATTCAGGAAGCAATGTACAATGGCAAGCATAATTCGAACCACTTCTGCATTGCTTATACACTCAGGAAAAACAGCTAGATGTCATTGTGTACAGCTCAGGGGAAACATCTGTTCCAACTGCCTTGGTCAGCAAGTAATAAGGAATAATACTGAAAATATCTGAATGCTGTTATGCAAATCAGTGGTATGCCCTCATGTTGAATATTATGTTCTGTTCTGATTACTCCACCTAAGCAAGGATTTAACAGAAATAGAAGGTGACTGGAGACAGCTGATAAGCATGTTACAGCCATGAGAAGGATTCCATAGTCTTAAAATATTAGGACTATTTAGCTTGGAAATAAATAAAACCAGCAGCCACACTGCAAGCATACACCATAAAATAAAATGGTATGAAGGATGTAAATTGAATACTATTTTGCTTGCATTTTCTGGCACTTTCCTTACCCTTCATCTGTCTGGCCTATTTAGATGTTGAGATATGAGAATTAGGAACTGTCTATTACTCTAAATTTGAACCATGGGTACCACAATGAGTCCCACAGATGGTCACCAGACAATCCCATAACAAACAAAAATAATCTTATTCACCCTTTGTCCTCATAAAATGAGACAATTAAATTTAAAAGGCAAACCATTTTAAATACTAAAAAGGAAACACTCCTATAACATAGCCTCAAGTGTGGCATTTCAGTGGCTCATGCACCCCTGGGAAGCATCCTCTGCTCACCCAGGAGGGCAGCAGATCTGGGAGCAAGCTCCCACAAGTGTCACTCAACCCCGCTACATCCCAGCCACCTGCCACCTTCAGACACCACCCTGACATGAACACAGGCTAGCAAGGAGGACAGCACACTTGTCTTTGGAAAGGACCTTTTTTACTTGCCACTGGAGCACCTGGGACACTGCAAGCAACTGCCAGGGCAAAAAGCAGGGCTGAAGCTCCCCTGCTGCCTACCTCCATCATCACCACCCTCCCTTGTCACACAGCCACCCCTGGGCAGCTCACGGTGACAAAAAAGCAGCACCAAAGCACAGAGCTCCAAATGTTTCCAACTAATACTCCAAACATTTTGTGCCATACATCATATCTTTCTCCACGCTCCTTTCTGGAGATTCAATGCTGGAAATGATCAAAGATAAGAATCTAAATGGCTGTGGTCCTGAATACATGTTTCTAATTCACATTTCCATCAAAATAGGAGTTATTTTTAGGAGTGATGAAAAGACTTGCTTATTTAAGTGTTAAACTCATTGCTACAAGATAAAAAGCCAGGCAAAGAATTTAGAGGTATTTGAAAGGCTTTAACTCTGTGACAGGCCAAAACCACCACAGTTACATCAGCAGACCGACCCCCTCTCTGTAAGAGGGAGAGCATCGATATACCTTTCAGACACAGAGCTGACCCCTAACTGACTACCACAATGAAGAATCTTCCCTGCGGACACATTATTCCATATTTGTCTCTCTGGGGTTTCTCGTCCTTTTCAGAGGCTTCTGGCAGAGGTGATCTCTCTCAGAGATAGTCTACTGCACTCAGCATCCTCATTTCTGTGTCCCAGATAAAGAACTGAAACTTCTTCCCTTTCTTTTACCCTTTATCTTTGTGGGTGTGAGAGACAGAGAGAAGAACAAATAAAAGAGGAAAAAATTGCTATCTTTCATGGTTTTACATATTGAAACAACTATTACAGGCAAAACATCTGAGATGGGAATCTTAAGGGTGGCAGATATCAAAAATAATCTTCCAGCTGTAGTATTTATGGTTCCAGTTTTAGTTTCAGTAGATAGGAAATTTGTTCCAGCATCATAAGCTTACTTCCATTTGTTGTCTATTGCAAACACTGGCACATACTTTTTGTGTGGATATTGTGGATACGGTCTGTGAATACATGTTGGCACTAGTTTCCCTGCAGCCACGGAAACACCTGCCTCCAAGCTAATTTATAATCTGCACCTATGGCCATGGGCCACTTACAAGTTTATTGAAAAAGGTCTTGACAAACCATATAGGAAAGACTCTGTTCTTTCTCTTCCAGTTCCACATGACATAAGTTTGGCATTAACAAGTCACATTTTTATGTCCAACTTTATAGATTGCTAATAATATGTAAAGATATTTGATATGTAAGATCATGGGTCAAATATTTCTCACTCTACCCATGTGAGCAGTCCCACAAACTTTATTTATACAACCAGTCAGAGGAAGACTGTCATGCTTTACCTTCTCTGTAAAATTACTCTGCAGTGTTATGAGGCAGCTCTCACCATTACTTACAATATTCTCATTAACTCTGAAGCACAACGCATGTCCTGCTCTTGAGCTTTTCAGACTAAATCCTGTAAGATGAAGGAGAGTTGTCCGCACATAAAAAGAAACCTGATAATGCAATAGGATGCCCTGGTTTTTCTCACATATGATTCAGTACAGTAAAATATAACATCCCCTTCACTTCTGAGTTTAATGTATTCCATGTCATTCTACCTAGAAAGGATTATGAAAATCCATTCAAGCACTATTTCCTTGACAATGTTTTTTCCTTTTGTTTATAAATGACTGTGGAGAACAGGTCTGCAAATGAGTCATTTCTTTTTGACTGTAGTGTATTTAGCTGGCATACTGTATCTTGGCCCTGTACTAGACCTAGGTGGTTTGTTTTGGTATAATTATTATGTAAGTAATCAGGAAATGGAATCTCCTAGGATGTTTATAAATATCATGAAGAGTCATTATTAAAAGCACCAGGAAAGTTCCTGTAGATGATACGTCACATGGTCTGGAAAGCACAGAGGAGAAGTTCAGGTTGTAGTAGTTTTTCTCCACTGACTTGCATAGGAAAGAAAAGCACTCTGTAAACTACAAAGCGACATAAACAACTCATTCCAATTCAAATCTGGATCCAAGCTGGAAGCACCTTGGGTTTAGAATTTAGCACTGAGCCCATTTCAACACAGAACAAACTGCAGAAAGTTTCCACGGCATTTGCAGTTTTATTGGAAATCAACAGATGGTGCTTCCACAAGGCCCTTTATAAGTTCTGCTTAATGAAATATATAGGTGGCTAGGTCGTGCTGAAATGTTAATTTTAACTGTCATGCCTGGCTGTGCATTGCATCTGTAAAGTCCATTCATTGACCAAGTTTCTTGCATTCTTTTTATGGCTGACCTACCTGCAAAATGAGTGACTTATGTCAGAAGCTTCACTGCTACGCCTCTACAGATGACAGCATAGGTACTCAGAGTCTGTCATTCTACATCCCCCAAATGACAAGAACAAAGTGCATAGCTATTTTACAAGTTTTCCTTGAAATCTAAAAATACTGACTTGAGTTAGACTGAGAGACAAAGTCCTACACAACCCTGTAATGAGTATCCCACCTGAAGAGGAAAAAGAGCTGCAGGCATCAGAGGCTTGGGACAGGTACAACTCGTGCTAGCACTGATCTATCTGTTCAGGAGTAAAAGTATCAATAGCAGAGGTGCAGCAGCTTGCACAGCCACAGTCTATCTTGATTTCAGGGCCAGCAAGGAAAGTTACTCCATGACTCCACTTACTTGTTTGCACCCTCACCTGCACAGATACCTACCCTCCCCTTCCCTTCTCCCCCCGCAGCTGGCAAGTAGCAGAGGGAAACAGTCACAAGTCAGTAGCCATTTGTGCCCTCTTTCAGCACATGCCACCAGAACCGCTACGATATGACAGCAGAGATGGTATGCTGTTGAGGGACAGCATGTTAGGGGAGAACTTTGTAGAGTAGGGCTGATGGTTGGACCTGATGATCCCAAGGGTCTTTTCCAACCTGAATGATTCTGTGATTCTATGATTCTACGTTCCTCCCCTGCCTATCAGCCAGCTCCCTTTTTACCTCCAGTGGGTCATCCCTCATCCGGGTTATCAAAGAGGCAATCCCAGGGCCAGTGACTGCATTTTCCCTCCAGCTATCTGGTGCACATTCTGTATTTGACTGCAGAGCTTCAAAGTATCTCAGGACCAAATATTTCATTCATAATTGCACTCAGATTATAACACGCAGGTTTATTATCATTACCATACATTTACAGTGACCTAGGACAAAACATACAAAATGAGTTTCTCAGAATGACACAATAAAAATCAGTAGGGATTTTCCAACTGCTATGTTCTATTTTAACCCCAAATCCATCTTCTTCCTTTGTAAATTAATCTTACATGTACAATGTGAGTCAATTTATATCCAATACCTTATTGCTTAGCAGTGGATTCCTGAAGGTATTCTTGCAAAATGCTTAACTGCCTATGGCCTGGGAGAAATAAAACCTGTTTCTTTGGTTCCCAGCTATTTCTAATAGGATGAATAATCCCTTTAAATCTGGCAGCAGCTAATATACCCAGTCAGTGGTATTACCTGAAAGCAGGAAATTATTTCCTGAAAGCAACTGATCTGTGTACATCAAATTCTGCCTTTCTGTAGAGCAGATACCTGGGGAAAGGAAGCCACTCCAGGAACAAAATAAGATGTAATCATAGTATGAAAAGGTCATCTGGTGAAATTCGTGGAGAAGGAAGACTAAAGATGTAGTTACTGACAATCTGAATTTAAAATTAATCAGTTTCATGATCCTGAAAGTGTAACTCCACCCATCTCCCTAAAAATACCCTAGAGTTTCCATTTGTCTTTCATCTTAGGATCTCTGCAGCTGATTTTTATTTACTTACTTTACAAGGAATTCAGATTAATAAAAGTTTGCTATTTTCTGTTTTGTCCACAAAAGAAGAATGACCACCAAAGCTCAGAAACAAACAGCAAAGCACGTGAGGCTTCATGAGGGAATCTAGAGAAACCACATATAATCCTCGATGTGATATGAGTTAACCAGGCAGAGGCCGGTCATCCAAGAGGGCAGCACACCTCATAGACCTCAGACCAGGGGGTTCTCATGGACTTGGTGGGAACACTCCTCAAGGAACACAGCAGAAATGCCCCTCTGGACAGCTGCACCTCAACATCTGTCTTTCTGCAGGGACTTTCAGGGCATCAGAGATCAGATGCGATCAGAGTGGTCTCAGAGGGAGCATCCCTCGCGGCATGCCATTTGAAAAACACGGAAGACATTTCCCACATGTAACTGAAATCCCATCCTGTTCCACTAGAGGGTTATGCCTAAAGGACAAACCTAAGCAGCAGCAAGTAACAGGCAAGACAGTGTGCTCTGCCTCAGTGTAGTGATAATTTTCATTGTAGAAATATAGGGGTACAGCTTCTGCTTTACACCACTAGTTTTTCTTGCAGGAGCAATTTATGAAGCCTAAACCCCTTAAATGCCCTTCTCCCCTGTCTGTGTCTCTGAGCCTTCAAATCTTCCCCTACAAATCTTACTCAGCCTGAGTTTGCTACCTATGGAACAAGAAAACTTGTCTGATTGTAAGACATTAAGACAAAAGAAGTTGCTAAAGGATGTCTCTTCTTCTCCAACATACAAAAGAAGTACTTTTTTAAAAATAAAGCATGTTTACAGCATTAAAAAAGAATTATTGCAGAAGACTTTAGCTGCAATAATATGCCATGAAGAATAACCATGTAACTGAGAAAGTGATGGGTTCTGGTCTAATAGCAGGCATCACCTCTACCTGCATATCTTGCCTGAACAGGAATGTTTAAGAAAGATCAGACTTGAAGATAATCTTGATTCTGCACCCAAAAGGACACTGCTGTAACTGAATCACAAACATCCTATCACTTTAAGGAAAATAATAAAATACTAAAGAAAAAAATTAATTGCAAATAAACCCCTACTATCTACCTTCTCTCCCCACATCCAGAAATAATTTCATCTGTGACCATTCATCTTTGTGTCAAGTTGCTACTTTTTTTAACTGGGGACTGGAACCTGTCCAGAATTTGACCTCCCTTTTCCATGAAAAGAGTATGATTTTATTTCTGAGAAGCTCCAAGTACATTTTGGAGTTTTTATCTTTTTTTTTTTTTAAATAAGATTAATAGAATCAACACCCTCATACTGCACTCTTATTAGAATATCCTAGAAAAACACAAAAATTACATGCAACTGTCCTGCTGCAGGACAAAAACGATGAGCATGTGCTAAAAAAGTTTTTAGAAGGCTTAAAAAAGATCTTAAAAATTATGTGCATCTTTAAACAAGACAGGGAAAAAAAGGTACTTTTATTTCATTTGTAAGTGGTTCCAGACATTGGAAGTTATTTTGTTGGTATGCTGTTATTTTCCTCAAAAGAGTCAGTCACTTCACTTGCGGTATTGAATTTTGGGATATTGCAGTTTGAGCCAAATAGCACACAGAGTCTGATACTTAAATGACTCTCTTACTGTCTAGATTTGTTATGTATTCATCTTTGAGATACTTCAGAATTAATTCTTTTAAGGATTTGTGTTTTAGTAGTAGCAGGTTACAAAAGCATGCTTTAAAATTTTGTGGATAAAACATTCATTTGGCTGTGGATGTACTTTCTTTCTACCTAATGGATGTGAAATCAGTTTTGACTTAGGTCTTCTCGGGAATGCTTTCCTTTATTCTGTTTTCCTTTGTTTTACCAATAGGTGAGCAAGTTACGCGTACATCAAAGACATCTAAGAATGGAGCTAATGGAATTCATCCTTAGTCCTCAAGAGGTCTCTCTTATTTTACGAATTCTTTGTAGCTATAAGTCAGTTTGAATTAGTGAACATTGTTTTAAATTAACGTATTTTCAGATTTTCAAGTTGTTCCTCAAAACCTCCCTTACTGTAAGTTTACTGCTAAAACCCCTTTTTAAATTTTTTCTCTGTCAAAATACCATGAACACCAATGGAAATCTAATAGCACAAGTTTGTTTTGATTCTCTACTTTAGAGTCCTCTCTGGAGGTTCTAATTATTCCATTATTTACCCCTACACTATCCTTTCCCTTACCTCTCCCCTGCCCCTCCACCAAAAGTTCTTGAGTTTCTGTAAATTAATATGAAGAAAAGTGTCTTTCTCTGACAATCACATTTCCATAAAGTAGGCCACTTTTGCTAGTCTGCTTTCACATCTTTCAAGGCCAGCCCAGCCCCATACTTTGCAGGCCTAAATTTCCTAGTTGGAAATTTTAGTGTTTCTATTAAGGACATATTTGATGTTCTTCTTAAAACGCTAGCTACTGGAATCCAGACATCATATCAGAATCTCAGCTTTCATTTTTTTTTTACATTATTTTCAAAATGTCATTGTTCTGTGGAAAGACTTGAAAACATGATTGTCATCTCAGAAACCAGAAAGTGGGAAAGAAAGAGAACTCAATTAAAAACTACTTATTTAAGTAGTTTGGCTTGTTTGAGTCAAACCTGATATGCATATATTCAGGACACCTGACCTTGGCAAAACTGCAGCTCACTGAGGCAAGCAGCCATTAAAAGCAAAGGTTCATGAGAATCTCTGTTGAGAGGAGTGAGACCTAAGACACTCTGTAGTTAACCATTACTGCCATTGCTATAGAGCAGCAGTGGCCTGCCAAGACTGTCAGACTTGCTGGTTTTGTTCCTACATAGTGGATAGCACTATTACAGCATTCACGTTAGAAGGCATTTGGATGCTCTGACAGATCAATTTTGGACTATACTGTGATTTTTCCTATTTGCAGAGATGGCCTCCTTTACATACAAAGCTGGAAAGGAGACTACACCATCTTCTCACCATCACCACCACAGAATTTTATCTTCCTTTTGAATCTTGTGAAAGATGCTCAAAAAGTTCAATTAGCTCAGCAGGATATGGACAATGAGTGTGATGAGGGACTGGAAACAAACTGAGTTTACACTTGGAAGTAGGGACTTCAAGTTTGTGCAAATAAGGTGGAACTAGGCTAGAAAAAAGGAATACATGGACCCTGGGCCAAACCACTGTCACCTTCTACTGCCTGTAATGAAAGAAAGTGGCACAAACTTCATGAGCAAACTTCAGATAATTGTTTTGCCTTCAAAAAAGTGATTCAACAGTAAATGTAATAGATATAGATAAAAGACAGCCACCTAACACAGACCAGATTCTGAATGCCAGGATTTTGTGATGCATTCATGAAACATTTTTCTTTTAATAATCAACTTTTCTTTATCATTTCACATTTTAAAGCATGGGGGCAATCTATGGATTTTTGCATGCATAAATGAGATAAAGTAACACAGCAGCAAGAAAGGATGGTCAGTGGCAACAGGTTTAGTTGAGATTTGGGGTTTCCCCCTGCTATTCCACAGGCCATCCATATGCCTTAGCGTATGACATTTTGCGCTTGATTCAGTTGCCTAAGCAAAGACATTAAATGTCATTTGTAAAGTCCAAGTGTACCCAGGTTATTCATACAAGGCTAGCAGATGTGATGTAACACACTTCTGAAGCAGCACCTGGAGTCACATAGGATAGGCAGATTGTGCGGGAAAACGGCTAAAGCCCTTTTCCTCTCCGTATCTATCTCAGCCCCTCTCATCTGGGATGCAGATGATCTCCATGCTTACTCTTCCTGATCTCACAGCAGTCTTCTACAATGAAATAGTTAAGGATTAGTAGGTTCTCAGGCTGGAGGCCCCACAGGTATCAGCCCCACTCTGATGACTAGAGGAAACCAAGGATTTGGTTGATCATTAGAAGAGGTAAGGGCCAGGGCAGAGACAAGAAAGCAGAAGCTCAAACCCTTGCATTCTGGACGGTCCTGTAAACCCACAACTGAACTTGCTACCCTGTGCACAGAAGATGCACTATCTCCTCTTTTTCTAGACTGGCACTCTGGATATCAATCTTTCTATTCAGGACTTCTGAATCCTGAAGTCACCTCTTGATCAAGTATAGAAGAAAGCATATGTGAACTAACCAAATTAGTGAACAGAAGCACAGGGCTCCTCCTAGACCCCCTTCTTGGGGAAGTATTAGGAGGACATAAGCCAGTTTTTGTGCTACTGGAGGGAGACAATTCTCACAGTAACAGTACGTGCTGTGGAGCCAGCAGACTCTGAGCAGTCCATGCAGGGCCTCCACTGAAAAAAAAAAATGTATGCAATAGGTCCCAAAAGAAAGTATAAATTACCCTCGGCTCTTCTTCCTTCCCATACTACTAGCTAGTATTTATTGTGATATTTATTCCATAAAAGCCTGACTTCAAAATAAGACTTCAGAAGGTCTACAGATACCACTGTTTCCCACTGCAGTAAGACAAGTCTACAGAGTTACTTGCAGTGCCATTTACTTTATATAGCATAATACCTTCAATTTGCTGTAAAAATTAATTTTGGGAATGTATTGTTCTTTATGTGATGGCAGAAATGTGCTTTTTAATGAAATTAAAATTTTGACGACCTGTAAAGAGTTGTCATACATATGTGATGCTGTACCAGATCTCAAAATAAAAATATATAAGTACTGCTTTTTATAAATATATTTCATTGCAAAAGAAAAATTTGAAAGAATTGGGATAATCATGAGACACTCCTTTTGTGCTTGAAAAATAAAGTGGCTCATCACAATACAGAAAAAAACTTTTCTTTGCTTCTATGATAGCCATTTCCTCAACTTCTCCAAAATTCTTTGTCACAATTAGTCTCATTTAGATCACTGCTTTTGCTGAGGGCTTTGTCTAGTTCATTTCTTTCCTTGCATGCTATATATTCACCAACACGTGCAACACAGTACTAGAAGGTGACATTTGGAGTTTATCAACATGTTACCATGTAGGACAATTCTGATGATGTCCCAATAAGCTACCACTGACTAAAAAGCAGTCTAAAATCCATTTGGTTCCATTAATCTCTGAAAGTAAACTATTAAAACTGATCCTCTTCCTTGATGAGTAACAAAGTAAATACAAACCTCACAATAAGAAGTTAATGATCTGTCCCTAACCAGGCTGTAGCTTTGACGTACTCAAGTACCTACTGCCTCAGTCTAGAAACAAGATCCAGTACATCACCAAATACATGCACTGAGCTGGAAATTGTCCATTTGTTACCCTTTTTGCCATGCTATATTCAGCTTGTCACAGTTGGCTATGGGTATCACTCTTAGCAGTGATTTTTATTCCATTTAAACTCTAAGCCAGGTTCTACAGTCAAACAAAGTCTTTTTTGGATTAGAAAAAGATGTGACTCCACATATCCAATGAATCAGATATAACCTCCACAGTAACTTAAATAGAGTCAAACTAACAAGAAGAAAAATAAAGTAATAGCAAAAATTAATTGAATTTTCACAGTAGTTATTTATAAACCATGTCCATCCTCACTTTAATCTTGGGTTTAGATTCTTGGGTTTGGAACTCCTGTTCCAGCTGCAACTGATTGCCAACTGACATGTCTCTTGAAGCCTGCCACACAAAATGTTCCAGACCTTCAAAGTACAATAACCATGCATAACCCCTCCATTCTTAAAGCGCTATGCTTCTCATCTATAATTTTAACTTAAAAATTTGAAGTTTTGCACCAAGTATGACATAGCTCTACTTGGCAGAGTTGTGGAAGTAGAAAAGGCAATTTGCCAGTCAGGAAGCTGGGCAAGAGCCATTCTGCACTTAGCACGTGACCTAAGACAGCCTAGCTCAATGCTGCCCAAGCTGAAATGGCCTTCCAGGGGCTGTTCCTTCTGACAGCTTTTCTCTTTCCATGCTCCCTCTCACTATGCCACTTCTTAACCCTTTATGTGGAAATGGGCTGTCTAGAGCTGATGGTGCTGCCTTTCCAGCATTTAGGCATTCCTTTAAAGTAGTAGCATCCTAAAAGGCTGTTTAGTGCAGATTTCCAGCAATAACTACATTTTCTATTTTCTTTTTAAGTTTTCAAAATTTCATTTAGAATCTATGTCAGAATTATTGCTGCTACTGACAACGTTGCAGTCCCAACAAGGAGAGACCTTTTCTACCTACTATTCTATAGTCTGTGTGCATTTCTAGTTGTTTTCTGTTCTCTGAAATTATACAGGAAAGTATCCGATCAATAGATCAAATCAGTGAAGCAATAGGTCAGTATACTGCTTTATAATTTTTCATTTAACTTCTTCAGTTAATGATTTTAATATGTTCCTTACAAATTTTTCCACTCCTGTTTTTTACTGGAATTTTGTACTTTTGTCCAAGTTTTCAATAATCTGGAAAGCTTTTGTAACATGTTTAGCAACCTGTTTTCATTCCACTCACGCATTAAACCCCATCTTACCACATCACATCCTGTTTGCAATGGGTACTGAGTAATAGGCCTGCTGCACTGCCTCAATGCTGGTTCATGGTACTGCCAACACAAGAGAAGAAAATGTCTTTGGAGTGCTTAAGACAGTTTGTCCTGTTCTGGCCTACAACAAGCGGAAAGTATCCACCAAACTGTAGAGGGATGCACAAGTCTGTTATTACTCCCTGAATCACCAATAAAAGGCAGGAAAGGAGTCAGTTTGGCTCATACCACATGTATGTCAACTTTATCTGACCTAAAATGTGAATGCTACCTGTCTACACGCCCTTTCTACAGCATGAACAAAGCCACAGAAGCACAGAGTTGCTAAACCTCTATGGGCTATCGGAAACTTTCCATATTTAAGATGAGAGTACTCAGAGTCACACTGTCCTCCTATCCTTCCCATGAACCACAATGATTCAGGCTAAACTTTTAGGGTGCCCTCCAGCCAGTCTGAGCATCTACCACAGGGTGGATTATTAAAACTGCAAATTGCTCACCTACAAGAGGACTGCTTGACAATGCTCAATTCCTTTCCTCCACTGAACCACAGGGAGAAGTTTCAGATAGTGTACCTGTTTCCAGCTGCCTTGCTCAAAAGGGATGACAACTTTTCAGACGTGACTTGCCAAATACCTACTGAAAGTCCAACTCATACTCCCTTTACCAGTAGTATTTATTAGGTAAGATACCTACTACCTCTTAACTCAATCCATTGCCCTCTATCTGAAAACAGACATCAACTTTTAGATCAACTTAAAGGAAAAATAACCGTTCAACATACCTGTATTCATCTAATAAGCACAACACTCACCAACAGCATATGATACAAGTTCTGTGTTTTAACAGTGTCAATCAAGTGTAGGAATAATTTCAGTGTAATAGCACACATATCCACTACCTAATACTAGAATTCAAATAGTATGTTTTGGAGCTTAGTTTTATCAGGAATTAGTTTGCTTTTCATGGAAGCCTTGGCCAAATCAAGAAATGAACCTTCGTATTTTTATGCTACTTTATGCTGAGAAACAGCACATGAAATTTCTACAGAAAAGGCTGTTGAGGACTTGAATTGCCCTATACTTAAAAAAAAAAAAAAAAAAAAAAAAAAGGAGGGGGGGGAAGCTTTTCAAATGGAACAATGCAATGGTGCTCAGAAAAGTCCTTAAATCTGATATCTGAGATGTGAAAGAGAGGAACCTTTGTAAAAGTGCAGTTTTCCAGAAACAGTCACTTCTTTTTGTGATAATCGGGACAATTAGACGAGAACAAAGGAGGCTAACAAGTCTTCTACCAGAAGAGGACGTTATACCTTTATTTGAGTACTTGCTCTGTGAGCCAGTTGTGTGAGAAACCACATTGGATGATGCATACATCCAGGGCCACAGGAGGGTGTTTGGCTTTTTCCTCTCCCTTGAATGTTAGGTTGGGAAATGCCGGGATAGGCCTTCCCATTTTCACTGGCCCAAAATCCAGATCCCTTCCAAATAATCAGTTTTTGCCTGGAGTCCTATCCACATCCTCAAAAAACTTTATGCAGACATGCTCCTTATGTCCTGAGGTGGTCCATTCCTGATACAAGCAACAGCTCCTCTGTTGAGAGCCAGCACATTGAGAGGGAAAGAGTAAAAGGAAATACGTTATACTAGTACAATGAATACTGACTTACCACAAAATAAATATTCCCCATATGTATATGTGTATATATATAGATGTATGTATGTTAACAGCACATGTCACACAAGGTTACACTTGGGGATTATTTTTCCTCCTACTCAGTATTTTGCTGCAATTTTCCTGAGAGACCAGCCACTTAATATTTTGGGTTATGGAGTCTGTTGTAGCTACAGCTATATTACAGATAGGACAAAGACATACATTTTATGTAAATTGAGAGCTAGAACTGAACTTTCTGAAAATTTGAGATGTTAGGATAAACAGATTTTTAAAAAGGCTTTATTATTCAAAGATCAGGGCCAGCTGCAAAGATTGGATTCACATCCAAAAACATATATTAAAATGCATACACTTCTTGGTAGAAGGAAGTTTTAAAACGTGTCAGGCTGAGAACAACACTCTTTTTGTGTGCTGCCTGACAATTCAGTTACAGATTGACCCTACTGATTTTTTGGTAATTTAAATGTGATTGTTGGCAAAGCAGAAAGGGGTGGGGGAGTCATACAGGGAGGCACACAGTAAGAAAGAAGAAAGCATTTCTGATTATACAATATATCCCTGACATGTTGTTACACACAAACCCAATATTTAGCATTTAAAAAAGAAGGGGGGGGGGGGGGGGGGGGAGAAGAAAAACAATAAAAGAAACAGCAGCTGTTTCTATGTGATGTCAGAGAACAGGTGTGATACAAATCTCCATACCAGCGCAATCATATTGATCTCCTGATGATGCACGCATGAAGCACATGTGCAAACGTTATCGACCCATCCGGCATCTCATTTCCAGGAATATGGCCTGAAAATGCCTCTCTATAATTGAAAACATTATCAGGATAAACACTGTATTGGCCAATTATTATAGAACACATGCAAACTGAGTAAGAAAAGGTGAGCCTGCCTCCGCAGCACGCCCGGTATCGCGGGCGCGCGGTTTCTCCTCGCTCGGGAGCCGCCGCCTGCGTTCCCCGCGCTGCCGCCGGCACCCCCCGGCATCCCCCCCGGCACCCCCCGCGCTTGGGCGAGCAGCGGCCCGGCTCCGGCGCTGCCGCGGGGTCCGCGCTCCTTCCCGCGGTGTGCGGCAGCGGTGCGACGCCGGCGCCCCGGGGGGCGGGGCGGGGGGGACCCGGGAGGGGGGACCCGGGACAGGGGCGCCCGGGAGGGTGCGGCAAGGGCAGCCAGGCCTCCGACCCCCGCCTCGGCGGGTTCCGCGCCCTTTCCTCCGCGACGGGCCGAGCCCAGCCCCCTGCCGCCGCCAGGCAGGGGCAGCCCCGCGCCTCCCGGCTGAGCCGTGCCGGGGCGGGGGGACACCAGCCCCTCGGGACACCTTGCGCCCAGGATCCGTCCCCTCCGGGAGGAGAGGCGGGTTTTGAAACCGGCCTTTCATTTGCGGCTCGGGGGTAAGGGGTGTTTTGCTATTAATTGTTGATGTCGTCTGCCATTAGAGGGCACTAAGCAACCCTGATTTAACGCTGCTCCGGCGGGCGGGGAGGGAGAGGCGGGAGGGCGGGGGAGGGAGAGAGTGGCACCAATTTGGGAAAAGATTAAAAAGGATGTGGAGTCCCGGAGCTTCTGAAGTGCTCAAAATGCCCGGGCGCTGCTCAGGACGATGATCGTAATAATAATAACAAAAAAAAAAAAATGCAGCGAGGTCAATCATTTACCAGTCTGCTTCTTAATGCGTGTGACCGCAGGTGGTACCGAGGGACATTGTGATTCATGCCCACTTTCAAAGCAGGACTAGGGCCCGGTCTGAGGCACCCAAACAACTGTCTTCTAATATTAGCACGGCTGTATTTCTGGATCTATTATAGTCTGTCCAGACAGATCCCATTGTAATGGGATCTTTTATTAAAAGATTAGCACTATCTCCTGCAGTTGGTGGAAAAAAATCTGTTATCACTGAGTTATTTGCAGTTGTGGGGAGGGGGCGGGCAGTGGGGGGAGCCGGAGGGCGGGAGCGGGGAGGAGGGGTGCGGGAGGGCCGGGCGGAGTGCGCGGGCGGCCGCGGCGCACCGGCCCCTGACCCGGCACTGTCCGGGCATTCCTGTCTGCATACTTCGCAGTCTGTTGTGCTTTGGTGGCTCAGAAAAGCGAAAGAATCGAAATTAAAAAGGCAGCTTTTGAATAAACAATACCATTTTCCGTTAAGTAATCGTTTTGTATAAAAGGAAATATCGCCTACTCAGTTTCATTCAGCGGTGCCAAAAAATGTTATAAATGAGAGACCGCCAACTTTTCTAAGGGGAGAATAATGCCAGACTGTGCTTAATAAACTAGTGCCCTAGAAGTTCATTATCGATGTTGCAATCTTTTCTGATTCTGAAAGGAGACCGCCTACGTCGCCCCCATTCCCGTCTCGTCCTCCCGGACTCCCAGTGAAAAGACTGTCACTTGGGCACAGCCCTAGGTATTAAACTTTTATTTGGTTCTTTTTTTTTTTTTTTTTTTTTTTAAGGTTTGGGTTTGGTCGGTCGGTTGCTTGGGGTTTGGGGTTTTTTTGGGGCCGAGTCCCGCCGAGCGATCTATGTGCGCGCCACCCGCCTCCCGCCCGTCGGAGGTGCGGGGAGTGGGATTTATTCTTAGCGGTCACTTCGCGCGGGGACGGCAGCGCCCCGCGGCCGCGGAGCCGACCCCGGGCGGGCAGGCGCTGCTCCGCGCCCCGGCAGCCTCCGCACCTCCGCGCACCCGCCCGCGCTGTCGGGGGGGGGGGCAGCGGGGGGGCCAAGGGGCGCCCCTTGGGCGGCCGCGACCCCCGCGGGTCTCCAGCCCCCCGCGGCGCGGGCGCGGCCCGCCGGGCGCCTCCCCGCTTTCGCGGGTGCGGCCGGCTCCGCGGGCGCGGCGGCCGGGGCTTGCGCTGCCTCCGCTGCTGCGCGAACAGCTCCGGCGTCTCCGCCGCGCAGGGCTGGCGTGGGGCTGCGCGGGTGCGCGCCTGTGTGTGCGTGCACCTAGAGCAGATCACTGGAGAGGGTTTCCAGAAGGTGGAAAATGTCACCTGATTCACACTGAACTTTTTAAATCTCCCCACCCCCGAGCAGACACACACACACATTAGGAGACCGCCCACCGCAGACAGCTAGGACCCCCGTATAGATTTAAAGAGAGACTGCATTCACAGCCTGACGTTCATTCAATAGAGCGATCATAAGCAGGCTGGCTAGTGCTCGCTCCCTCTCCCTACTCCCCCTCACGCCGTTTCTGTGTCTCTCTCACTCCCTGCTATGCTGAGGATGTTAAATCAGAGAATCCACCCGGGCGTGCTCTTACTCGTGATGTTTCTGTGCCACTTCATGGAAGATCACACAGTGCAGGGTAAGACCAGACTGTTTATTCGCAGATATGTTTCTTTATTATTACTATTCTCTCTGTCGGGCACGGTTTAATTCGCTCGCGGTGTTAAACGCCTCTCTCCAAGGTCCAACCGGACAGAAGTTAACTGTGGGCATGGGATTGCTTTGTACCGAGGTGCAGAGGTTTCATTTAGATTCCTTTTTGATCGGATCTTCGAACTGCTCTGCATAGGCACAGAGGACAGATGAGGATGTTTCTTGGTATTTGTTGTTATTATGCACCATGAATGAAGAGCAGCATCGCGAGGGAACTTTCCCAGTCTCGGCTCCCGAATGAGTGCTCAAAGTTTGTTGGTAATTTAGCTCAGATTTTTATCTCGCCTGCCTGATGGAAGGAGAGGTGGTGATGGGGAGCCCCACGATTACAGCTGACATTTTTAGAAACCAGTAAGTGGTCATTTTCCGGACATTCCTTTAATATGGGGATTTCCTCCTCCCCCTCTTTTTTTTTTTTTTTTTTTTTTTTTTTGTGGTGAATAAATATTAGTGTTGTAAATTCTCCTGCACTGAAGAGTATGCTTAAATGTTGTCGGTTTTTTTTTTTTTTTTCATGCGAACAAAACAAACCCGAACCTGATATTGACAACTCTTAAGAGCCTTCTTTCGACACAAGGGAATATTGATTTTTAGTTTTGGGGCTTTTCCCCCTTATCTTGACCGTGTTCCAACCACATCCTGGATGTCATACCATTGCTTGGTTTATAATTTTTTCCCTTTTTTTTTCTTTTCTCCCTCACTACCGAACTAGATCTTAAATTAATCTAAGGTAGGCAACTGTAAGATGCAAAACTTTTTTTTTTTTTTTTAAGGGCGTTGTTTGTTCAATGATTTTTAGCGGGGGGTGGGGGTGGAATCTTCCCCCGCGCCCAGCGACATGTCAGCTGGCCGATCCTGACCCCTCGCTGCGGTACATTCCCATCGGAATAAAGAGGCAGGATCGAGCCGTGTCTGGATTAGCACCAGAATCAATTGGTATTGAGTTGCTGGAGAAGTCACATTGGTTATTCACGAGAGACTCATCCCAACCAAAACTCTCCAGCTAAAAAAGGGGGAGTTTCTTGGACTGATGTTCTTGGCTTGACTCCACAAATAACAGGGATACTAGTAAAAAAAAATAAATAAAAAATAAATAAAGAAAAAAAAACCCCAAACCAACAAAACCCACTCTATCCGGTTTAAGGACAGCGTACTTTCCTCTGAAATACTTGCGGGAGAGATGGCACCTATAACTTTTCCAGCTTTATCGATTTTTAAAACTCTGTAGGGACGTCCTACTGTATGTGTCCTTGTATTTTACATACTTTGCTCGTTTTTTTGGAGCTCTGCTGACTTATGTTAGTGAAGGAAAGACGTCTGTTAATAGAAGCAGCAAAATGTGGAGATTTCGAAAGACTTTGCTAACAGCAAATGTTCCCAGTTCGTGCAGATTGCAAAATGGGCTGGGACTGAAACTCAGTGCGGCACTAAAACAATGCTGCTGTGCAGCCGCGGTGAGAAGGAGAGGGCAGGGGGAGGAGGAAGGAATTTGCAAGCGCGATTTTCTTTTTATTCCCTTTTAAATGCACATCCTTTTCAAGCCTCTGTCACGTGCCGGCAGTGCTCCTTCTGCTCTACATATGGAATAAATACCTCCGAAAACTGCCTCGTCCTGTTTTGATCGGGTCTATTCTTTCTTCCTGGGTTTGTTTCGGTTTGTTCTTTTGTGGTTTGTTGTTTTGGTTTGGTTTTTTTTGTTTTTGTTGTTTTTTGGTGTTGTTTTTTTTTTTTTTTAATTTAAACTGCGCTCCCAAATGGGCCGGAGTAGCTGCGGGTTATGAAATGGGACAAATAAAAGTAAACAGTCTAGTAAAAGTCATTGCAAGGAGCACGTGTTGTGTCTGGGTCACTGGCGACTGCCACTGATCCGGCTGGGTGTCCCCCCGTCCCGTCCCCCTCCCCCCGCAGCTGGGAACTGCTGGCTCCGGCAGGCGCGGAACGGCCGCTGCCAGGTCCTCTACAAAACCGACCTCAGCAAGGAGGAGTGCTGCAAGACCGGCCGCCTGACAACTTCGTGGACGGAAGAGGACGTCAACGACAACACGCTTTTTAAGTGGATGATTTTTAATGGGGGAGCCCCAAACTGCATCCCGTGCAAAGGTGAGGGGGGTGCTGGCGAGCTACTCCTTGCTGAGGAGCGGTTCAGGCAGGGACTGGGCTGGAGGAGGAGGAGTGGGGAAGGAGCTGGAGGGGGGGCAGCGCGGTCCTCCCGCATCCTTCCTTGGTGGGGCTTTGAGGGGCGTCTCGTACCAGCCCCGGGATCAGTGAGGGGACCCCGGTTTCTGCCCGGCCGCCATGCACATCGCGGGGAGGAGGGGAGCGACCTTCCCCCCCCCCCCCCCGCCCTCACTGACGGGGAGAATTTCCTTCGAGTGGTGTTTCCTGGAGGTGGAGGGGAAAGACGTTTTCTCTTTATGCCCAGGGGCCGCGGCGCGGTGTCTCTTTTTTCATTAAGCAGTTTTGACACCATATCTGTTCTGCATGCTCGGTGCTAAAGTGGTGCCTCTTTCCTTCCATCAGAAACGTGCGAGAACGTGGACTGTGGACCCGGGAAGAAATGTAAAATGAACAAGAAGAACAAACCTCGGTGTGTTTGTGCTCCGGATTGCTCTAATATCACTTGGAAGGGCCCCGTGTGTGGCTTAGATGGGAAAACCTACAGGAACGAGTGTGCCCTTCTCAAAGCCAGATGTAAAGAACAGCCTGAACTTGAAGTCCAGTATCAGGGCAAATGCAAAAGTAGGTTTGCAAATCTAATCCCATCTCCCTCAAATGCCAAAGGGTGTGTGTCTGAGTGTAGGGAGGAGGAGCTGTTGGACGTACTTCCCCCCAGGAACCAGAGTGATGTTCCAAATGCTGGGAGACAGTAACTAAACCACACTCAACAAGCAAGGACGTAGCTGGATTGAGAGCTCCCCACAGTCTAGCAGCACTTGTGTCCCACCAGCTACCCTGAGACGGGAAGGTTTCCTCCAGCAGCCCTTAAATGAGGAGAGTTGCTGAAGGCAACTGGTCATTTGTTTCATTGTGTCAGCCATTCACTCCTCACCGGGGCTCTGGCATCTCCTACTAATCACTATGTGTTTCCGTCTTTATTTCAGAGACCTGTAGGGATGTTTTATGTCCAGGCAGCTCCACATGTGTGGTTGACCAAACTAATAATGCCTACTGCGTGACATGTAATCGAATTTGCCCAGAGCCTACCTCCCCCGATCAGTATCTCTGCGGGAATGACGGCATAACTTACGCCAGTGCCTGCCACCTGAGGAAAGCTACCTGTCTACTGGGCAGATCCATTGGATTAGCCTACGAAGGAAAATGCATCAGTAGGTATCTCAGTCGGAGGGTAAGGGTGGGGGGAGCTTCCTCAATCAGCTGTTTCAGAGTATCGTGTGTGCAATCAGATGGATGTAGTTAGGCTGGGGAGGAGGAGAGACTTCCAGCAGCCTGCATTAGTGCTTCCCTCCAGGGAAAGGAGAACCGGGGTGAGCTTTCCCCCCGAAAAGATTGCAAAAGTGATGAGGGAGTAGAGAGCCTGATCCTGCTTCTCTTGTTCTCACTGTGGGTGCTGACATTAGTATCCAAGGGAGAGTACCCACTATTAAATAGATGATGACATGGTTATGGTATAACAAGGTCTCGATATTCAGTGGATCTGAATTCCTGGAAACAATTGTCTTCAAGTGGTCTTGGCAAAGCTTACATTAACTTAATTGGAAACATCTGATCACTTTTTCCTCTTTAGAAATATTAGAGAGTCTGGAGACAGTGGGTGAAGATAGGAAAATAATCTCTGTACATCCTCACATTTTGTATCATAATTTCCAGGAAGGACTGATAGTGAAGCATGTTGTGAGGAAGCATCTTCAGGGCAGCCTCTGCTCCCCAAAACTGCTGGAGGAATTTGTGGGAGTCTCAGGCTGCTTTTAGTTGGCATAGGTCGAGGTGAATTCCCTTTCCAGTCTTGTAGACAACTACTCTGTGTGGGTTAGTTTAAAAATAACTGATTTAGAAATGCTGAATGTGTTGGCAAATTCTGCACTTACTGCTAATTTGGGGAGCTGAGTTTCCACTGACATCAAACAGAGCAGGGAAGTCGTGTACAATAGGCAAATGTAATTCTGTATTCCCAGGGCCAAGCTCTGCTGGCACAGCTGTCTTTCCTCCCCCACATATAGACAGGCAATGGTGTCCAAGGGACTACTTACTTGAGCAAAATCAGCAAGTATCATCACATCTACTGCATGTGAGCTTTGCCTATTCACAGTTCATGGGGGAAAGGGAGTTTGGAGTTGTCTGTTGTTGCTTTTCTTTTTTTCTTTGTCTTTTCACTTACCTCTAGTATCCTGTGTATATTTTTAGAAGCCAAATCCTGTGAAGACATTCAGTGCAGTGCTGGGAAGAAATGCTTGTGGGATTTTAAGGTTGGCAGAGGTCGGTGCGCCCTCTGTGATGAGCTGTGCCCTGAAAGCAAGTCAGATGAGGCAGTCTGTGCCAGCGATAACACAACTTACCCAAGCGAGTGTGCCATGAAAGAGGCAGCCTGCTCCATGGGTGTGCTTCTAGAAGTAAAGCACTCCGGATCTTGCAACTGTAAGTGAGATTTTTAACTCTGCAGACACTTAAAGCTTCTGAAGGCAATCCCTAGGTAATGAAGACTTACACCTTCAAACATAAGAAAGCTTGATTTAGAGATTCGAGATATGGTACAGGTGCCATATAAGTATGTTATCTATCATGCACACGCTTTGGTTATTGATAAAATGCAATAGATCTCGAACAACCAGTTGTCCTTCAAGTTGGGTTTTTTGGGCTATTCTGAGGTCAAGTCATTCTGCCAGAAAGGAGTTGCCCTAGGAGTGTAATTCTAGTGATTTTTTCCTACTTTGCCTGCTCTCATGTGCTTCACTGATTGCTTTATTAACACCTGAATAAACTCTAACTCAGTCCAAAAGAACAAGTTTAATGGTAGCACATGTGCATCTGGTTTAGCACAGTTGCCCCTACTAACTCTGAATGAAGGACACAAAGCAGTTAAACCTAGAACACAAGAGCGCTTTTTATTTGATTTCAGGAATCTGCCAATAAAACCTGAGCCATTGATTCTTCAGAACTTTCTGCAGTTATGACTTCATAGATTATGTATAAAAAACCTTATTGCATAACAGCAGATGCCAAAGAGCATCTCACTACAAGTCGCATAAAATGCAACGCTGTATTATGGCTGTTCAGAGGGCTTTGAAAACATGCACTGAGCTGCTTCTGCGCTGTTGTTGTCCTTATTTAAACAACAGCTCCCCTGTATTCCCCCATCTAGCCATTAATGAAGACCCAGAGGATGAAGAGGAAGATGAAGACCAGGACTACAGCTTTCCTATATCTTCCATTCTAGAGTGGTAAAACCTCCATCACTATTGGAACAGCCATTGGGCACGAAATCAATGTCCATACTGTAAATAAGTGTATGCTTATTTATTTTGGGGAGAAAAAAAAGTATACATATAGTTGAGTCTCGTAGACATTTATTTATACTGTGTCATGTTTTATAATTTATACATAAAATGTCTGGTTGACTGTACACCTTGTTTTTTGAAGAAATTTATTCGTTACGGGAAGAGCAGTGTTATTTATTGTGAGGTCTCTTGCTTGTAAAGTAAAGCTTTTCCTTTTTCTTGTAAACTATAGAAGTCCATTCCTTAGAGCTTATCCACATGATCTCATCTCTGTTTCACTGATGTTAACTCTTTTTCACTTTAACAAACTTGCATGTCAGTTTCTGTTATGTTTATTTATTGGATTTTCTTCTTGCCGGTTCTGTACATAAAAGGTCCCTCGGGTTTTTGTTTACAAGGAATCTTGACTGACCAAAAGGCGTTGTAACTGACTTAAGTATACTTCCAGGGTACAGTGAGGCGATCTTTAAGGAAACTTCTTCCACTTCACTTTTCTCTGCTTCTGATCACATCATGTACTGAAGTGATCTCAATGTGCTGAGGGTATAAACTGTACTATACGAATTCTGGACCCAAAGAAATCGGATTATGAAGGTTGTTAATAGCTACAGGGCTAACTGTAATAAGAGTAAAGGTTTTATTTTTCTTGTTTTATTTTTTTGTAACATGCATAAATGTTTTATCAGGTGTTTCCTTTAAGATGGTCTTGCAGTACCACTTTCAAAGTTTTATTTTCCCAATCAGTGTGTCACTAAAAGTTATATCAAAGCTTTATCAGTTCAAGTTTCTTGCTTTTCATAATACTTTTTTTCTGATGCAATTTTATATTTTCAAACATGGCGAGTTAAATATAAATTCATTTAAATATATAGTTTTGTACTTTTCTACCATGTAAATGTGCAATGTATATAAAAGTTATAATGTGTATTTGTAAATAAATGATGAGTGAAAAAATAAAAAATGGAATTTTCCCTAGAGGCAACCCTCAGTTCTTGGTTCTAAAGGGTTGTGGCCCTCTGGTGCAGGGAAGACATAATGGTGGTTAGGGGAAAGGAGGCTTGTGCATGGTGTAGCAACAAAACACACTGGTTACGGCTGACGCTTTCAGCTGACATTGATTCAAGACACCCTTTTTTTCAGACTGGAACTATGTCTTCAGTTCATTGGTATTAATTAATTTTAAATCCAAGTGCAGTGATGGAGGAGAAGAGGTTCAGCATTCTTCTTTTCCTCTCCGTCCCCTAAATAAAAAGTAATTTCTTGGACTTCTTTAACTTCCATATTTCTAGGAGGTTTTGAATATGCATTTAGATTTTTGCTAAACTTCAGAGCTATGTTACTGGGGTTACAGCTGTATCACCATTTCAGATGACCAGTAGAAAAACCACAACATGACCTACTTGCCCAAATTCAAGATGTGTAACAATTAGCACAGAAGACAAAAAAAAAAAAAAAAAACAAAAAACAAAAACCCACCATCAAAGCATCAAAGGGCACATTATCACTTGGAAATTATTCTCTCCCAACAGGAAGGTTAATTCAGAAGTTCTTTTTGGTAAACCAATGTTTACACTGAACACACTTTTAAGAGTGGATACCAATACAGCATTGGTAACTGAGGAAAGATAACAGCCATAAGCATAACGAGGACCAAAATCCTGTTTTACGTTACCTGGGTTATGCTGTTGTCCCAGATAAGGCCCCACTTATCAAAATTTCTCTATCGTATTGCATAAAACTTAAAAACGTACTTAAGCACCTTATTCAATGGTATTTTAAGTACTTTGCTGAACTGAGGTTTGAGAGCAGAAGTTGATTTACCCTTTTTTTAAAAATACAAGTCATATTTGAAGCCTGTTCCTGTGATAGTCTTCTGTATGTTTTTTACCATAAACTAATTTGTTATGGATTGTTTAGCATTATACAAAGCAAATATAATTTATTAATCTATGAATACATAAAAACTACAAGTGTGCATTTATAATATTGTATTCAAAATAATAGTAAAAAAATCTGCTCTTCATCCTCCTCTTGCTTCACTTAAACAAGTAGTCTCTTTGGAAGGAAGTACATGATGAGAAGAGCAAAGGGAGCAGGATTTTGGTCTCCTGAGGGAACAGAACCCAGAATAAAGGAGAACAGGGTGGGAGAACAGAGGGGTGGAAAAAGAACCTATCAGAAAATCTCTAAAAGAACTAATGAACACATGACAATGACATAGAGACAAAATGTTTAATAGATGTGGAGAGCATCAGAGGAGATTTTTCTCAAATTCGGATAGGTCCCAGCTACTTCATTTCCAACAAAACAATAACATTAAAAGACTGTTTTTAATTGTAAATATATTTACATGTCTTACAGAGAGACTGTAGTAGAGCAGGATTTCTGGGTTATAATTTTATGTCCTGCTGCTGGTTCACAAAATAACTTTGAGAAAGTCACTGACAGCCAAATTCAAAAAAGCAACAGAAATGACAGGAAGCTAATTTACGCATATACATGTACACGAAACAGCCACAAAAATCTACACCAGGTTTTTGCTAATAAAATTATCTAAAAGTTCTGCTACTGTATTTCCCATTGCTACCGCTATTTCTATACAGCTGAAAAACCTGAAACGTACCTTGCACCAAAGCCTGCATGGGATGTACAGGTGAGGCATCTCCTGAGAGGCTTCATGAGGTGACCATCCTCTGAGCATGCCTAACATACACCATGCCTAACATACACCAACTTCATCATGAAGCACAACAGCCCCAGAGACTTTCTCCTGGAAACACGTCCAGCAGTTGTGGCAGGATGACTGCCAACATTTTACATAATATTATACTTGTAGATAAGGCACTTGTTCATGAAGTGGAAGATGCAGGTTCACTGCCAGTCTCTTCCTGAGGAGAACTTTCCCACATCTCCCAAGAGTGCATCCATCACCAACTCAAGGTGAAGCTCAGGCTGGAGAACTGTCTGTCATGCCTGTTGAAACCATACTTCTGTTTTGGAGAGGAAGAAAGATTCATTGCGAGAGGATAATTTGCAACCCTAATATGGGCTCCTTTTGAAGAGGAAGTCCTGGGTTCTTGCCCCAGGGGCTGCCTACACATTTTGCATTTGTAATTGAGTAACATACATAAACAGTGCTTGAAGCAGGGGCCAGAATCCAGGTTGTCTCCCCTCCTCCTTCTCCCAGTAGGTAAGTGCCTCCATCCTTGAGCTATGAAATCATGTTTAAATCTCTGCTTAAATCAAGATTACACATCTCACATCTTTTTCTACAGTAAGTCATAGTTACAACAGGAGAGGCTTTACTTTTTTCATCTTCTCTTCTAGGCTTCTACATGGGGAACTTTCTGGGAAGTGGAGATGTGAACTTAATTCCCTGAGTCTATTGAAAGTGCTAAATCCATTTTTTCTACTTCTTGTCTTTTTTGTGTGAGTATTTTTGCTTTGGTTTGGTTCTGGTTTTCTTCCTCTCTTAATGTACAGGCTATCCTGGGTGGTGTTTAGATGAAGGAGCAGAGGTGTCTGGATGTCTAAGTACACAAAGGTGGTTCCCAGCTCTGAAACCATGTTGCACAAGCTCCTAAAATCAAAAGAGAAATAAATTTTCAGAAATATCTTTCTCTTCAGTGTTTTCTATCATCTGGCATACATATTCTCCTTGCTGTAAATCACACTTCTGAAACTCCTAGTTCACCATGGAGTATACTTTGGTACTGAATCCCAGGCCTGTGAACTCCATTCACAAATGCAGGCACAGTAATACAGAGTGGCGTGCGCATGTTTGAAAACAAAAACCCCTATTCTGTCACTTAAGTAAAATCAGCTTAATTCTAAGAAACCCAGCTTGAGGCATTTGAATGATAAGAAAGCCCTGGTTCCCAAATGTGTTCATCTGCACAATACATGCAAGTGAGTATACACAATTTTGACCACACTTGAATGCATTCCTGATAGCTGGGTTCATATGACAAACTTAAGAACAGTATCATGGACCTCTTTTGCACCTTTTACCTCTTCACTTGCTTTCTGCCTGATAATACACCTCAAATAAAACTACATTCCAAGCCTCTCAGTAAATTTCAAACAGCTGCCACTTTTTTTTTTTTTTTTTTTTTTTTATGACATAAAAATGCTTCCTTCTTTCCCTCCAAATGGGAATCGGGTGAAATTAGATTTCAGTATGCAGTGCTGTTCTCTAGGCAGTGACATTTACTATACAATGAATCATCAGCACAGAAACATCTGTATCTTCTCCCTTTGAAGAACTAAGATTCCATGCTTTCTGGTAAAGCATAACATTTGTACATAGACCACGGGGTTCACAAGGTATCAGATTTTAAATCTGTAACTCCCTGAAGGTAAGGCAATTACATTTTTTGTTTGATATTTCTATAATTCCAAGGCCTACCTGACCCATTATGGAAGCATGAATTTTGCAGGTAGTATATGAAAAATAGTATGCACAAGATAAGTCTTTAAATTTACTAATTTTTGCCTGATCGACATAATAACATAATGGACTCCAGTGGCTGGATTTTGCTGACACTCATTTGGGATCATCTGTATAATTCTCATTCATTCATTACTTCTAAACAATGTAGCCAATGAAATTACCACACAGTGGACAAATATGACATGAAAACAAGGCGTGAGCCATAATGTCCATCTCAGATACTGATTTGGTGTTAAAATCACACTTTTGTCTCATTTTCCTGTAATTTACAGGTACATTCTTTTGCTCTCTTAAAGTGGATTTGTTCAACTTCACCATGGGATTGAAGAGCACTAATGTGTCAGAAAACTGAGAAGGAACACTGGACTTTGGTAACAGCTAATCAGACCTCCCAGATACTACAGGATAATGAGTCTACCGAGGTGGTCCAGTGTAGATTTGAATGTGTAAAGGCTGTTGAATTTCCACCAGTGACACTCTGTAATAGCGTCTGAACCTCCCAGTGCTTCAGTGAGGTCTACAGATACTCAGAACTCAAAATGAAACCACAGCACTCATATTCAAGAACTAAATTTTGGTCACCTGGTTTTAAAGACTTTTGAAATGTTTAAAAATGAATGTTGGAACTATTTTTCATAGCATTTTAGAGTTTCACAGCAAAAGCAGCACTTTTAATCATTCTTACCCTGTGTAGCATGGTTATATGCAAAAATACAGTTTTACATAAGAAGAACAGTTTTATTATCTTTCCCAAGATCCCTTAGCAATTTTGAATGCTGTTACTCACATAACAAGTGTTCCTATCAATCTTCTGCTGAGCTTCACGTTATGTACTCTTCATTTTAAGTTTCAATCACTTCAAATTTTACGAGGCACCTGGAACAACAAGGATAATATTGGTGAGTGGCCATTGTTACAAACACTTAGAAGATACTAAAAAGTGTTACTATTTGATTTCTGAATTAGAAGCATTGTTAAAATAGGTCACAGGACAAGACAGGTAGATAAGACAGACAAGTAGTTATGCAAGTCCTTGGACTATGTAGACAAAGTTGGCACTGATGACAAGCAAGCCTAGCATAGGCTCAGGAGCTGGAGCATCTGGCCTGCATGGAGATCTTGAGGGACAGAGCTGCCTCTGCCTGGAGAAGGGAAGGCTTTAGAATGCCACCTCTGAGCAGCCTTTCCCACGTATAAGCAGTCATTGCATAGACTGAGCCAGACTCTTTGTAGCAGGTAGCAGGACAAGAGACAACAGGCATAAGTGGAAACAAGAGAAGTTCACAGTGTGTATAAGCGAGACCTTTTCCCCCATGAGGACAATCCAGCAGATGATCTCCTGACATCCTTTCAAAGCTGAATCATCCTATGGTCCTATGTGAAGAGGTATGTCCGCCCACTTTTAAGTCTTACAGACTCCAAAATCAGGAAGAAATGTCCAGTTAA
This sequence comes from Strix uralensis, assembly GCF_047716275.1. Taxonomy (NCBI): domain Eukaryota; kingdom Metazoa; phylum Chordata; class Aves; order Strigiformes; family Strigidae; genus Strix; species Strix uralensis. The sequence continues at coordinate 82,861,258 of NC_134012.1, read as the reverse complement.
AAAACAATTCCCTCAAGAAACATTCAGGGAACAACTGTATCACCACAGCTGTTGGATGCAACTGTCAGCAGGAATATAGAATGTTCCTTCTTTAATATCTTTCCCTTACATGATCCTTAAGTGATCCTAAAATTTCCTGTAAATGTTATTTTCCCATTGATCTTAGTGAAACTTCTTGCTGTTCAAGGAATGCAGTATCTATTCACTAGAAAATTCATTCTGTGCTGAGTAAAATGTGTAGCGTAGAAAATGCAAGCAAATGCACAAAATATTCTGTCTGTAATTTTAAGTGAAAAGTAAAAAGATCAAAGAGTGAAATAGTTAAAATGCAGTTTAAAACTATTGTATTGTTCAGATTTGCAATTTTTTTTTTAGAACTGACAATAATTCTCAAAGAGACAATAACTAGTACCAGCTAGATTGGTCAAGACAGCAAGGAAAGCAAAAAAAAAAACCCCAGGGCAAGACACTTGGAAAAATAATGGATAATGCCCACTGGAGCAATTAAAAAGAGCCCTGCAGGGATGTTTCCCATAATCTTTTCCCGCATACAGATGGTTTAGTCAGAGCAATTCAAATCCTTGTTTCAAATGGTAACTCCACCAAAACTGCAAAAAGCCTAAAATGCTTAGCATAAAAGATATAAAAATATTATTTCCACATCTGGACTTCCAACTTTAGAGAAATTAATTTTCATTCATTTTATGAGAAAGAAAAAAGGGACTAAGTCTATCTCTATAAAGATACAGATCCGGAGCTTCAAATTTACACAGCCCGCAAACTCGAGAGTTGCACTTCCCAACCCAGCATGCCTGGAAGCTGTGACAATTCGTTTATTAATCTCCCTGGCATTCTCCACTTATGGGGTCTGATGGATCTTCAGCCTTAATTGAAAGGCACTTGCCACTGTCAGCAACCTAGCAAGCAGCACCACATGCGCTGACGGGGCGAAATCCAGCCAGGGCCCACAGCAGAAGCCTGATCAAAACCCTCAGTTCCTATCTGGAAGAAAGGCCAGAACCTGAAGTGTTTAGCTGCAGCCCGTGTACAGCAAAGTTAGTGTAACATATAGACTTCAGGACATACAGTGTCTTTGTTTGGATGTGTTTCACAGATATACTGCAAGTTAGTAAACAGCTATTTACCTCACAGTGCAAAAAATGCATAGTGAGGCTGAGTATGGTCTGTTCTTGTTATTAATACCATTTCACCTGTACATGCAGGTAGGTCATTGCAGTGCACTTCTGGAGCTACACATTCAGATACATACTTAAGACCTTAAGAACACCTGGGAGTAAATCTTACCACTCCCACTCACCACCACCCCAGTTCTCAGTAATGAATCAGTCAGGATCTAGATAACTCTTTTCTGAAAAAAATCAGTGAGGGATTTCCACTTTATAAGATTTCTTCTTTTTTCTTTTTCTCTCTTTTTTTTTTTCTTTTTTTTTTCTTTTTTTTTCCCTTTCTTTTCAAAATGAGACATAGCATATAGAAAACTGGGAGACATGGAGAAGCAACAGAAAGTGTCCCAGCAAGGAAAATGAAAAAAGAGAAGGGCAGAGTAAAGACCCCAGGAAAAGAGCACAAGACCAAAGAGAAATAAAATTATGATGAAAGTTGTATGTGAAGAACTGCACAGAAGCAACTCATTTTTATCAGCCCCTCAGATGTATAGGCAATGCTATGAACGCTGAAGTGCCATCTACTGGTATACCTTGTGCTAACTAACGATGTTGCTTGGAGTCCACCATGGGACACATGAAACAGGAGATTCATCTTTTTCTCTGCCACTGACTTGGTGACTGTGAGTAACAGACTTTGCCAGAACAGTGTTATAATCACCCCACTGTAAAATGAAGATATTAAGATTTCATAACCTGTGCAAAGCTCTTTGAGATCTAGTGGTAGAATGTTCTGCAAGAAAAGTACGAAATTTTGCAGCAGCATCTCCACATCCAAACTTGGCACTTCTGAAGATGTTAAAAAATGAAGTGGGAGACACAGAAGAGAAGAAGACAGCAGAGGAAGAAGAAGGGAGAAGAAGGTAAAGACCAGTAGGAGTTAAGGAGAAGGAGAGTTGATAGAATAGAGTGTAAGTGATTAATTGCTAAGGACAATACAATTCACACTGCAGTTTTAGCAGATGTGTATGTGTTGCTCCAGCTGTGGGAACAGCAGACTCTCTAGATCTTGTTTCTGACACACAATAAGCGTGAACTCTATTATGTGCAAATAATAAATCTAAGCAGCACCTCCAACATATGAATGAGCAAGAAAGAGAGGGTCATATTTTCAGAAGTGTTAGCACATATTTGTCAACACCAAACTTAGCTAAATAGCACAAAGGAAGACTACAAGACAATGGTAACACATACCCAAAGCAGTATGTGAGCTTGCAAGTAGATACATGGTTTTGAAAAACTGTGTTTAATAGGTAAGGTCTCTGGGGATGGCAGACTGCGCAGGGTCTTGGGTAGACTGGATGGGTTTGTTTTGTTGATGTATTTACTGGCTGGTATGTTAATTTTTTCAATGTGTTATAGAGCAGTTCCCAAGTTAGGGTCATGACCCCACTTGGGGCCTGCAAGCCTGGAAGTGAAAATGAAAGTGGGGTTGTGACCCTGGAAGTAGGGTTGCTAAGGGAAAACTTCAGGAAGCACTGATGTTGTGCTACTAGGTGAGACCCCTACATCGATGGTGAATTTAATCACTGCTGAGGGATAAAGCTTTTAACAGTGCCAATATTTCTCAGGCACTTAAGTCTCATTTCTGGCTGATTTATTGCCAGATTCAAGTAAAGGTCTCAGGTACATAAAGAGAGATTTGAAAATTAAATTCAGAATTGTGAGTACTACATCTTGAAAAGATCAGGCCCATCATGTAACGAAGACATGTCCACCATTTTTTGTAAAATATCCATTGGTAGCTGAAGTCTACTGATTAGAGCACTTCCCTGACAATCTTTGGCCTGAGAAAATCACACTCACCTCTGCCATTTTTCAGGAGGGTGATCTTACCACCAGAGCATCATCATGGGATGGAGCCACATTTTTTGCCGAACTCTGCAGTGTTACCAAGGGAGGTGGGCATTGTCCCTCTCCACCTGCATGATTTTTGAGCATGGACCAAGTATGTTTGGTTAAGGAAAGAGTATGTTGAGCAAACGTACTGAATAGAAAGTGATAGCCATTCTAAAGAAAAGACGAAGTCTTACTCCATTCTTTAGAAGAAGTGGAACAGATACCTTCTTCAAGAATCAGATCCTAAGCTTGAATTCAGCCTGGACTTTGAAGATTTAAGATTCAGTTGCCAGTACACACTCATCTAGTGCCACTCCAAGCACACCAGAATATCCTTGCTGGTCTCCAGCTGCTGTTTCCAAAGAAGATAGTTCTTCCATAGCTGCTGTGTCATATCTGACAGCCCCATGAGGAAGCCAGTGATACCCTAATGAGTTTTAAATGGAACAAGATCCCTATGTGTGGACAAGTGAATTAAGCCCTTAGGCTCCTAAGTTGGGTAAATACTTCTGAATAGTCATGAAAAGTAGACAGAAAGAGTTGTATCTCCTTATTTCTCATGTTCTATGCACATTTATTCCAATCTCAAATTATACTGTGCTATGACTGCAGCTTTCACAGTAGAGCTGGAGAATATTCCTGACTTTCATCTAGAGAAATATTTTGTAGTTAGTAATATAGAACATTTGTGATATGCAGCATGCCATTTCAGTAAGTGAAGAGGCATTAACAGCTCATTTTTGGCAGCAACATGTCTCTGTTTCTCATTTATTAGTAACTTGTATTGATTTATACCAGGATTAATTATTGATGCAAATATTTCACCCATATTTTTTCTGTCACAAGTAGGGAAAAAAATGAATGGTTGTGAATAATCCATACAATGGTTTATGAAGCCCAAATTCCTCAAGGAGTATCAGATATCCACCTGGTGTCCCCGAGTGCTGGATTTCACATTTAGATCTCTGAATTAACAGATGTGTACAGTCACATACAGGCAGAAAGCTCCTTCTTGATACTACATCTGAGGAGGCTCGTGGGCACTGTTTATTTTAACAAAATCATGGGATACCTTGTGCTTGTGAAATTTGTTCAAAATCTACTCATTTTGAAATGTTAAGAACCAGTACTCTGCAAAGAGCTCAACTTCTAAGCTTTAGTTCACAAAGCACATCTAAAAAAGTGCACCTACTGTAGTATATTTCCAAAAAGAAAACAGCCACAATTTTGAGCAGAAGCCCCTGAATCTGAAAAACATTTTTCTGTAATTTATGCAATACTGTTAAAAAGTACATCTTATGCATTTTTGCCTGAACATTTTGGTACATGAGATCCAACACATTCCAAATCAACTCGGGCAAATAAAATTTGTAGAAGTCATTATTATCAAAACTATAAAAAGGGGAGGTCTCAGAATGAAGGAACTTGATTTAAAATTTACTATATTCTAAAATACTGCACATTTTAAATCCTTCTATTTGCTGTGTTAAAAGTGGAGATTGTAAGAGCATTTTCAATCTTTTTCTCCACAACTATGAATGCTAGAAATACAGTCTAATATGAAGCACAGACTTCTATGCATTCACGTTACACAAGAACTCAACGACTTTCAGAAACAAAACAAAAACAACTACTGAAAAACATGATGAAGTCGTAAGAGTCAGCAGGGCTGACTGCCAAGCAGAGAGGACTTTATTTATTCAGAACTGTTCTGTGTCTTTGAAACTGAAGCCTTGTCTGCACTTAAGAACATCTCTTTTTATTAGTCCTGCATAGGGCAATCATTCTCCTCATCTAGAAATGGTAATTCTAGTTTAAACAAGTCTTAAAGGTATATCCTCCTTCTGGTCAGTGAAGCAAGAGTCATATCTTCAGCAAGAGTGCCAGCACACCTACACCTATGGTAGGGCAGTGTGAAGCACAGTTACAACAATGAAAAACACTGCACTGCTAGCACACATAATCATGTCAGTAAAACCTATTAAGTATAGACCAGACTTGAATACACTATTTTCTGAAGAACCAGAGAAACCAGGTTGATTTTGGGATTTGCTTTTTCACAGGAGCAAGTAGCCACAGCTGCTTACAAAGTTTTAATAGATGTGTTTTTCGCTACAGTAGCAAATCATGTAAGAACATATCAAATAAGCTTTTATTATAGTCTTGTAAACTATTCAACAGCATGTATGAAGCCTAGAACCTATGTTCTCACTCTTTGTTCTGATGATGCTAATAAAGAAGAAAAAACATACTATTTTGACATATCTGATCCACAGAAGAGGAAGAGTTGAATATATCTGTCATTGTGAAATCCTCATCTTTTCTAATGAAAAGCAGAATATTTAAGGTCAATTTTTCAACAACTCATGGAAAAATGCTTGCACACACTCTTTGGATATTAAAACAAATAAACATCATTACTTGCATATACAATCACTTGATGTGCTGTCTATCTCAGGCAGATTGGCTGCACTGTCATGGGCACAGAATCCTCAAAGCTTCCTTGGGTTTCACAGAAACTGCAAATCACAAATGATATCTTTGTTTAAAGCCTCCATGGGAGGACAGTGGCTCAACAGAGTAGAGGGAGTGTAACAGCTGTTGCTTATTTTCATGAGGGAGGTTAGACAGACCCACCATTACATGCATTCTTTCTCCCCTCTCCCCAAGTTACAGAGCAGCACTGCTGTCAGTAAATAAACCTAGACTGAGGAAGGAGGTGAAGGTTTTTGCCCTTCCACGCCTTCCAGGAGAGCAAGTAGCCCTAAGCCAATGGATTCGGTACAGAGAGCTGAGCTGGAGCTTAGGTTACTGAGCTAGAAATGAACCCTGAACGGTATCCTAAGGCAGGCATGGATACAACAAAATCATCTGATAACCCTGCACTGATAAGCTCAGCAGGGCTACAGCACGGGTGTGCAAGTGTAGCATGAAATTGTCAATCAAGGTTCCTAGCATAGTTTTGTCTCAGGCCAACTACCTCTCTCCCACAATTCAAAGTTGTATTTCAGGGCTTTGCACAGGCCAAGGATCATCCCCAACAACAATACAGTTAATAATAGTCAGAAAGACAAAAGAGCTAGCCATATGGACACATGGCTTGCCATCCCGGTTAGCTTCAGGACCAAAAACCAGTCCTTAGTCCATTTTATTCACTAATACAGACACAGCCTTCAAGTCAGATTTACATGCTGTATGTGTGAAACCCCCTATTTGTATCGTCTAGGAATTGCTTGTATAACTTGTAAGTGATGGAATGACATAAGACAAAGCCACAAATGAGCTGTACATGATACTCATCTTAATTCTCTAGCAAAGGCACACATGTATCAACCTGTCTATGTTCCTTACTCCTTTAAATCTAATAGAGATCTTTTTCTTGGAGACTCAGGAAAGAGAGACAGCAGGTAAGTGAATATACTCAATTAATATCTTAATATGCAAATAGTGTACACGTAAAACCCTAATAACAGAAAATGTGCTTGTTATTAAAATACTCAGGAAAAAGATTGATTGATTTGAGTAACTCCAGTGAACTTCACAATCTGTGTTTCTGAATAGGAGAAATGCCAGATTTGGAATAAGTACTTGCCTTATGGAATCTTGGCGTTTTCTCCTGCTCAGAAATGCAAACTGTGAAGTTCAACTGCGCTATGCAAATCACCTTGTCTTATGCTTCTCTTATTAGGCAATTCTGTCCTGATATTCTGAGTAATGAACTACATAATACAGTCTCAATGGTACATGGAATCAACATGTTACTTCAAGAGTGGAGACACTCAGTAAATAATTGCTTAGAATAATTTCTTTCATGCTTAAATTAAAGAGCTGCTGTCTGTACAAATATAGCTAGGCAGACTGAAACAAGGAACGCAAAGGAATGAAGCTCTATTGGACACACCTCGTGGCTTCCTGGTATCACTAGGAATATCCCAGGTGAATAGCTCAGTCTGAGATGCTATCTAAACTATGGGATATGGGCAGATAATTCACATTTCCTTTCCTGTATGTCACCAATCAGTATGCATGAGAACAGGTTATCTGACCTACTGAACAAAAATAAATGATGAAGCTCTGTTTTAGAAAGGATCACAGAAATTTTTACAAGGTTAAAGCAAATACCAAAATACATCAGTAGAAGACAGAAAAAAAGGAAGAATGCATGACAATAAATCATCTTAAAATAGCCAGATGGGCTACTAGTCTTAGCAAGCTTGTGAGAAGAGTTAAATCACAAATGCTTGTATGTCTTTGTTTTTATTCCAGAAAGTCGATTTTAGAGCAGGTAATTAAAAGCTAGCTGCTTGTAGCATCCCACTGGAGAGAAAGCACTCTAGTTTTCCAGAAGTAACTAAGCAGAGCCAATGCTATTACCTTCATAGTTCAGAACAGTAAGATAATTGCCTTGTCTCCATTAGTTTACAGACTTAGTTAGCAGGTACTAGTTGATCCACTGGGGGGATAAAAAACCAAGCAAAAAAGAAAGCAATGAAACCACAGCTTCCAAGCCTTCACTGCAATGCCAACTGGAGAAATCTGCACCTTATTTGAGCATCCAGGTTAGCCCAGGAGTTCAGTGCAGTATTAATCCTCCACTTGTGAGAGCTGTACTCCCTTTGCGTGTGCAAAATCGGGCATTCTTCAGAAGATCCACTTTTTTTTTTCCCTTGCAATAAGATGAGCTGTTCTCTAATTTTTCCATTGGAAGAACTTCCTGTCTTGGGTAGAACTGTTTGAGAGTCTCAGCCACCAGTACTTTGATGATTTTAGCTTAGATTTTCACTGCAAAGTATATGGGCAATCAGCCTTGGTAAAAGTAAAATCCAAGCTCTAGCAACATAAAGGTAAGCAGTGAGAAAGGCACAAGAAAACTAAAAAATAGTGACTGCTACATTTCTGAGGCTAATTTTAGCAGTGTGATTCACTAAGATTCATTAATTAATCCAGCAGACCTAACTGCAACTAAAGACATCTGTCATAAAATTATCTTGTTATCATCTGAAAATAAAGTCTTGGTCAGACTGACCTGGTCCATGCATGGAGGAAGAAAAGACTGTCCTATTTTTCTATTGACATGACAATTTGTGGGCTAGCTGCCTTTTTTGACATCACCTCTACTTCCATTAAGGTATCTGGACTGCTTGTACACCCTTAAAAGACACAGTCAAGAAGCCCTTTACCAGGGAAGTCACATCTATCCCTAGAAATTATGATCTTTAAATAAAATAAAATGTCACCCATATTTTAAAAAATTGGGGTTTTTTTCTCGATATAAAAAATATGATTAAAAAGATGGAAGTTCTGGAAGATTACTACAACCATCCTGCAAATTAGCAGGGATCTTTTTTTGTAGTAGTTTGCAATGAACATCCATAAAGCTATGGGGTTTTAGCTGCTGGAAAACAAAAGTCATTAAGTCTGCAAGAGGTCTTCAAGTCATCTTTGGACAGGCTACATGGTAACAGTATTCTAATTCTACAAACCTATTGTCAGGAACTGGTGATAGGGACACCAGGTGCCTAGGATACTACAAAGATATACAAACTTCCTCCAAATATTTAGGTAGAATTAAATGGAAATATGAAGGACCTTTTGTGATTTCTTTCTGCTGACTCCTCACCACCTACTTTTGCTATAAAAAGGAGGATGACCTATGCCAGGAAAAAGCATGACTTGGTGAGTTGTCAGAAAGGGAATGAATAATACAAAAACAAAAATAAAATTGGACTAGGCTAGAATCAAATAAAAACATTCCCTAGGAAGTCTGAGTTTGGAGCTTATTTTTGCAAGAAAGTATTTAAACTTTCACTGGTATTTACAGTTGCAGGCATCCCAGTGCTCTCTTTTTTCATTAGTAAGCAAAGTTTAGTTTCTGTCATACATATTTCAGCTGGTTAACACTGCAAACAGTAGAAGTGAATGACATTCTAGGAAATCTCTAGCTCGTAATTCTTGGTTCTTAAAGATCTGGCAGAAAAAGCTTCAGGTTCCATAAGGCTGCTGTACAGATAAGATTATTATCTATAATGACACCCTCTGATCAGAGAATACATAGCATTGCATCTATTTTTGAGAAGTGCCAGGAAAGTGATACAAGCAGCTATGGGCTTGCTAGAATGACTCTTAAGAATGTGTGAAAGTTCACAGCAGAAGGGAAGACTAAATGAAAAAAAAAAAAAAAAGAAGCCAAGAAGACATGAGTAAAATGCTAGACATAAATTTCGTCATACTGACATTGTGTGTTCAGATGCTGACATTCTTTGATCAGATAACATATCTTCAGACAAAGGAAATGCAATAGAGATAATTCACTTGGGCATCAGCAAAAATTGTGTTACGACACCATAAAGGACATTCTTAGTAATGCTGGAAGGTGGGGATTACTGGAAGAATGGTAAGGCAGGTAAAAAAATGGCCAAAAAGAGGAAACAGGAGGTGATCACAAGTAGTCCCGAGAAATGGACTATCAGATCAGAGTGCTCCTTAAACATCGTTTAATAAATTTGTTAACTTAACCTTGAGACAAAATCCAAGTATACACGTTGATAACAACCATTAGAATACATGGTCAGAACAGATGAAGACACAGATACCACACAGAAAGACTGGATTACATTGATAAATCATTAGTTATAACAGAAAAAAGAATGAGACTCCAGACTGAGGGACTACTAACAGTAATACAATTCTGTGATACGGACATATACAAACACAGTCCCAGGACAGGATAGAAAGAGCAATGAAGCTCTTGAACAGCCTCCCAGAAGAAGCAATGGAGCAAAATTAGCCCAGATCATCTCAATTTTTATCAATTATCTTTATCAATTATTAAAAATTATATGATGTGGTTGTCTGAAATAGGAGAGGACTGGCTGACCCAAAAGATCCCCTTCAGTCCCTATATATTCTTAGTTAAAAAGATCAAAACACCTTGCCACTATTTCTAGAAACATGCTTTATGAGTACAATAACCTGCATTCAACAATCTTCTATTAGAATTTATCTTCTTGTTCCAGTTCTTCATGTTAAGAAGCTATCACTGTAAAACCCTTTAAGCATTTCAAAAAAGAATCTGAATACAAAAATCCAAGTTGTGATGGAAAACTTTTAACCTGATGAGACAACAGTCAAACCATAACAAATACAGGAAAGAAACTATGAGTTTTGTCTTTGTAGGGAGACCTTTAAAAGTGGAAAAGGTCATGAAGATAACTATTCAAGTTGAAGTTCAAAATAATTTACATTAGCATTCCTGAAATTCCCCTTCATTTTGTAGCAAATCAGTAGCAATTAAACAAAGTTTAACATCAGTGTTGAAAATTCTGGGGTTTTGCTGGATATATAATTTTCCTCCTGGCAAATCAAACATTGTTCATTATTTAACTACAGAATTTGTGAATGTTGTGCACAGACTTCATAAATTGGATATTTTTCAAGAAATATCCCTCGAAATTAATATTCAGAAACATGTAAAAACAAGTTTCAACACTGTTATCTGTGTTCTTAGATGGGAACCTAACAAAAGGGAAAATTCCTTCTCTGTGTTTACTATACTTTATGATTCTAGGTGTCCTTCTGAAGTGCAAATTCCAAGTTGTGAATGAAGAGGGTATTTCAATTCACTGCAAAATTTTGCAGAATCACAGAATCACAGAATCGTCTAGGTTGGAAAAGACCTTGAAGATCATCCAGTCCAACCATCAGCCTAACATTGACAGTTCCCAACTACACCATATCCCTCAGCGCTGTGTCAACCCGACTCTTAAATACCTCCAGGGATGGGGACTCCACCACCTCCCTGGACAGCCCATTCCAATGCCTAACAACCTGTTCTGTAAAGAAATACTTCCTAATATCCAGTCTAAACCTTCCCTGGCACAACTTGAGGCCATTACCTCTTGTCCTATCACTTGTGCTTCATTAAAGAGGCTCATCCCCAGTTCTCTGCAACCTCCTTTCAGGTAGTTGTAGAGGGCGATGCCTCAGCCTCCTCTTCTCCAGACTAAACAACCCCAGTTCCCTCACCCGCTCCTCGTATGACATGTCCTCCAGACCCTTCATCAGCTTCGTTGCCCTTCTCTGGACACGCTCGAGTCATTCAATGTCCTTTTTGTAGTGAGGGGCCCAAAACTGAACACAGGAATCAAGGTGCGGCCTCACCAGTGCCGAGTACAGGGGTAAGATCACTTCCCTGTCCCTGCTGGCCACGCTATTTCTGATACAAGCCAGGATGCCATTGGCCTTCTTGGCCACCTGGGCACACTGCTGGCTCATGTTCAGCCGGCTGTCAATCAACACCCCCAGGTCCCTCTCTGACTGGCAGCTCTCCAGCCACTCCTCCCCAAGCCTGTAGCGCTGCTGGGGGTTGTTGTGGCCCAAGTGCAGCACCTGGCATTTGGCCTTATTGAAACTCCTACAGTTGGCCTTAGCCCATCGCTCCAGCCTGTCCAGATCTCTCTGCAGAGCCTCCCTACCCTCGAGCAGATCAACACTTCCACCCAACTTGGTGTCGTCTGCAAACTTACTGAGGGTAATTGTATTTGGTTTTATCCAAGAAGAAAAATGTGACAAGCTCTTTTCAAAGCTCCTTCTGAAAGTTGTACCTTTTTTGCAGGTGTGTCTGTTATTTGAGGTTTTTTTTTCAGTTCATGGGAATTGGAGGCCTCCATTCAGCAAAATATATTAGCTTGTTCCAAATTTCTTTAGGGCCATGAATATCTCAATTGAATGCATGAAGGACTCTACATTACATGAATGTGAGAAATACAGCTGGGTTTTAAACGCATCTGAGGAGACCTTATAAAGTATTTTAGGTTAAAATGCACTCAAAAGGCATTTGTCTTTGAATATCCATTTATAATCAGTAATATAAATTAGCAATACATTGAATATCTAAACATGATGCTAAAGAGTTCCTTTTAAATTGTCTGAACATGTCAGATGCTACTTACGTAGTTACGTACATTAACAAAAAATAATCTTCGTGAATAGATATATTTTTCCATTTCTAAGATTCATCAGAATTAGAGACATGACGCATATGACAAAATTTAAGCTTCCAGAAAATGTTACTAATTTCTGAATTTTTTCCTGAGAGCCTTTGTTCTCATTCAGAATGCCAGTGATCGTCTCTTGACCACAAAGATTCAATAGAAAACCTTGATCATTATGTCCATTTTGTTCATAAATGTACCCTTTTACTTCATCTCGTGCTCTCTTTTCAGAACAACTACCTCCTTCTGCAAAGAGGAAAACCATAATAGCACTTTCCTCCAGTGAATTCCAGTAAAAGGGGGCAAGCAATATTAGAAGTATGGATTCACAGGCATTAAAATGAAACCATATGGAAACATGGGCAGAGGATTTGAGCAGGAAAAGTACTGTTTAAAATTTAATCTTTATGGCTTAATGTGGATTGTTAGGAACACTGCAGAAGTTCTGAAAACTCTTAATTCAATGCTGCTATAAAGCCAATGTTTTGAAAAAGCTAAAACAACATTTATGTTGTCAGACTGGCTCATCTTAGAATGACAGCCTGGGAAATACACTTTGTGACCTAAATCTAAACTAACAAAAGACTCTGAAGAATACTTATTGTATCTGTCATTTTAGTCACAGTTTCTGTGACCACTGACATGTACATGTGTACAGGGAATTTATTACCCTCTTGTAATATTACTACCCTTCACCTTCTTATGAGGAAAATAGAAAATGAGAAGGAGGAAGGGTCTCCAATGTCTCACATGGCAAATAAAGTACAAAGAAAGAAACATGAGAGCTATAGTAGTATTTAGCCTGTTGTTTATGAAATGGGGGGGAAAAAATGTAACTTAAATTACAGTATTAGTTTTCTCTTTTTCCACTGAACTTCAAGGGTATATATATAAATGGAAAATACATGAGAAAAGTGGTCTCAAAGGTTTTATGATACTTTCCAAATTGACAAGAATACACACAAGTCTCTTTGATGAAGTCTCTCTCATTTAAACTTCCTTCTGCCTTCTTCATGAAATGAGATAATCTCTCCAAAATGAGCATTTTTTTAAAAAAAATTACTCAAAGGTAATTGCTAATGTAAGGCTTAGAGGTCAGAACAAATGTGGGAAGAGAGGTAAGGAGAGGAATAATAAATATATAGATAAAATTAGAAAAGGACCAAGATGAGGTAATTTCACAAGCCAAATTAATCTAGAAAATGCTTAACTCTTTCACTGAAGACCAGGAAGAGAAAAAGTAATGATCATACAGCCTTTTGTATGAAAGAACCTTGCTTTCACAACACATGGATGAGTTAGATTCTCCCTGATTTAATTCTGACATGTTAATATTTGAGTCAAAAGGCACAAGTATGAATTACTTTACTATTTGTATTAGCTAAAATTAAACTCACCAGGGATACTGAGAACTGGGTGGAAAAGACCTATTTGTGTCTCACAGTTTCTGTTTCAGATGAAATATACACTTATTTCTGTGGGTTTTTGTTGTGTTGCAATACAAGTGCCTTTGGTGAAAACTAAATCTGATACAAAACCAAAATAACATTTCAGTCAAGAAAATGTCATAGAAAATGGAATAAAAAGTGAATCGAAATTAAAAAAGGACTCCACGGACTATTTTCTATTATCATTATATTTAATTAAATGTTTAGGGAATTGTTTTAATTTAAATGATTTGTTGCAAAATAATAGTTCATTTTCATTTGTCAGGGAATTAATGTCACTTTTGCTTTGCCACTTTTCTGTTGCATGTAAGTCATCTGTTCCTCAGTATGACACTGTCCTGCAGCTGAATGGCTAATAGTGGCAAGCACACTAACATGCTAAGCCTTTTAGTGGCATAGGGCAGAACCATCCCATTCTCCACAGATGTTGAAAGAGGCCTACAACTTACCATTTCAAGACCCTGATATTTGACTTGGTAACACATCAAGCTATACTCTCCAAAATTAAGAACATAAATATTTCTTGTAAGTAGAAATCTCGTGGCATTTGTAGTCCTAATGTTATTTAATTAGGCAATGTAAATGGAGTGAAATTACTAATTTACAGCACTTTTTAAAATCCTCCAGACAAATTATGGTATGCAATAGAAATTGCATGGCTACCAGAATGATAATCTCATAAACTGTGTACACTACGAATGACAAAGCAGAGCTCAGGCCTTTTGAACAAAACTATACTGAGAAACATAAGTAAGTAGACCACCTCTTTCAGAACTTCATTTTTGTGACTAGTTTTATAAAGGCTATAGTATCTTAGCAAGCAGAAAAATAGTGTGCATCACTGGTGTCACTGTGATTTAACCACTAAAAAAAGTTTGTAGAAAGCCATTTAGAGGAGAGAATTATTGTGAATAAGCAATCAGGTGCCTTAATTAATAAAAATAGGCACATTTTGGGAAAGTGTGGTGGGCAAGCTAAAGCCACTGTTGCCAAGGATCTGTATTAAAAAATGTATTCCTACAGCACAAAACCTGACTGGGGGTTATTTTGAGGAGGTGATAGTGTTCCTTCACCAGGGTATTGAGTAAAACTAGCACATTCTTCAACATCTTCTAACAACTCAAGACTTTTTTTTTCTGGACATATTCTATTTAGAAAATACTCTGCCAATATATATTTCGGTAATTTACTTCCATGGAAACAGAATCATTAATCCTTAAGAATTCCAACAGCTGCTTTACAGAATTCGTATTATTTTCCTGGCACCACAATCCTTTTTGTAGAAACTAATTGTATCACCAAACCCAGCATTCCTGGTGTAGCTAATACAATGATGGTCACAATCAAAATTTAAAATACCATACAGCATGCTGCATTTTTGCAGAAGATTTTGATGTCTTCCATCCAAATACAGAAGGTGCAGAAATACATGTGTGGTCTCTTTCAGATCCAGTATGCTAGTGCATAAGGCAGACAGATACAGAACTTGTAATTCCTTATCCAAAGTACTCAGAGCCAAATCAAGCAGAACCCAACTGGGTTGTTGCCTTCCTTTTTGCAATCACTTGATTTCAGATTCCAGTTGCTATAGGGACATCCATCTTTCATTTCTATATGGACAGTCACAGATACCGCAGACTTTTTGGCAGCTCTCGTGAATCTTAGACTCTCAAGCTGTGCACTTAAGAGAAAACTTAATTTTCATTTTACCACAAAGATCCAAAATAATGTTCATGGTTCTGTAGGGTAATTTGAATATGCAAACTGAGTAAAACAGAAAGGCCCAAATGTCTGGAGGCAATCCATATTTTTATTTTTATTTTTTTAAATTTTTTAACAAACCTATGACATTTGGGACCAACTTCTCATTTCTGAACAGACAGGTTTTGCAATGCTAGGTCTGTGACAAATGAATCAATCCTCACACAAAGTATACTATGGTCAACTTTTTGACCAGATGAAGACCTGGGCATTTCCATGGCAGAGGAATGCCAAAACTGCACAGTGCTGAACATTCACTGCCCTCTCCCAGATCACACTAGACAGGGGAGCTGTTTGCAGTGTGTTCATAGTATGACAGCCTGCACATCAGCATGCTCAGAGCAACACATGAACTCCAGAACAAAGAGAGCTAGAAGTAGCACTTTCTTCAGTCTGGTCAAAAACCAGGAGCACAAGGGCAAATCGCATACAGATTGCTGCAGCCAGGAGAAAAAGCAAAAGCATGCCATAAAACCTCTTGCAAATTTTATAGCACAGCAGTTAGAGTCCCAATCTTGTATATGGTTCTGAACTGCAGAGGTCTGGGGTCGAGTTCTTGCTTCAGTATGTATGGGGTGGAAACAAGCAGTTGGCTTTGAAAGTGAGGTGGGGCTCATTCATAATTTAGTACAATAATTTAAATAACCCCACACAATACATAACTGTCATGTGGTGTTTACTACCACAGAATATTATCAAGCTCAAAAAAAATGTATTTTTGAAAGAACTTTTCTGAGTAGGAAGAACCTTAATGTTAAGGATATTACTTAGGATGAGAACTTCAGTGTGGAAGACTCAGTGTCATCCTTGCCTGCGGTGTCCTCAGAAGCATCTCGTAGTGGTAACTAGGGCCTACTTTCATACTAACGTGAAAGGAGCTCGGTTTGATCTAGTATTGTTAATATATTTCTCTTCTATATTTCAGTTCTCATACGGCTAAAGCAAATTATTTTCAAATGTATTTTACTGGACAGCCCAATTGCTTCATCAAAATACATTTTTATTATGTATTTTCAATAATTTCCTGCCAACCTCAAAAATATTAAAAAGCCTCTTCCTTCAATGAAACTGGTGCCATTCAGTATGTATCTGTAGTTGATGCCATTCAAAAAATAGTCAAGCTGAAGAAGTGAGAGACTATTTTAAGCAATCAAATTTCTCTTAAAGAGCAACGGTACTCTACACAGTACCTCTTGTGAAATCTGACTCCAAGATGAG
Organism: Strix uralensis; assembly: GCF_047716275.1. Classification (NCBI taxonomy): domain Eukaryota; kingdom Metazoa; phylum Chordata; class Aves; order Strigiformes; family Strigidae; genus Strix; species Strix uralensis. The sequence goes on along the minus strand of NC_134012.1, from coordinate 82,844,815 downwards.
TTTATGCATCCAAATGAAGATCAGATCAGTGAGAGAAGAGCTTGAAATTGCACAGAGCAAAGAAAAAGAAAATAAAGTCACAAATCAGACAAAAAAAAGTTAGTTTCAATACTATTCTATGCCTTTAATTAACAATTAACCAAGCAGTCTTTCTCAGAATTTTTTTTCCTAAATTCTCAAATACATGTATTTGTTTTAGCTTACCCATGTTTGCTGTTTTCATAAGGAATTAGAATCCTTTAGATATAAATATTTGGAAAAAAAAAATTTCGGTAATATATCAAGAAATGTTTCCTAACTTTGAATGAAAGGGAAATAAGAGTTCAGAAAAATGGTACTTCTACTGCACTATATATTATTATACAATATAGTGTTTTCACCAATATTATAGAATGACAATTTTAAATCCTTTTATTCCATATTAACCACCTCAGGGGTTTTTATCCTAACTCCCATGTATTATTTCTCAAAGCTCCTAAAATCTCAGCATCTGAATTTAGCGTTCAAAAACTATTCAAGATGTCACATATAGATTTCTATAATGTTTGGCTAGAGAGAAGCCTTTTAATTTTTGCAGCATGAATTAGAAGACCAAGCACCAGCCAGAATCATACTCAGTCAAGACTGGAGAGAAACATTTCCTGAAGTCTTAATTTTCCAGGAACCTCAGGAAAAGTTAAGAAGGAAGAATGACTATCATTAGCATTATCAATCAAGGACCTGGACAGCTAAAAAGACTAGAATCTCTAAGAATTGCTCTCCTTTTATTATTCTAAGACTCTCCCACTAACAAATACCCAGGCACACCCAGGATCTTTTAAAAATCATATGAGAAAGCAGATGGCTATAAAAATTCAAGACTAAAATCTGCTTTACCTCCAGTTTAAAAAAAAAAAAAAGAAAAAAAAAAAAAAAGAAGAAGTAGCAATTACCCTACAGATGTTAATAATTGTCTGGGGTGGGAGTCGGGGAAGGGGGAGGCTGGCTTCTAAGTAAACAATGCAAAAAAAGACAAAGAGGTCCCTGCTGATGTAAAACAATAAAAGCAGTTTTCTCAGCAGTGTCAGCTTAGCAAGCCTGAGGGTCTGTATTTTAAACCCCAGTGGCCTGACGTCACTCACCCTGATGGTGTGTGTGAAGGAAGCTATCTCTCCGCGATGACCGACCTGAAAAGTGTTTTCAAAACCCAGTGGGCTAATGTCACTCACACCGACGGTGGATGGTGGGATCTCTCAGGGTGGCAGCCTGGGGGAAGTGAGCTGCAACACCAGCAGCCGACCATCACTCACTCTGATGGCAGGGGGTCAGCTGGGATTCTTTGGTGGCCTCCCGGGCAATAGTTAAAAAGAAGATTTTGGTTCACATGTCAATGTCTAGCTTGAAAGCAGGGAGTATAAAAAGTGATTTTTTTTTTTTTTTTTTTTAATTGTGGTTCACCAGTGGCAGCAGTGCAGCCAGGAAGGGGAGTTTCCCTGCGAGGCCATTTGATTGCATGTGAAGCTTACAATGGGGCTGGCTCTGCCTGGTTTTAATTTTTTTCTCCCGTATGAACTGAGATGTTTTATTCCCCCATACCAAAGGGGGGGAAAAATTAAATCCAGACAGCTCCAACTGCACTTTAAATTTCATATGCAGTCAAACAGACTTTGAGAATATCGTCAGCTTCCTCACCAACCTGGCTGCCACATAGAGAATGTAAATAAATACTAAAATCCCAAAACATCATGTTCTTATGCTAACTCATCTTTTAATGCAGAAACTGACATTTCGGAAAAATTACCCCATTAAATTTATCCTTACACCTAAAGCATGGTAAGGTTTGCAAAGGACTGCATCAGAGAAATCGTCTTCATCCCACTGCAAATATTCAACAAAACTGCAAGTGTAACAGCAGCTGATATTTCATCAGCAAAAGAAATTATTTTGTACAGAATGAAGCCAAAAGAGTCACTGCTTACAGAGTAAGCTCTTATAAAGATAAAATTTTCAAACTAAAAATTAGTATTTTAAAAACTAAGTTCCAGTCCTATAAAAGTTAATTGTGTATTACTTAATGTATGTTAAGCGGTCATACTTAGATTTCTGAGAGGTCAGAATCTAAGAGTTATCCAACACTGAAATCATAGCTTCTGTATGTAAAAGCAATACAACCAACAAACAAAATGGAACTGGAAATATATACAGCTATAGCCAGTATAATTAGTTTGCTTGTACGTTGTAACGCTTTTCTACCAGTTCTTTGCCACATTAGACTGTCAAGATCTTTGAGACTGATGCTATTGTTTCCTACATAGTTCCTCTATGACACACAGAAGAAAACAAACCAATTCAAAGCAACAGTACATTAAGGAATAGCTCTAGAATTCTGCTTGTCACTGCTAACTGTGGTTTATTCGAGACTATCAAGTACCAAAACTGATTTGCTTGGGCACAGAGTAAAGCTGTGCAACCTCTGTCTTGCAGGAAAAAAGTAAAAGGTCGTAATTTCCTTTCCAATTCTCACAATGTGTGCAGCTCACATATGTGAAGAGAAAATATGACTCTAACTCTGCATAGTTAAGCTAATAAGCTTTCTCATAGGGTGAGACAATAGGAACTGTGAGCATACTGTACAGCACAATAAGTGCTGGCACATGAACTTTCAGTCTTGAGGGACAGTGTTTCACAGTATATCAGTGATAGAAGACCAGCTTGCAGCCAGAATTATGAATGAAAAGTTTAAGCCTTCATGAAAGTATGGGCTTGGAATGATTCTTCTGCAGTCACCTCAAAAATTGATGCATTGAATTATTTTGGGTAATACAGTATTTAACACTTCATTTTCTAAGACTGTTATGCACACAAATTCATGAGCTTAACCTAAGACATCATGGTTTTGAAAGGTGGTGTATTACATGTGTGAATACATTTACACAAATTTAAAACAGTGTATGTTCAACAGATAAAACAGTGTATGTTCAACTTAAACCTATGTAGGAGTATCTTACAGGTCTACTTCTAAACCTGGGGTATAGTCAGAGACAGAAAAATTCGTATCTCTCCCCTTCTCAGGCACCAGACTGCAAGGGACTGTTGATGCATATTAATTTCACGGTAAACTGTGTACTTGGAATTGCCACACATGCTGTCTCTGGGGAGCTATGGTTATTTGTCTTGAAATAGTCTCTCATGTTTGTGACTACTATACAATAATACTTCAGCAACAAATGCTATGGTTATATTTATATTAGTAAATAAACTGTCCAAGAACCCTTTTGTACCCCTGATGCAGCTCAGCTTATGTGGCACAGCTCACAATCATGGAGCCAAATGCTTTTCCCTCTCCTCCCCTGCTCCAAAAAAGCAATCCAAAACCCAGAATGGCCTCATCCACACAGCTTATTAGGAACAGTCCCAGGCCCATTGCTAGTTCCCAGACTGTGCTCAGACATTGTTTGGGATGGTGCTAATTGGACAGGGCCAAAATGGTTCCAGAGACTGTGCTAGCAATTAGCAGCACGTTCACTTATGCACATGCTCAAGCCCATCAGTTGCTGCTGTGATCTAGTACAAGATGGTCCTGGCTCTGCAGCTGCCAAAGGCAACTCCTGTACTTAGCACCCTCCTTTGACAGACTCAGTTAATAAGGTGGCAACTCCAAATTCCAGCTGCCTTCTACTACCTTTGTCCTTCCCCAACCCAAAGAGGGAGCAGGGAGAGCACCAGTTCAAAGAACTGAACCACTTGAAGCACAGGAGCCTCCACATGCTGCCCAAACCACGGGCTCCATCTCTGGCAGTGAAAGAAGACACCAGATACAAAGCTGGATCTACCCCAAAGATCTTCAGCTGAGCTATGATGATCTGCCAGCTGATGCAAAGTAGACAGACTTAAACAACTTGTCCCAGTTTACAATGGAGCCCTCAAGGGTAACTGGTCTCACCAAACCACTGGTGCCTTTGAACAGCTATAAAATCTTCCTCTGTTTCCAGAAATGACAGAGTATTTCTTCTAGCTGAAGCACCACAAAAGAGACAAGTTTAGATTAGCTGAAGAAATCTGAGTTGGTGTGAATGCCTCCTCTAACCTACCATCACTCACGCATGGGGAAAAAGATTTTGGAAGAGAGAGAGAAAAAGTCATGAATTTCCTGAGATGCAGATATTCTGTGTATCTGCACATGGCTGAAGGTTCGGTGCAAGAGGTAACATGCATTATTAGGATGATAACTCATACAGTTGAAAGAAAAAATCACAAAAAAATGGGGAACAGAGTTTTTCAAGTCTTCCTCTCAAAATCCCTGAAGAAAAACCAGTAAGTTCAAAAGTTTGGGGTATTTTTCCACCTGCATTTAACAAAGGAGATCACCTCCCCATATGAGCCATTTCAATCCATCATTGGTACAAAGTTACTCCTGCTGTCTTATTACATCTGACCAAACATATTCACAAAAGATTGAAAAATTAATTTTAAATATTTGTGTCTGAAAACCACCAAATTTATAAATCATTGTGTCTCTGTATTAAGCTGCCCAGACAGATTTTTCACTTTTCTTCTTTTTCTGCAGCATTGTTGCTCTTCTGAACGGGAAAACCAGTACACATTTTCATTTCCCCACAATTCAGAAATATCTGATGGGAAGAAAGCATAGAAAATTATATATTTGAGAATGGAAAGTTCTAGTAGGATGACTTACAATAGAAAGTATTTTGAAACCTTTGCCTAAGCGAACAACTATGAAATAATGGCTCTAGGTCTGAAATTTAATTAGGATTATATAATACAAGGGTGTTGCTTGTTTATTCTCATTGGAAATTAATTCTCTGTTCATTTGATAACTGCAGAAATCATTTGTTGAAAGTTTGTTTAACTTTTCATCAGAACTTTTCTTCCTCTGTCTTCTTTTATTTGGGGCAGGAAAATGCTGAATTTACTTGCTTATGCAGAATTCTTGTATCTGACCCTGTCAAACTGTGCTGTCAAAATCGCTTCTGGAGTAACACAGAAAGAGTTAGTCAAAACCAACATTTCCTCCTGTAGGCATTTCTTCACTTTTTTGTTTAAAAAACTTTAGATATTTTTGCAGTTTTTCAGTAAAATTGAAGCTGAAACCCTTTTTTCAAAATGTCGATTTTTAATATAAAAACAATTAGAATAATTTTAAAAATACCACCTTTTTTCCCCCCCAGAACCAAAAACTTCTCAGTCCTTCACAGTATTACATATTTTTCTGTGACACTGTGCTTTTGCACCATGCGTTTTTGGAAACTTCATGTCGTTTCAGGTTTTGGCACTGAACACGATCATATTTGACTTGATTTACAGCAATCTGTCTCCTTTAACCATGAACACAGCACCATAATGCTTCCAGGGCATAAGTACCGTTATTTACTTCCCTTTTGAAGTTAATGTATTAAAAATATGACTCCACTTTAAGAGAACAGGGGTCCTGCCAGTCTTCCTTGCTTGAATATAGGCAGTAAGGCTGAAATTAGTTTAAAAATGAAACAGAGCTCCTAAAATACGACGTTAAAGACTTACTTTCCTTAGTGAATCAAGAATCACTTTAGTGAAAATAATAAATATTTAAAAAAAAAAAAAAAACCAACACAGGGGCAAGAAGATATATCAAAGCTTTGATGTCTTTGTATGGAGTGCACCATTTTGTCTGTGAAACGTAATGGGCAAGAATGGGACAAAAATATCCATCCCGCAGCTTTTGTGCCCCAGCAGGAAGGGCTCCAGGCGTTGGGGAGACCAGGGCTCGGAGGCCACAGTGCCCTCCCCACTGACACACACACCGGCCCGCTCAGCCACCCCGCCAGGGGGGCGGTGAGGCCGCTAGGCCCGGAGGCCTGCGCCATCCCTCCCAGGCGCCGAGAAGATGGCGTCACACCCGAAGCTGCCAGAAAACGTTTCTGGGCTGAACGCGTAGCCGAGGAAAGGGGTGCCGGCGCCCCAAACGCGTACACAGTTCCTCCACGGGGCATCAGACCCGTCCCCACCCTTTCCCTTCTCCCCCTCCCCAGCCCTCTACCCATCGCACCACATCCTACCCTCTCCCTGCCCGCCCCTCCCGCTCCCTCTTTCCGCCTTCGCGTTTCCTGTCTGGGCGGAGGAGGTTTGGCCCTGCGACGCCGCCGTCTTCCAGCGGCTGCGGCGAGTGTCATGGCGGCGGCTCTCTCAATGTCAGCGGCTCTGAGGCACCTTGTCGCGAGGAGCGGGGCCGCCGCGGCCCGCCTGTCACCGGCCAGGTAACGGGCACTGCGGGCGCTCCGCCGGGCGGCTGGGCGGCATCGCCGCAGCCAGGGGCCCGCTGGCGGCGGCCCGCTGGTACGGCCGCGCTCCCGACGAGGCTGACCCGGGCCTAGGGCTTCGCCGCGGCCGCCTCGGGCTCTAGGCCGGGGGGGCCGCGCTGGGCCCCGCCGCGAGAGGGGGGCGGCCGGCCTGCCAGTGGGCGCCTGGCCGAGGCCTTTCTCCGGGGCTGTACGTATCTGTCCTTGTTGTCTTCCTCGCTGTGACCGCCCGCCCGGTGCCCTTGCGGCACCCGGACGTCGCGAGCTGGTCGAAGCGGCAGAGAAGCCCCGCCGTGCCCAGTGTGGTGGGCGCGTTTGTCTCGTTGCCAGGGAGCTGGAGAGGGCGACGGCTCCTTGCATCGCCAGCACAGTCTTCCCAGAGTTTTGCACCCTTCTGCCCTATTCTGTATCCTGTGGCTTTTCCTCTCTGTCCCCTCCCCAAGATCTCATACTTTTTTCAGGGGGTATGTAGCTACTCCTGATTCCTCGATATAATGCTGAAAATAGCTTTATAATTTTGGTGGCACTTTGCTGTTTGTTTCTTTAATGCAGAGACTTGTATTGAAAGTCCAGTACATGACCAACTTCTAGTTGAAGATGTGTGCATGTGTTTACTTATGTACATGTCATAGGACTTAAGTTTTTTGTCACATTCCCTTCTAGTCAGGAGGAAAAAGTATAGTTCAATGCCATTAACTATGATTTGGAGGGTTTGTTTTTCCATGCTACTTAAGTCTTTACATATAAACATACATACAAGGTAGTGACAGTAATTTATTTAAAATCTGTGGGTCTTTATATGTATATAAAAACACAGAAAGCTGTATCTGCACACATATATAGAGAAAGAAGGACTACGGCCATACTGTTTTTCCCCACTTTTTATGGTCTGCCTGTCTGCCCCATCGGTTACTGCTGCTTCCTCCCTCTTAAAATGGCACTAATCCTCAGTCTCATAAAAATGTTTTGGAATCTCTTGAGTATGAATTTAGGAATTTCACTATGCTAATACAGAAACTTACTATTCATGTTTGCTTGTTTCTGCCCTTCTTTTAGTCCTCTGTGGTGTTGACACAACTATTTCCTGTGCCATGTGGTAAAGTGGATCAGTCAACTGATTTGGATTAAAAATAATTTTGTTTGTTTTAAAGTTTTACCACTTTACCTTTTAAGCAGTTATTCCAGAACAATTAGTAGGATGTAGCAAGGATGGGAATGAACAGGGAAATGTGAGGTAGGGACTCTTAAATTGACATCTCTTCCAGGAAATTTATTCTTTGAAAGAGTGCTTTAGGTTTCTTCTCTGCCACAGAGGGAGACTGAATAATTAGCATCCCTTAATATTTTTGATAAGAGGGAGGTTGAAGATATTTGCCTGAGGGGGACTGAAACTTACACTTCACATTCCATAGGAGAGTGGCCTGATCATAAATCTGCAGGTTTCTTGGAGAAGAGGCAGGGAAGAGCCCTGTGAGTCTCTCTTAAAGTTTTACACATCTTTGGAGTCATTGCATGTTGAAACAGTGAGAATAAAATCTTCCTTGGAACAAGGAAAAGATGTTTCAGAATAAGGTAGATTTGGCAGTATTAAGGAACAGTTAAGGCTGTCATTCATTGCATAATTTTTGTAAAGTAATTAATTATTGATGAAGTAGGCACTGAAACGTACAACTTTTCTCAATTACTGTTTTATACAAAGGATATTGTTAAGCAGTCTCTGCAGTCTTGTATCTTTTTCTTCTGTAATCTGTTGCTTCTTGAAAGCAGCTGTTTGGTTTGTTTTCTTTTGTGGATACACGTTCTGATACACGTTCTGATACACGTTCTGATACACGTTCTGATACACGTTCTGATACACGTTCTGATACACGTTCTGATACACGTTCTGATACACGTTCTGATACACATGTATTTTACCAGAAATCTAGATGACTCCAGTATCATAAATTTCAGTAGACAGGTAGGTGCCTCAAAGCTTTGCAGTGTACCAGTCCCATTTCTACCTTTAGTATCTCACATCTCATTTTGTAAAAAGGGGGTAAAGGAACTTCCCTACCTCACAGAATTGTGAATGTTCTTATAATACAAACCACTTCAGCTTATTTTTCAGTTATAATGATCATCAGCTATCCAAAAGCATACTTCTTTGAGAAGTCAATGGTTTGTATATCCAATCTTGTAATTGGATATACAGATCCTGCGACACTGGTTTCCTTTCAGAAGAGTATTTGATAGATGGAGATTGGTGCAAGTAGTTTCTTACAACAAATTCAGAGTATATTTAAAGTCTTTGTCTGTCTAATTTGTTATTGGAGTAATCTGTGGACAGACTGTACTATACCAGTATGCTAGATGTGTGTCAAAGTAAATACAGGTGTTAGAATTACTGACCATAAAAGTTACCTGTTCTTATGAGATGACTGAAGAAGATTCTGGAATTGTCAACTGTGAGGGCATTTGAATGATTCTTCCATCACTTCAGCATTTTATTTACTCAGATTCAGAGTAAGGTTTGGTCAAGTTTGGTACAACTTGGTTAAATTACAGTTTCATGTTATTTGCCTAAATTAGGTTATGAGAGTAATATAGCTTATTTGTTTGAGCACTGTAGGACTAAAGTTAAAACCTTCAAGCAGCAGTTTTATTTGCAGTGTTTTTCACAGTTTTAGCATATGAAATTTCAGATAGCTCTACAGTTTTCAGAACTTCAGTTACAGAATAATATAGCTGCCTTCTGGTTTTGAAAACAATTTGCAAGACCACTTTCCAGTAGTCACAAGGGAGATTCTATTCTGATTTCCATGAGTTATATTTGTTTCTTACAAATATGATGACATCCTCTAATGCAAAGATTGAATTTATCAGTACCAGTTTAAGCACTTCAAAATATGAATGCTCAGGCTGCTTGATGATTCTGAACTGGTTACTACTGGTAACAAGGAAATAAGTGTCTGTGCCAAAGTTAAGAGAACATGCAGCAACATTCCTTCTATCTTTATGAAGTTCTGTGGGCCTATTTCAAATCACTGAAGCAGTGGACCATCATTATTCTGTCTGATGGTGAGCCTAATATAGACCATCAGCAGGTGGCTTCAGCTGATGCAGAAAATAGAAGTGCCTCCTTTGCTTAGATCACAGTTTTGAAGCTTTTGTGCTGTAAGATCTGTCAGGGTTTCAGGAACTTGCAGTTATGTTGAGCACGCTCTTCTGAGTTTGACCTCTTCAGGAAGAAAGTTGTACCTTGTTTGTCTTACCTAATTATGGCAGATTTTACTTCTTTGTTACGTGCAGGCAAAATTTGGTTAAGGGGTATAATTTCAACAATAGTTACAATTCTTTAAGTTTCATGTGATTTGGAGGAAAACAGAGGAGGGACTCTTAAATGTCTGTTTTGGGAAAGATTGCAGTGTCCCCTTGCATTAGAAAATATGGGTAGGTGAAGCTAGGAAAAGAAAACAAACTGGGAATTAGCTATTTGTTGTGAAACTGTTTAGTATTTCAGAGAGTTCCTTTAGTTCGTAAGGTGTTGCAGTCAGGATACAAAGATACTAATTTATGTTACAGAAGAGGAGTATTTTATGTGTGCAGGTGTAATAACCTGGACACACAGTCCCTGCATTTCATGATAATGAATTGTTCTTGTCACTTTTCAGTGATAGATGGTGGTTCTTCAAAATGTACTGCCTTCTTGTAATTCTGTTGTAGAGACTCTGAGCATGATAGCAAATGTTTTGCTAGTTCATCATAAATGGATATCTGAGATTATGAAAGCAAAGAATTATGGACATTTAGGTAATAGAAAGCCTGTTATTCAATTCATGCTATATGTTCAAGAGAATGAGGAAACCTGGGATGCCATTTAAATCTTATTCTTCAGTTGTCGTATGCATAAGTCAGCTTCTTCCTCAGTAAAAAGAGGGGGAAGCCATTTTTGTGGAAAAATAAAGGACTGGAAGAAACTGGAAGAAAGGTGTTTAATTTCTATATTGTTATTTCACAAATAATAGAGAAAATGTTTATTAACTTTTCAAAAAAAGGCTTTTTTTTCCCCTCAAGATAACTAGCTTACTCTTTTGTGTTATTGTTTGATTTGTGGGGTTCTTTTTCTTTCTTCAAAATAGCGTTGGATCTTTTGTTGCATGTCCACACTAAGCCATATGTTAAAGTAGCGCTTAGTAGACTTCCCAGATCTGTATCTGGGTAGACCAGAGAGCTATACATAGATGCACAAAGTTCTGACTGCATTTGTTAATAGGAGCCCTGTTTAGCCAGTGTTAGTGCTAGCCAGTATCAGATTTTTGTCAAGTTTAGAGTAAGTAGCATGTTGCAGCAGTTGTATTACTTACTTCATCCAGCTGTAATGCATGTCTATTACTTACTGTTATATACTGTCCAGGATAATGTACATGTGGTGGTATCAGGTTCAGACACATCAGAAGCTTTGGTTTTCAATAATAAGAAAATAGTTCTGCAACATTTAACTTCATCAGAATTAATTGCAATGGCCAACTGCATCTGCAAACTGTACCTGGAATACACTTTCAAGATAAGACCGAGGGGAAAAGTTTTTTGAGGTCTTGCCCTTGCTTTATAAGTGGTGTTTTTACATAGTTTCATTTTGATTGTTCATGGGGAAAAAAGACCTTTTAAAATATAAATTTAGCTTGAATTTTACAATTTTATCTTGAATATCTATTTTGTTTTTAATGCATATCAGAGAAGGTACAGTCTTACAACAATAATAGTACAATGGTAAACTGAAATGCAGAATAAAACTCCAGGGAGTTTTTTGGTCATAAGATTGTGGTGACGTAGGTGGTCTCAGGGTGAAAGATGTGGAGAGACAAATAGACATAGCAAGGGGAGAAAAAGACTAAAAACCCTGCAGTTTGTACACTTAATGAGCATAAGTTTAAAAACAGAACTCCAGGCAGAACTGAGTGTTCATCTGATATTGCAGACAGCCTGAAGCAGTAGTTTGGGAGAGGTACATGTTCCATATATCTAAGTGTATAATTAGTTTAAAACTCAGTTCCCTTTGTCCACACTGTTCAAATAATGATTGTATGGACAAGAGAGGGTCTAGCAACGAAATCTTGCATATTCAGCGTGACTGAAAGTATCATCAGTGGTTATTTTTTTATAATCACATGTCCTTTGATGATGATCTGGTGTCTGGCTCTTGTGAAGGAAGGTCCCCTTTCCCCATCAGTTTTGCATGCTTTTAGGGAGAGAGGAGGAGATTTCTGACACATAGGATGACTTGCGTCCTTTTGCAATACTTCACGTAGGATCTCAGATGCTGATCCATCACTGCTTGCTTCTGTCCTGTAAGAGTTGATGGGACAACAACATACTGTCTTATTCATGATTGGTGTGTTGTTCATGTCTATTCACCTTTATTACGGGGTCAGAGTGCTCTGGTGAACCAGAATGGTGTTTTAGATTTCCTGCTTCTGTGTTTGACATTATGGGAAGTAGGGTGTTGGAGTGTTCTCTGTTTCCTTTAAAATGGAAGGAGGAAGCTTTGGAAAGACCCCATGGAGGAATGAAGATGTTGGATGTAAAGAACTATTAGAACAGTAGGATGTTGCTGTCAAAGTGAGTAATCCTGTCATGAATTAGAGAAATGAAAAAGTGAAAAATGTCATGCATCATGTAGTTTAGCCTTTTTCTAATGCACAACTTGTCTCCTGGTGAGCTAAGATCAAGATCGTTCTTGTTCTTAAAGTTGTATGGGATTCCCATAATGTTTCATAAAGTTCAAGTACTTTTGGTATTGGTCTAGGTGAAGAAGAGTATGGGTTGGAAAGATGTGAAAGTAAGAGTGGCAGAAGGGGAAAAGAGGTTGAGAAAGCCAGCGTTTGAGAATGGGGGCATGGGAGAGATGTGTTGTTCTGGAAATGATTGTTTTTCTAATGTAATTACTGAGAAGTAAGTAGAGCAGGCATTATGACAGCAAAATGTTCCTGATGAGTCTTCTTAAATTCCTGTTCATTATTGGGCATATAACTTGGAATTAATTGTTTTAATTGCATTTGGTTCCTTCGCTTTTGGAATTAGAAACCCAAAGGGGAGGAATGACAGCCTTTTCAGCAAGAGAAGGTTTAGTAGAGACAAGCAGACAGAAGTTTAAAGTATCTTTGTGTTGAAAGATAACTAGTAAATCAGCAATGTGCTTGCTTCTGCACTAGAACAGCTGAAAGCTCTTCTTACCAGCTGTGTGGCAACTCGTTTTTGTGGGCTCAGAACTGCAGGTCACTTACCTAAAGTTTGGCATATCTTTAAAAAAAGCATTATTATATGCTAGAATAACTTCTTCCGTAAATCTACTGATCTGAGAATCTAATAATCATATTTCTACTTTGCAGATTTGAAGAGTGGAGATATGAATAAAAACCCAAACTGCCATTAAAACAAAACAAAAACCCAAACCAAACAGAAAAGCCTTAGAGGTTAGAGGTGAAGTTTGTTGGCACTAGTATCCTAAAACAGAAGGACATAATTCTTTCAGGGACTAAACAGTTGAAAATAGGTTCTGACACTGTGTTTGAAAATGACACTTAGTTTTCAAAACAGAACCCCAAACTTTTTTAATGGAAATGCTTTCATGTTGGTATTTCCTGGAGCTAAATATTTCATGTCTTGAAATTGGAGAGAAATGTATTTGTAGAACTTGTTAAAATGACTACAAGCACATTTTTTTGTCCAATAAATAAAGACATTGATAGAAAGATTATGAAATGCCATATGGATACATGGAGAGGGGGAATTTGAATGCCAGCTGTCAATAGATAGAATTTCAAATCTATGTTTAAAAAAGTAATAAAATTTGCTTTAGTGGCAGTGGTTTAATATATACTGTTCCTCAGGTTTAATTCCAACTGGAAAAATACTACTTTTTGGGTTACAACAATGATCTTGATTTTGTCTTAATGTAGGTTTGAGCATTATGACTCAATTTGTTATATATACATCAACTTTATACATGTTTGGAAAAGCCCAGAAGACAGTTGGGTTGTATTGTATTTCTGAATGATAGGAACTGTCACTTTCAGCGCCATTCTTTGCAAAAACAGACACTATCAGAATGCACCAGTGAGATTCAGAAGTTAAATTCCAAAACCCAAAGTAACTTGGGTTACCATCTACATCAATAACGTGCTGCTTTGGCCTTTCACTCACAGCTAGACATAAGCATGCAAGCAAAATCAGTTTCTGATATTTCTTCTTTTGGGAGTAAATAAATGCAAATCAACAGCAGGAATTATTAGACCAACGTAGAGCTCTCAGTGTATTAGACCAATGTAATAGGTCTTCCTTCTGACACTGTGGGAAATCTTGCCTATTATTAAGCACATGTTGATGAATAGTGAGGATGGAAGCATTAGTTACAGTTAATATGGTTGATATTTTTAACTTTTATCTGTATTCTTAATTTTGAATGTTGTTTTTGCTGACATCTCTCTGTAACTTACTCTATGGACAGATCATCTACTTAGTATGGTACGTTTCTCATCATCCCCATTTGTGACTGTTTCTGCCAATTTTTTATTTTTTTAAAGGAATTTGTGAACTTTAAGCATGCTTGAAAACAGTGTTAGTCATAAGGTAAATTTCTGGAGATACAAAGGCCACGTTACTAGTTTTGTCTGGGGCTAACACACAGTCTTGTTCATAATTATGTTTAATGCGATTCTTTGTGATGCAGGAGAGTATCTGTTCTTAAACTTGTGCATTTTTGGTTCTTGAGAGTCAACCATGTCTGTTTGCGCTTTTTTTTTTTTTTTTTGTTACCACAGGGCCTGAAATTAAATTTTTAGTATTTTGAGAAAAACTGGAAATTAAAGATGTCCCACCCCACCAGGCAGCTATTGATTTTTCTGCTGTTGTCCAGATTGTCTGTCATAGATGAAGTTGTCTGTTGTAAGAGATTAAAATGTTGAGGCTTATGTAGTTTGCAGGGAAGCTTGAACCTACTCACAAATGGTTAAAAAAATCCCAAGTTTAGAAAAATCTTCTTTTATGTTAACAGTTTCAGTAAATTTGTATCATCCTTAAGAGCTTACTATTTTATACATTTTATGCATGTACATGTTTCCATTCTTATAACAATATAGTGGATTTTGATAAGCTTTTAAAATTATTTTGTAAAAATTTGATTGAGTGTGTTACGGAGTATACCTCCAAAACTGTCTTAAGATCACATCCTTTAATGTTTCTAATAAAAGATATTGTTAAACTAGCAGGAGGCAAGCTGAAGAGTTAACACTATCTTCTTTATAATGTGTATTTCCATATTTCATAATGAATGGCATATTTCCCTCCTGGCAATATAACGGTATGTTTAGGTACCATTTTGTTAACAAGCCGGTTTCTAGCTGCAGTAATTTCTGTCTGTCTTGATCTTCCCTTGACCTGTGACTGATGTTGAGGAAGTAAATTAACTTTTGACTCAACTAGACAGACTGTAGGCAGCTCCAGAATGTGTGTGGGCAAACAGTTCTTGCAGCTGCTTATTCTTGGAGTGTTAGCATGGAAGATTTCATAAACAGCTTCTATTAATTATTTTTTAAAAATCAGATTTGTTGTATTTTATATAAAATATTTGAAGACCTATGTTTTATGAAGATTATATGTAAATACTTCTGATGTTGTCTTTTTCTGTCAGTCTAATGAAGTAACGTTAAGTAATGCCATCTTTATTAAAGTCCAGACCAAAATTGTAGAGGATGACTGTTTAATTTTTCATCTTTTCTATATATTTCAGTGGTATTAAGTAGAGATTTTTATGGATATTGCATCTGCTATCAATAGTGTTCAGAAGTGCCATCTTTCTGAAACCAGAGATCTATTTTGTGGCTATTTAAAGACCCAAGACTAAACAAGTGGCTTACTTTCTGTAGAACCACAGTATTTTAAATGAAGGAAGAAAACAGAGTTCTTCATGCAGTAGCTTTGACTGTTCTGTCATGTATTCAAGGAGTGTTTGTAAGTGCTGCGTAAGTTATCTGAAGGGAAATTCTGCAGCAGTGATGTTTTGTCATATGTCAGTGTTGATTGTGCCTACCAGAGAAAGGGACAAATAATATGAATGTTGTTGTCTGAACTGGAATTCAAGAATAAGGTTTGCATTTGTAGCACTAGTTTTGCCTTAAGGGTTTATTCCACTTTCAAAAAGAGTGAGCAATAGCAAGGCTAGCCAGTCTCCTTTCAGAGAGCTTCTCAGATAATAAGAATATGAAAAGAGACTAGCAAAAGGAAAGAAAAGTACCAGTGAAGGAGGAAAGGATCAATGTGTAAGAGCGCAAGAGAACACACACATAGGGTAGCTGACAAGGTTATTTTTATTCTCAAAGGTGAGTTCTCCAAAAATGCTTGTAAGGTGTGTTTGCATTAATAAATAGTGGTAAATGGAAAGAAAATTAAGTAAAATAATTATTGAACACCAGGGCATTCAGGCTTTCTTTTAAAGTAGACTTCATTTAAGTAGCATGGCAGTTTCATTATATTAGTCTTGTAACAATAATTTATCCTTCATTAATTTAAAGAATTGTTGTCTCAACACTGCAGAGAAGTATTTTCTAGAAGAAAGTACAGTACTTTCTAGAAGAAAGAACTTTTTTTTCTTTTTCCTAAACTAGTGCCATGTAATTGTTACTCGCACTTGCATGTAGAATAGCAGTTAAAGTTTTGATGTGATAATTTTTTTTAAAACTTCTGTCAGAGGTACTTGCATAGGTTGCTTACATTACAGCCAACCATTTGTTTTAAGCTAAAAACAGATGTGTATTATAGGAGCTAATTAATCACACTGGTACCCACAACAAAAAACCTTGTGCGGTTAGTATCTTTTTAAAAAGAGATAAGATTTAAAATCAGTTGTTATAGAGAGACTGCATAAAAATTAAGTCCTGTGCTTTGGTTGCAAAGTAATGAGGCTGAAAAACAAGTGCAAATATGTTGTATACACTGGAAAAACCTGAACCTCATAGAAATTAATGACTAGCAAGGTCTGGCTGCTCCTGAAGGTAAAACAAGCTGGAAGCTGAGGGTGATCCCAGCAGGCATAGTGCCTTCACTGATCAGGGCACGTTCCCACAGTATCTATACACAAGAAGAGCTGGGTGCTGGTAATAGGGTCCATCAACAGTCTCAGATGCAGCAAAGTCATGAGCCAGGTCCAAGTCAGTCCAGTCAGGAGCAAAAGGAACCAGACAGGTTTGGAGACAGGCTGCAACACGTGTCTGAAGTCTGTCCAGGCAACAGAGTCTGAACAGTACTGGAGTCATCCTGCAGCTTGGGTGAAGGCTCTAGCCAGGCTCGGAGACCACAGCCAGGGCTGGAGGTGGGTACACTTAATGGTGTTGCTCAGGCAAGGGCTGAAGACCCAGAGCTGAGCTTAAATGGAGCTCCAGGTCCACAGGCAGGGGGTTGTTCATGGAGGCCCTGGGTGAGACTGGTCACAGCCATTAAGACCTGTTAGTGCCCTTAGGGTCCTGATGCATGGTCAGACAGAGTTCATCTTCAGATTGTTAATATTAGAGCACAAGATGACTTGAAAACTCAAATTATATTCTTGCATGTAAGATGGCAGCATTGGTGTATCTTCTTTGCATGTAACTCAGTAGACAAAGTTTTACTGAAATATCATGGGGGTTGTTCCACTCAGAGGTGTATGAAAAGGAAGTTGGAAATATGTCAACAAAGCAATGATGTGGACAGGCAGAAGAATTAAAAAATGGGCTGTGATATGATTAAGGTGTGTGGTAGAATGGAGAGTAGCAAGGGTACCTGATAACTGTGGAATGGCAACAATTCAAAGAGGAGTTGAGGACAAAAGCTTGATGTCGAAGTAAATTGAAGCAAGGGTGAAATAAAATCATATGCGAGAATACTAGCTAGATTGTCCCATCCTCATCTAGAACAACTGCTGAGAGCATACAGTTCTGAAAAGTGACCTGCTTCTGTATATCGCATTTCATTTGTGAGGCATTTGGCTGTTTCTGAGTGGCTTTTATGAAGTACTACAAACGTAAATGAATAGATGGCTCTTAAATACATTTTTTCATAGCTACCCAACAACTGAGTCTTACTAGCCAAATAGCTGCATTGACTTCCGTGAAACATTATAAACCAAGATGTAGTTTTCCAGTTACACTGTAAAGGATTCTTTTTTGTGCTATAGCTTAGTTCAGTAGTTTACAGCTCAAGTGTTCGAGGGCATTAAATAAGAAAGAAGTTGCCTTTATTTATATGCCATGTTTTACAGACCTTGCTATTACCTTAGATTATTAGAGTAAGTATTACTTAAGTTTGTAAATGCAGTCAAATAGAAAGGCTAAATCAAAAGGAAAGGTTAGGGATGAAATATAGGACTGTACTATGCTGTAAACCAGTTTGCAAACACAGAGGAATCTTAACTCATTTTTTTTGTTTAATTTTACATGATTCAAAGGCTTTTGTTCAAAATGCATAAACTTCCCTAAGACAGAGGTGGGTTGTGGAACATTAGTTTCATTCCTCACAGTTTTGGAATTAAACCCTTTGACTTTTGTTGTTCTTACTATAAAGAGAGCACAGTTTTTAGTTACTGTCTAGTTGTATGAATGCCTGATTATGTATGTGTGGGGAGAAGTTTGACATTTAGAAAGCACAAACAGAGCAAATATGTCACCTGTGTATTTTGTCTTTACTCCCTGCATAACTTTATTAGGCTTTTTAACTAGATAATGCAAAATTCGGTTGACAGTTGATACGGTCTGTGCAGCATTTCTAGTATTATTTGCCTTTTGACTGACTTGCCTACAAGAGGATTCCACTGGTCCATGGTCAACCTGCTGTTCTCAGATTGTGATCTGAAGTTAATTTCTAAGATTAGGTCTTCTAGTTTGGAGAGTAACGTGTAATGAAATTGCTGATCTGCAACTGTACATGTGGCAGTAGTTCAGAGCTCCTGTCATCTGACAGCAGTTGGACATCTTATAAATTATGTATTCTATTGCTGTAAAAGTAGTACACCAGATCTTACTTCATACTGAGTTTTATGATTTCTAGTACAAAAATATTTAAATACTTTTGGGTCATATTATTCTTAATGTGTTAAGCCCTTCTCTCAAAAGTGTTTCTAGTCTGTTTGCTGTAATCTGGGAGAGACCACTGGCATACTTTGAGTCATGTGCATATGGGGGTCTAGAAGCACTGGCATGACTTTGTTCAGAAGTTTAGTAGCAAATAATGACTTGAGTTTATGCCCAAGCACCTTGAGAAACAGTCTGGTGTCAGCCTGGGACTTGCAGAGAACTGTTTCAGGATGTGGAGCCCTCTATTGCTGGTGTGCTTACTTGAACCCAAGCTAGCTCTGTGGATTTTTGCCTGAACTATTCCTAAGCTCAAGCTGTTTTCATTGTGTGTATGCTTGTGCCATGCATGTACCCACCTAATTAATGCTCCTACAAGTCATAGTGCTCAAAAGCATGGTGGAGACACCTGTGTAGCTCTGCAGGAGTAGGTTGAGCCTGCCTGTACTTACTGATGGAGCCTTCTGAAGGGTTGTGCTGGTCTTTGTTGTGTGCCCAGTGGTGTCAGCTCAATTAGCTGGCTAGAAAGCAGCTCAAATGGGCCCTGTTTGAGTCAAGGGCAGTGCAATCTTGGCACTAAGTCAGAACTAACCTTCCTGATTCATTGGTGACCCTGAGAAAGTTGTTTAAGTGAGGGAAAGTGATGTTGGGCAACTCAAGCCATGTCTTAACAGAGCTGACTTTTGGCCTGGGGACCTAACTGGAGTGCCAGGAGTGGCTCTATATAGTACTTTGGTCCTACAGTAGTTCTGGAAGGACTACGGCTGTGTTTGCATAGTGCTGTGGTTCAACTGATACCTTAGTTGTCTGTAGGTACGTCAGTAGTGTTTTTCTATCTGTGGGACAACTAAAGTAGAATCTAAAATAACTAAAATTTGATTGTTTACTACCTGAAAATTTAACCATTTAATATTTCTAAAGGCAGGTGAATTTAACATTTAGATTTGAAGATGCACACTAAATTATAAGGCACAAGTCAAATGCTTATTTTAATGTTTATTCAGTACATTTATATGACCATTGCTTCTTTTCATAATGCAGATTTGCCTAGCAAAATCACAATCAGTGCCTGCCCTGTATTCCAAACACACACCTGGAAAATATATCTATATCTTGCATATGAACTTTTTATCAAGTAGAAGCAGTTTTTATATATTTCTATTTCAATTTTGATGGTTTTTGTCACTTAATACAGACATTTCATTAGTAGTTTAGATTAAATAAATTTGCATTCCTTTCATCCATTCAGAAACATAATTTATAATTTAACATAATTTTGTAGGCAAAGGAAGAATTATGATGTACCAATACTATCTGAGAATGTAACTGTTTATAAATGGGAAACTTGCTTTTCCTCCAAACCTAAAGTTATTCATGCAGTTCATACTACAAAATAGAACTACATGGTTTCTACAGGCAGTATTTGGCATTATAGTCTATATTTTGTTTATGTTGGGATGTAATAAGAATGGTAAACATATCCTGGTAAAAATAAAATACCGCTGACTCTGTTAAGTCTTTATCACTTTAATTACAATAGTGAATCTAAAACCAAGGAAGTATTATCCCACTCTGTTTAAGTTCATCTTTCACAAGTTCAACTATACAAGCTGTCTTTATAAAAATGCATTATATTGGGGCTGAATACTGTGATTTGTACTGTATTTGACATCATACTAACAGGCAATCATTAATGCCTGTATTTTATATGAGAGAACATTATACTGATTTGTTTTTA
Organism: Strix uralensis; assembly: GCF_047716275.1. Lineage (NCBI taxonomy): Eukaryota > Metazoa > Chordata > Aves > Strigiformes > Strigidae > Strix > Strix uralensis. The sequence goes on along the minus strand of NC_134012.1, from coordinate 82,824,722 downwards.
GTCTACTTAATTGCAGTGTGTGACTAGGTTGGATGCTGTGGAAGTTCTGAGCTGGCAGTGTTTCCATGTTCTTTTTGTTCAGAATTTAATGTTTTTCTGGTGGCTGTACACTGTGATCCTTATATTATTCCTGATAAATAACGTAATATTAAAAAAGTTGGTTTTCTAAGAATGCCTATCTGTTCAATGCATTGAATGGTTCATCATAGCTACTGCTTCTTCATATTCACACCTACTGGTGCCCTCATCATTCAGTATCAGAATACTTAAAACACCATTTCGACTTGCTCCTTAATAGCTGCCTTCATTTTTCATGAGGCACATGAGGTTTTCTTTCATCTCTGTGTTGTGATCTGATTACCTGTGCTGTGATACCTGGTTTTCTTTAACATATCTCCAACAGCTGACCAAAAGGGGGTGCTAATAGATCAAAACAGTCAGATGTGTTGCATAAAGAGGTTAAGGAGCCTTTTCTTGGGCGATTAATTCAATCTCAGCTACTGAATTATATCAGGTAAATGCAAGTTTTTGCATCTGGGTGTTGTGTAACATGTTGGTCGCAGTGTTGCTCTTCATGGAAGGCAAGTTCATGCCTTGTAAAAATATGGCTGCTTCTCACCTTCCACTAGGCTTGTGGAGGATTCTTCACAACATTTCCAGAGGCTCTGCGGCAGGCATTCGCTTCTGTAAGACTTCCATTTGTTTTTCCATTTATACAGTTAAAAACTGAAAGCATAAAGGGGTTAAGCATAGGTTATTTAGCAGATGTTGAAGAAGTTCAGATTTGTTGAATTTTAGAGATTGAATACAGACACCCAAAACTACCAAGATGAATGTTCAAGTCAGATGCCTTATATCCTTCATCCTGATATCACAAAAGACATTTGACTGGTTTTTTTACTGTTTGGTTTCTTCTGTTCAACAGAACTGTTTAATGGCATCAACAGAGCTGGGGCCTCTAATGCAGGAAGAAGAGAGGAGACATAAGTATGACCTCAGCAACAAGAAACTCTGCTAGGTCTTTATCCCACAGTGGGACCTGATACTGGTGTGAATATTGCAGTGAAGACAGGAGAATTTCCAATGGCTTTTCAATGGACCCCTCCATCTGTGTAGCAGAGATGGGGGACCCATTTGTGACTTTGCTAGAACAGCAGATGATGGTGGAAGGGGGAGTAAATGCTTCTCACGGCTGACATGGGGTTAGATGATCATAGCATTTGTTTTTCCAGGATACATGATAACTACAGAAATTGATTAGTGTAAAGTGATGATACAGGATCATATAGATCAAGTCTAAGGAACTTAAATGCCCAACACAATTCGGGGTCGGGAGAAAATACTGCTTTCATAATTGCAAACCAAATGACAATTTGAGTGGTGGTCTCTGTAGCCAGAGGAGCTGCTGTAAATTCAAACCAAGTTACCCATGTCTGTGGGAAGAGAAAGACACCTCCGTATTTGTGTGACAGGCTAACATGTAGAAACAAAGAAGGAATCTTCCACTGAGAGAGCGACTAGGAGATTTGAGAGAGGGAATATACTTGGGGAGGAGGAGTGTGATGCCACATGCATCTGAAGGAAGAGGCCCAGAAAGGCAAACTTCAGCAAGAGGAGAATTTTGCTGTTTGAGTCCCTGTGGATTAAGTGTCCTCTTCACCAGCCATACAGCCAGGCCTCCTTGATGAAGACGTTTTGGGGTCTAGAAGACCTTGTGAAGGGTTGGTTGTAATCCAAGAAGCTGCATATTGGATTAGCCATATACATTAATGTGGGGATACTGTGGGTAAGGATCTGCAATTTTACTTTTGTCCACATAATTTTGAAGGGATTTTGTTTTAAAAAGCGAACTATTCTAATAAACGCAGGCTTTCACATTTAAAAGCTCGTTTGTCCATCAGTAGGAGCTTACTATAAGGAAAATGTTTGGACAGATCCACAATGGAGCTGTGGCCAGCTTGGAGTCTCATCCCATTTTGTTTATTAGATAGTAATGTGAAGGAAGTTTGTCTGATCTGTGTTTTGAATGGGACGTTAATGAGCGTAGATGATAGTGGGTTTTGTTGCTAGCTATTACGTGTAAAACTTTCTGTATAGTTTCTGAACTTCAGAATTACATTGCTGGTCTATTTAGTAGTGTTTAAATTATTCTGTGTACAGTAATTTTAAATCAGAGTTTGATTAGTCTTGGAACAGGGTAAGACATAGAACTTCCTGTTCTTAAGGCCTCGTCCCAAGATGTTTTGACAGGGGAAAAAAAAATGCATAAGCAGTCAAAAAAAGGCAAAATGGGGTAGTGTGGACCCATATTGCTTACAAAGAGAAAGGAAGAAAGCAGATTATCTTTCCAGAGGTCAGTAGTACAAGAAAGGAGGAGAACATTGTGAGAATGAAACTGTAAAAAGTATGTTTTATACTTCTGCAAGTTATCTGTCACAAAAGCTGCCTAAAGGTCGAGGTGGATGTGGGTAGAGGCAAGTATTAATTGGGAATTTTGTGAGAATTACTGTTGAGGGCAGAATAAAGGGTTTACACTATCTGGTCAGTTAAGTGATTTAGATTACAACATTTATTTTGCATTCAGATTAAACGAATATGTAAAGTTTATACAATTTCGAAGGGGAAACTTGAGTGATGAAATGATACTTGTCATTGTGGGAGTTTGAAAAGAGAGGATTGTGTGAAAGAGGCCTGGTTCCTGGTTATCTCCTCAGTTAAGTGCCTGACGTTAGGGACAAACTTGCAGTGAAACCTATTGAAAATTAAACAAGTGCTCTGGGAATCAAGTAACACTTCCTATTAACTTTTCGATAGTATTTCATAGCATGTGGTATTTCAGAGTTGCCGGTATTTCTAAGCTCCAGGTTACTTTCCTATAAGAGATATAACAAATGCAAATATCAATAGACTGTAATCTTTAAAGAAAAACTGGTGTTTTATGTTTTTACACAGGCACACCTCCATGGATTTATAGTTCACATTCCTAATCTAGTCCAAATGCCAGTTTACAACCACTTTTTAAATAGGAAGTTCTTAAGGAAAGTATGTTTTTTCCAACTCATTGCAATCCAGGGATGGACAGAAAGCTGGATATTTAAGAAATACACAAGGTTGCAAATTCCAGTAACAGCTGTGCTTTTTCTAGAAAGGTGTAGTCAAGAGAAATGGCTTTGAAAAATGGTGAAGTGTAGCAGAAGTTGACTTAGTCTAGTAAACGGTCTGTCTGCTTTTGTAGAAGAAGAGCTAAAACATCATGGAAAGCTGTACAGTGTGATGCCTTGCAAAATTTATCCCACTAAACAAAGACATATTATGCAAAAAAAACAGCGCTCTCTGTATGCAGTGTAGAGGCATCTCAGAGAGAGATTCTGCTCACCTTTAATCTGGTGGAATTTTACCCTGCTATTTATTCCCTGGTAACTATAATGGTATGAAATCACTCTAATTTTTTTTTTTTTTTTTTCTGGAAGTACAGAAATTTCCAAAATCGGCAATCATCTGAGTAAAAACAATGTCAAATGACGCAATGTTAAGTGGAAATAATTTTGGAAGGGCATGACATTTATACTTTTCAAAGCTGACTAATGCTTTTCCACATTTGACAAAACAAACCCAAAAAAACCCCAACCAAATTCAAACTGAATTGTGCTAAATTTTGTTCCAAATTGCAATTATGTTACAAAAAAAGGAAGTGTGGTTCTGATAAGGCTTATTACTTAAGACCTGGCATACTCAAGTCTTTACAAACTCATCAGACCTCTTCACAGAGCAGGGTTTAGAGTACTTTCTGATTTATAGTTTAGAGTATTTTCTATCCAGAAAGGACTAATTTGATTGCATAATCTGGTGTCCTTTGGCCATATATTAAGTAGTATAGTGAACACTGTAGACACAAAGTTCTAGAATACCCGCAGAATACTACTTTGATACTAAAATTCCTGAATTTGGGAAGAAACTAATTTTCCTATTACAATGCTTTTGCCTGGTTTAAGGTTGGAAACTTTGTGGCTTCAGCTGCTTACCACTGGAACTCAAGTGTAATGCTGCTGTTGTGAAGGTTTTTAGGATAACTTCTCTCTTGGTGTTTTTTTGAATAAGGACCATCTAAGAGCCATTTCTTGTAGCATACTGCAGTATCAGTCTATCCTGGTTTTATGATGTATTGTTTTACATGTACAAATTAAAAAATGACAGCTATGTTGAGCCAGAAGCTCTCTGGGACAGAGATTCTGAGCTAATACAGTAGTTATAATTTTGACGTTTATTAAATTCTTGTGCTCCCTTGCACTTGAAAACTTCATCTTGTTCTTCACAGTACCCTTCCAGACAGATTTTTTCATTTTAGATAGAAATAGATGTGTCTGTTGATGTCAGAGTTGGGTGGATCTATAAACTTTGTTCTTTAAGTTTTTTTTTCATGATGTGGAAATTTTTTGAAGTTGTTACTGGCAAATGGAAGGTAATTTAGTAGAGTGTAATCTGCATTAGAAGTATAGATTTGTGGGAATCTGCATTTGAAATATTACTGAACTGAACTTTGGTCTGGTTGTTTAGTTTTATAAGATTCTTGTGGCTTTCTTTATAATTCAAAATTCCTTTCTAGTGTAGGTTTTACCTCCTAAAAAACTTTACCATGCTAATGTCTGAAAACTGAATGTTTACTTAATGTGTTAAATCCAGTGCGGCTAAATTAAATCATCAAGTTCATATCTTCAAATGCATTCTCACCAGAATTGACAAAAATTAGGGAGGGATTTGAAATTAGAAGACATGGTAGATTCATGTGTTATGTGGAGACTGTTCCCCCAGTTAGGTCTTCCATGTTTCCTTGGCTTAGTAGAATGTGGTGGAAGATATGCTGTTTTAGATTTAGATTAGATGTAAGGAAGAAATTCTTCATTGTGAAGGTGGTGAGACACTGGAACAGGTTGCCCAGAGGAGCTGTGGCTGCCCCCTCCCTGGAATTGTTCAAGGCCAGGTTGGACAGGGCTTTGAGCAACCTGGTCTAGTGGAAGGTGTCCCTGCCCATGGCAGGGGGTTGGAACTAGATGATCTTTAACGTCCCTTCCAACCCAACCCATTCTGTGATTCTGTAACATCTACAGGTTTTGAATGATTGTGTGCAGAATATCTGGTCCTGAGACACCTTTCACGCTATTGACTATTTCAGAGTTATAGTTTATGTGGGGAGGAGTTAGTTTCGATAGTATTCCAGATTTTCTGAAAGTCTTGGAATTTGACTTTAAAAGCTGTGGTGTTTTTAAAGGCACTTGTGGATGGTTTCCTCAAAAATTAATAAACATTACCAGTAGCGTTAAATTACTAGAAGTACAGTTTTAAGTATCACATAGGCAGAATCTCAAAGTTCATTTGCATCTTGCAAGCATGTCTGGCTTCCCAAATGAGGTAATCTTCTGAAGAACAGTTGAAACGAAAGTGGCTTAGTCCCTCTTACCGTTCAGTTGTCTATATTCTTGCACTTTTGTGCCTCATTTGTTTAAAATGACCTTAATTACATGTGAAACACACTTAGCTCAGAGAATTGGGCATTTTGGCTTGTTTCAGTTGCTGTTGCATTATTTTGCCAAAAGATGATTTGTACTCAAATGGCCCAATCCTGACATTAGTGACATAATGCAAATTAAGGGCAAATTTTACTTCTTAATTCAGTGATGTGGAATTGGGTTGTGTGTTTCCATCTGCACTTTACAGTAATTACGCAAGAAGATTTCTTGGAAACAAATAAGCTGACCCATACTGATTTAGAAATGAAGCAAAATACTTGTGAAATTTGCCTACTCAAAATGAGAAAATTTTGTCTGAATTTTGTTGGGTTTTGGTGGTTTTTTTTATTTTTAAAATTTGTTAATATTCTGTTGTTGAAGTGTAGAACTGGAGCTTTACCATTTCAAATAGATTTAGGATTTTTTTCCTCTGATGCCATCATTTTAAGATCAGAGTTCCAGAATGCTTGCAGCAGTCTTGTATTTTTCTGTCTGTTCGTGACAAACCAGCTACTGTACATTCATATAGAGCAGTACAGTCCTTGCCACTGGCAGTCCCTCTGTGACAGGGAGCCTGTAGGCTGACATAAAGTGCAGCCTGTTGTGAACTGCAAAGTGGGAGTCTGCCAAAAACTCAGCAGACAGAACTAATTGGGGAGAAAAAGGATTTTTGTGCCCTCATCTCTCCCTCTTCAATTTTTTTTACAAGACGGATATTGTTAAAGTAACTTGTTTATGTAAGATTTGTCTGCCTCTATTTTCTCATTGCATGAATCATTTTTTAACTTCAAGTCTTGCACCGCAGGTCACTGAGCACTTCCACATGGCGGCTGGCACAGGACCAGACTCGAGACACGCAACTCATCACAGTTGATGAAAAATTGGTAAGGGTTTTCTACTGCATACTGCTATGATACAGCCTTCAGGGTTATTTCTGCACAATAGGCATTCAGTGTGGTATTCTGTGTTCTTCTAGGAAAGCTGTATAAATGTGAACTACAAAGCAGCAATCCTTCATACATTTTTAAAAGGGGAACATTAGTAAAACATAAGGATGTGAAGGAAATACAGCATTCAAAGTGTTAAGCAATATAAAATGATGAGTACCTTGTTTATTATTATGTTATGGCCAAGGACCAGTATGAGATGTTTATTCTTATTGAAATCTGGGTATATTTTCTGTGTAGTGAAATTATACAGAATTTGCCAGCCTTCTGAAATTATCTTCATTAGGACCCGTATTACTGAAGAAACCGTGTAAAGAAGCATCATGCAAGTTTATTGTTACTATGCACATATACTCTAGCTTTTGAATATGCATGAAGGTTAGATTACAACTAGGAACAAATGCATAACATTCTTCTGCTAATCAGTAGCAGATCAGAAATTTGGCAATCTTTCTTGTAAGTTCTTCCATAATGTGTGGTCTGTTACTCTAGATGCAACCTGACACTTATGTTTACATTATTCAATAGTATAATTTTTGTAAGACTTCTGGGGGGAATGCGTCACAGCTGAAGCATGCTTTTCATTGGTTTTCATATCACTTTGAATCTTCAGGAAAAAAAAATTCCCATCATATGTACCAGACAGTTCATATTGTGTGGACTTTCTCATATCCCTGAAGCTATATTAAATACTTAAGAAATATTTGGAATTTGTATTTATAAATTGAACATTTGAAATGATAACTACAAGTTGAAGTTTAACAGGCTATTCGAAAAAAACCACACCTACTTTAACAACTCTTCAGGGCTTTTTTTCCTCATGCTTTGTAATATAGATGTAGCAATACTAATCTACTCATAGGTTAACAAATATTATTTTTTTTGTAAACTTTTCAGAATTTAAAAAGTAATAGTATAATTTTAAATTTAAAAATTAGGGAAAAAATTAATACTGTATTCTAGAGAACGTGATCATCTTGCTAATCTAGTTGCATAACTTGGGATTCAGGAAATTTAATTTAATTTAGAAGAGTTCATGAGTCACTGTGTAAGTAAGATTCACCAAGTCAATAGACGTACATTTCCCTCAACAAATTATGAATTGCATTTGATTATTGTAGCACTGTTCTTTAACATTAAAAAAAAAAAAATCTAAATAGAGTTTTTATATTTCCTGAATTTACAGTATCACATTTCCCTATTGTGATCTTGGATGATGGATACATAGATCTGAAAGACGCTATAGTGCGAAGACAGACCCACAAAATAAATACTCTTCTATCTTCCACTTTGTATTTAAATGTATATTATCCTAAGTTAGGGTTGTACATTACCCTGCCTAGCTATGAGAGTTTATACTTCCAGTTGAATTAAAGTGATACTAATTTGAAATACACCTATTCTGTTATCTTATTGGTAGTGTAAATGAATTGTAAATGAAGGGATTATTTCTAATGTCATATGTTCTCATCAAGTTGAAGATGCTCATATCGTAGTTGCTGGGAATTTTTTTGAGATCTCATAGTAGCAGCCATTGAATAATCTTGTTTAATTTTGATACATATAATGTATCTAAATTATTATTTTACCCTCAGTTCTTTCAAGTATTAGGTTAAATGTCAGACTGAATAGTATTTTCCTATAATATTGTGCATGTAGGTGCATGTTTTATATGCACAAACCTTCTTCCAGATTGTTGTGGGGCCTGAAACAAAATGGTAGAAAAGTAGAATATTATTTTAAAATTTTCATTTGTAGATTTAGTTAAGTTTTTGAAGGAGTTTCCATAATGCTGTAAAATATCCAATAATTGATGTCCTATTAATGGGGAAAAATTTCTATTCCATTAGCAAGGAAGATCTTCACAAAGAGTTTTGATGTGGTTTTCAACTCTTTCAGGATTAGGAGAAGTTCTCTCGACACCTGTTAAAATAGAGTACCGTATTAACATATTTTAAGGTTGTTGCAGTATATTTCATAATTTTAAGTAGGATTAATTGCAACCCATTAAAACTGATTTAACACATTACATAAATTTTCTGGTTTTTAAATATTGTTGCTAAGCATAATGACTACTATTTCCATGCAAGTTGTAATTAAACTGTATTCCAGAAGTTCATATTTAACTTTTAGTTAAAAAAGACCCCTCCTCTTGTATTACTGCCAGATACATGCATCTTATTGTTAGAAATCATTAAATCATATTTTGATGGGTTTGTTGGCTTTGTAATATTTTTATTTTTTTAAAAAGCCTGACATCATCTTATGGGTGGTTTTTACATGCATATCAGAAAGAAGAAGCAAGAATAGGCGGAAAATGGTATGTGGTTATCCTTGTTTGCCTTGCTCCTCTTGTGACTGAAGTCTTCTGTGAGTTGATGTTTATGAGGCTAGTAGAGTAACACTGTGGTTATTGAAAACTTTTAACTGCATATTGTAGTTGAATTAATCTGTCTATTTCCAGTGCTTTTGTAGACCTTGTATTCCTGTGTGTACATGTATATGCTAAAACTTGATCAACAGGAATTCCTTTGAATTATCTAGAGTCCCATTTGGTTCTGTAAGTACTAAAATATACCTTGTCTTGGGAAACACAAATGAAATAGAAGGGGAAAGAGCATCCTGACATTGAATTATTAAGTAGTAGTCACCTTCTTACTGCAGCTCAGCATGTGTTGAATACAACAGAAAAATTAGTTATAATGAAATAGTAGAAAATATAATAGTTTAGACCACATTCATTTTTCATATTGGAAAAAAGTGATATTCTTAAATGTAAAAGGAGTTAAATGCTCAGCTTGTATAGAACACATCCAAGAAATGATATCTTTCTCTCAGTTACTAGCTGTTTTCAGTGAATATTGAATAAAATAACTTTTAACTAACAGTTAAATCAGCAGAAAATGACATAGAAAATGAACAAAGCTAAACAGAAATATAGTTCTTGCATCACATTTTGAATCTCTGGCCACCAGTTAGGTCATATTCCAAGAGTCTGGACAAATAGCTGTGTGAAAAGTAGTCTCTCAAGACTCTGCTTGCATTAGGAAATTTGGGCTATAGAGAACAAGAGCTGCCTGCAGCAAATCTCCCTCAGGTAATGTTCCAAATGATTTAACTGTTTGTGCATATGGAATAACATAGCTTCCATCATCATTATAAAAAGCTTCAGTGGTTTTGCCTAAAGTGGGGGTTTGAACTGTTTTAAATCACTGTGATTTGTTTCAGTTGTCATTAGTTGGGTGCATCAGTACTGTCGTCCAGTTCAGTGTGTGTGCTTTAAGCAGGCTTCTCAGTCAGTGCTGGTAATGCTCCATTGTCAGTGTCTAGAATGGAGTTTCTACAGGTTAGGCACTTCTGTGAAAGTTGCTGTCTGCAATTGGAAGGTACCCCCAAATATTTGCCAATAAAAGGACTTTTGTAGTGGTTAAGTGATACCAATATTGCAAGAATATTTCAAAATTAGAACAACTGCCAGAATATATCCTTTACATCTCTAAAGCAGAATATTCCACTGATAATGTATATGCTGTACCTCTGTACCAGCAGAAATTATTGCAAGACCAGTTGTAGAGTTTGGTCACTGGGGAGACGCTAGAAAGATTGTGGAACTGTGGTTAAGGATCAGCTATTAGTTACATCCATCTTACAGATGTTTTTATTCTGTATCAGGCCAAGATAAAATAGGATGAGTTGCTAGACAGAGTTAAGCATTCAAGAGCAGTGCTATCAAGTGCAACTGAAATGGTGCTAAGATAGCTTTTGTAGCATTGTGAGAATATGTAGAGATGGACTCTATTATATGCATGACAGGCTAACTACAATGATGCTATTGACATTTCAGCACCTGTCCTGAAATTATTTTGTCTATACTGTTAACTAACTTTCTTTTTTCAGAAATGGTTCAGAAGTCTCAGTACTGAACCTCAGCAGAGGGCCAGTTTCCTTCTGATTCTAGACAAACTCTACATAAGTCACTAAAGATAACTTGCAAACACCAAATTGGGTGCTGAAAATCTGAACCCCTTTATGAGGATGAGCGGTTCCTAATTTTCAGATGATGTTCAAGAGGAGCAATAAATGCTGTGTACTGCAGCAACCTAGGCCAAAGTGCATTAATAAGTGGATTTAGTGGATGAGTGAAAGACTGTAGCTGTTTTTTACCTAGACTTTAGTAAAGCCTTTGACACTGTTTCCCACAGCATTCTCCTTGGAGAAACTGGCTGCTCGTGGCTTGGACAGGTGTACTGTTCACTGGGTGAAAGTGACTGGATGGCTGGGCCCAAAGAGTTGTGGAGAATGGAGTTAAATCCAGTTGACAGATGGTCGCAGGTGGTGTTCCTCAGGGTACTGGAGCCAGAGGACACCAAGTAGGGCAGGAATGTTCATGTGCTTGAGAGTAGGAATGCTCTACAGGTGGATCTGGACAGGCTGGATTGATGCGTCGAGGCCAACTGCATGACGTTCAACAAGGCTTGAGTGCAGGGTCCTGCACCAGGGTCACAACAACTCCATGTGACACTACAGGCTTGGGGAAGAGTGGCTGGAAAGCTGTCCAGCAGGAAAGGACCTGGGGGTGTTGGTTGACAGCCAGATGAATATGAGCCAGCAGTGTGCCCAGGTGGCCAAGAAGGTCAGCAGCATCCTGGCTTGTATCAGAAGTAGTTCCTAGCAGGACAAGGGAAGTGATTGTCCCCCTGTACTTGGCACTGGTGAGGCCACACCTGAAATACTGTGTTCAGTTTTGGGGCCCTCACTACAAGAAGGACATTGAGGGGCTGGAGCATGTCCAAAGAAGAGCAACGAAGTTGGTGAAGGGTCTAGAGAGCAAGTCCCATCAGGAGCAGCTGAGGGAGCTGGGGTTGTTTAGCCTGGAGAAAAGGAGGCTGAGGGGAGACCTTATTGCTCTCTACAACTACCTGAAAGGAGGTTGTAACAAGGTGGCTGTCAGTCTCTTCACCCTGGTAAGAAGTGATAGGACAAGAGGAAATGGGTTGGATATTAGGAAAAATTTCTTCACCGGAAGGGTTGTCAAGCATTGGAACAGGCTGCCCAGGGAAGTGGTTGAGTTACCATCCCTGGAGGTATTTAGAAGAAGTGTAGATGTGGTGCTTAGCAACATGGTTTAGTGGTAGACTTGGCAGTGTTATGTTTACAGTTGGACTTGATGATCTTAAGGGTCTTTTCCAACCTAAATGATTCTGTGATTCTAATAACTACTGTGAAATTGGTATCAAGAATCTTAGCAGCTTTCTCTTGGCTGTCCAGAGGTAGCAGTTAGTGTGGGTTGTAGTGTTTACTACTGGATAATCCAGGAATAGCAGTGTATTAACAGGATTCTTGGAACATGAACCTCTTCAGCAAAAAAGTTGCGGAAACACTCCAGTCCATTTTTTCTAGAAGACTGCATTATTAGCAAACATCACACGGTGTTTTCAGGATTGAGTCATAGTTTGTTCACCATCCAAATCCCAATTTTGGCTAGACTTAGAAATTAGTGAAATTGTATAATCTTTGTTTTATTAGAGAAGCATAGAATTTACTATAATAAACAGTGATAATACTGCAGCTCAAAAGAAAATATACAAACAAGCGAAAAATAGCCTGGAATGATGAAACTTCTTCAAATCTCAATCTGATAGTCTATAGTGCTGTGAAACAAAGAACAGAACAAATCAAGCTTTAACATGCTTTTTAAAGTGTGATCATTGCTAGCAGCTTTTACCAAGAACTGAGAGTATGTAATATACACTACTCTGAAAAACCAAAGCAGTGATATATCATAAAGTTATGTGAGAGGCAGTGTGGCCTTGCATTTGAAGACTGTGTATAGAAGCTGTTTTTGCAACTCGGTGAAGGAGAAACACTTGGCAAAGTATGCATTTATTAAAGACAGGCTTACTAGATTTCCTTGTCTTGAAAGTACTATTCAGCCAAGAATTCTCCAAGCATTACCACTGTGTTAGATAATAAGGATATAGTGGATGTTCTATGTTTTGGTTTTTCAAAATGCTGTTAACCCCTTGGGGGTTATTCCCTGAGGGTGAGTTCAAGCTGTTCCTAAAGTAACTTAATGGGATAAAAGAATTTAGAATAATCTTTTCTTCATTTAATCCACTCTAGCTGCAATATTTATTCAACTGGTTACCATAAAGGATTCAGTTCAGGACAGCATTCCTCTTCAGATGAGGAATGTAACTTACAAATTTTTGTGTGCCTTATTTGTATGACTCTATGATGAGGAGTTGTTGTATTCAAAGGGTACAAGGTACCAGTATGGAAATCTGTATGGGGCTTCAGAGAGAGTTACCCATCCCCTCCCCTTAGCCCCAAATTTCTCTCTTGTAGATTGTATTCCTTGTATATATTTTTTTTTTCTTGGTTAGATCAGCAGCTTGCATTTTGCTTCAGAATAATGAAAAATGAATAAATGTGTTATGTAAATTGAGATTAATAAAAGTGTTTGTTCCATGCTTTACTTTGCAGATATGTTTTGAGAAAGTTTCTAGCTTTGGCCAAAGTAGCCTTGTATATAAAGGCTGTGATTTGGAGAAGTACTTTCTTCTATCACAGTTGTGTCAAGTGAGCAGGTGACCAGCTTATCTGAACTGTGTTGTATTTGAGATTCAAGATAAAAGAAAATTGTTTGCTGGTAGTTTATAAAATATTTAATACAGTGTATCTTGTCCTCTTGTTTCACTTCATATTCAATAGTGTTTAGTTTGCATTCAGTCATCTGCAGTGGTGATGTTTGACACTTGGATGATACTAATTTCCAGTGGAGAGGAGATTTATTTGAAAATTAAATGCATTCTTTCAATAAAAGTGAACTATTCAAAAGAGAATGCTATTCACAAGTGAAAATACATATACATCTACTTTAATAAAAGTGTCTAATTTAAGAGTGGTCTTGCATAGAGTTGAATACATAAAGGCCTTTACTTTTTGTGGTCACTCATAGTTTATTTGTGAATCTGCATTTTTGCTGCAAAACATAATCTATTAACAAGTTGGTTTTTTTCTTGTTGGTTTGGTTTTGGTTTTTTTAATTCTTATTTATTTTTCCCCCAGTGAAGACTAAGAAAGACTGCTCTGGGAAGCAAAAACTCCCTTGGATAACCTTGTCAAGCAGCTAATGTGAAGTTTAAAGGTTTTAATGATTTTGGGGTGGTGATAATCCTTCTAACTTCTTGTACACCACACTGGTCTGTCAGAGCATACATTTATTTGTGAACAGTGATTTTTTTGTTTTTTAATTTAAATAATTTGGCAGTTTCTTCTTTACAGTTTTGGCTGGTATTTGCATTTGGCCTTAAATACAGTACAAGCTCAGGTGTAGTTGTGTATGTATTTTTAGTAGTGCAAATTCACTATATTTTGCTGTTTGGCAATTAAATCCCTCTTCAGTTGGAATATCCTAGCTCAATTCAGCCTATACTGCTTGCTACAACTTGTTTTTGTATGCAGTTGTGTTTGATGAAGCTTGCAGTGGTTTAGAAAACCCGGTTGGCTGGATACCGATAAAGTGCTTTCTACAAGAATGTCTGCGGGCAACAAGTTACTCCTCGTGATAAAGAAGCTTTCTATAACCCTGACCGTCCAAGTAAAGAAATTGCCATCACCTTTAGCTGTCTTTTAAGAGCAATAAATATTATTATATTACTAAACGTCAGCCTGAGATAATTTTGTTTTTCAGTTTAGGAAACTACAGGTTTTGCAAGTATAGCCCAGCACCTGGTATAAAGTGATACATAGTTGTATCAATGAGAGCAATTGCGCTTTCATCCCTATGTAGATTTATTTTAGTTTTAGGTTAGGGTAAAGGATTTGGTTTTCTTCATCTGAGAGCCTTTTTTTTGGTGCATGGTAGTGCTATCTCTTCTGCGTATTATTGGAAGGAGAAGTGTCTGAGATTGAGGTTACACAACCTTCGAAGATCTCGAGTGTCTGTTTTGTCTGGGCTTCCTTCATGCAGCATTCTTGTGCAAAAATTTCAAGGCTTTAGTCTGGAGCACTGGGTCAAAGAATATGTCTCTGAAGGGATCCAGGTGATTTTTTTTTTGTTTCATTAAATGGTATTTAATTTTCTATCAAAGAATACTGGTTTTGAAGAGCATGCTATGATGGCTGCTCAGAAAAAATTAAAGGAGTATCATTGTGCCATGTTTAGTTTGTCAGGCTTCCAAAAGGTTATTCAACATGCAGATACTTGTTTGGTTTTAGAAGTCTAAATATGCAGGCAATGTTTCTAATCTGCTAGAAAGAATAAAAAGAAGCCACTGATACAGCCTAGAAATCAGCAGGAGTAAGAAGTAACTTCATTTTTGGAGCTGTTTTGTTTAGTAGTTTTGCTTTTTAAAGACTAGATAGTATTTTCATGTTCTTATAAAAAAATAGAATTATCTGAAACTTTTTTAGAACACCTAAGTTAATATCCCCTCTTATGAAATATTTCTGTAGGTGACATGAATTCTTCTTGTCCTGTCAGGAATAGTGAATAAACAGTTTCTTGTAGAGCTCTTTCTTTTCTGTTCATTCAAATGTGTCTTTCTGAATTTTTGTATATATATGTAAGTCAGAAAGGAAAATCTTTCCTTGTCTGGAAAGCTAGTAATCCTGTGGGAATCCTTGAACATCTTGGTCATGCTGCAAGCTTGATGCTTCTTTACTACTACCTCTTTCTCAGAAGATTAATGATGAAATGGAACCAGATGTTCTTCCAGTTCTCGATGTCTTGTTTATGAGGTTCACTCCATAAAGCCCATTGGTTTGCATGATGGGGAAATAACTTTTATCCTATTATGTGTTAGCCTGACAACTGGGTTAACAAGTGAGAAGAAGCTGAGCTATAAGGAATTTCTACAAAATGCTGATAAGACATAGCAAATACCGTATTTTTTTGAAAGACGTTATAATTATGGTGCAAGCGTTTTAAAAAAATTAAAGACTATGGTGTGTAGTTCTGATTACAAACATCTGAAAAAATGGATACTTTTTCCTTACAGATTCATTTTATAGATTTATAGATGTACACATATATTCATGTATAAAAATAAACAACAGTATTTTTCTTTATAGGCCAACATCATCATCATCATCAATCATATATTTTAAAGTTTTCACTGAGTAGCATGTTAACCAGGCAGAAGTTATTTTTAAGATTGTAGTTTGCACTACTATTTTATTCTTTATTCTCCTGTTTTTAATTTTGCTTGGGTGCATTTTCTTAGGACCACATTGTTGTTGCCATGTCCACTCCAGTTGAAAGCAGTCTTGGGTCAACTGATTCTGGTTCTCTGATAAGTCAGAAGTTGAATAAATTCTGTAATGTCTGTTTCCAGTAAAAGTTCTCACTTTCTTATCACTGTTTAGTAAATACAATTGTACATTGTACTCTCTTTTGATTTTTTTTTCCCCCCCCCCACAGTAATAGAAAACTGAAAGCAAAGAGGTAGTGTATCGGGTTGAGTTACTGAATTTAATTGGTGATGAATTTCTCTCTATTGAATCAGAAAGTGTAAGACCATGATTTCTGTCCTAAAATAACCTTCAAGGCCAAACATATAAAGACCAAAGCACAAATTACAGGGACAGACTACTAGCTAGAACAAGCTAAAAACAGTATGTGAAGTAACACTAATAACGTTCTAGTTATGATTCAGCTTTTTAGAGAGACATTATAGAAAGCTTCCATGTTAACTAACCATGTAGATAAATTTTAAGAAACCATTTTGTCCAGCGGTATTAAGCTGTGTATTTTATTGATGTTGAAACAGTTGAAGCTCCATCAACCCTTCCCATACCCACCAGGGAATCATGACTGTGTTACTGTTAGAAAATAACCTTCTGAAACACATTTAAGGCTTAAAAGCTGCATGCACTAATTAACAAAATACAGTGAACATTTAAGCTGTTAATAGCCGCAACATCCCTGATGCATAGACCTTCAGTACGCTAACACTGCATAACAGTTCTCTATTGTGCATCTCTTTAACGAGGGTAACTGTGTCAGTTCTTTTCTTGCTTCACTACCTGCTGTGTATGGAAATTATGTACACTATTTAGCACTTTCTTTCAACTTTTAAAGTCCATGCATATTACACAGAAGCATTACATCTTGCATTAGGGTAAGGGACAGCTTTTAACAGGTCTAACTTCCTTGTAATTTCTTAAATGCGACTTTTCTTCTAAAAATCATGCACCAACAGTGATTTTTGCTGTAAATTTGCATTTCTTTATTGGGGATTTGCTTCTATTTTTCTCCCCTAAGTCTCACACGACTTGTTACTAAGTGGCAAAGATCTGTTTACAGAAATCACTTTCTTTATAAAGGAGATGTAAACAATAGAGAACATGCATCACAATGAAGACAAGCATTGGTTTACATGAACTCGGGATTTCTCAATACTATTCTTAGTAGCAGACCATGCACTGGTGTGACAGTATTGTCAAGTTAAACTTTAAAACACTGGGTTTTGGTTTCTTTTTTTTCCACCCCCACCTTTATTGGATGTCTTTTTTTAATAAAGGGAAGCCTAATTTTCATCCTTAAATGATGTTCCACAGCTACCTTTAAATAGGGAATTAATAGGTAATTGGGAGGTGAAAGAAAAAGAACACCAGAATGCACAATAATGATTTTTTTTTTTTTTTTTTTTTTTTAAATCGGTGTTCTTTGCTCTAGCTGTCAGCCCAGGGAGGTGGCTACTTAAAACTGAATCCACGATGGTGTTTCATATACTGTAGTGATAATCTTTTTTACATAGGAAGTTTTACTAGAGTTACCAAGTCTTAAGACTTTGCTGTACATCCAAATTTGATCACAACAGCTCAGACTTAAGGATATTTGCTGTCCAGATTAGAGTATGAATTGGCCAAGGTGTTCTTGCCTCACTTGCTTTAATTGCACTGCTTATGTGTAAGTAGTGTCCCAGTTCACTGCTAGGCTCTGCATGTCATGCTCTCTTGGGTCTTTTGCAGCTTGAACTGGTAAGGGAGCTTTCCACAAAACTGAGAAAAAGCATCCCAGCCACACGTTTAACACAGATTAGACTCCTTCCCCTCCAAAGGCTGAAGATAGTGAAACAAATGGTACCTGTATTTGGGAACTCTACCTGGGCCTTATTTGGAAAATTTCTCCATGTGTACTTTAAAGGAGGCTTTGTAAGGTTTTCAAATAGGCATAAAGCAGATCTGAACTGTTATTTTTTTAATTCCTGACAGAATTCGTGAAAAACAGTAACTTTTTAAAATTCACTTAAGTCATATGCTTACGATTTATTTTGTAAGACAGGTAACTTTTAATGAGTGTAAAAAAATAAGGACTTTGTGAGTTTCTGATGCCACTTTACTAAAAAAAATGCAGAAATTGTTCCCAATGTGCAAGAGTAACCTGAATTTTGGTTCGTACTTTAGATATGGAAGACCCTACCCTGAGCTGCTGGTTAGGGCTTTGGGTGTCCATGATCAAAACTCCATTTTACAGACTGTAAGCTTAAGAGTCATCTTTAGTGAATAATTCACCAAGATATTCTTGAAATACTATGTTTAGCTTTGCAAGCCAGTCTGCTTATTGTGACTAATGCTAGGAGTATAGCATAAATAATCAGAACTGGAACTTGAATACATTTTGTTTGAAAGAATACACCATCACTGAACTGCAAGTGAACGACAATATGCTATTTATTTAATAGTATATACAAAATTGAACTAATCAGGGGAATCTGCATAAAGCTGTCTGTTCTAGGTGGGCTCAAGGAGTTACTACTTCTGTCTTCTGTCCTTTAAAGCTCCTTCCTGCCTGGTCTTTTGTTTTCCAACTGAGGAGTTACTTATGGTAGTAAGGCAGTAGAGTGTTGCCGTAGCTGTAAATTATTTGAAGAATCAGATTATGTCAATCGTTCAGTTACCCTATTTCTAAATGCAGGTAAACTAAGACTGCCTCTTCTTTTATTTGAAAGTTTATGGTCTAAAAACTTTGCTGTAGTCTATTTTTTTTGCACGGTTTTTTAATCTGAGGACTTTGAAGTTCTTGTAGAATGCTTGAAGGTTGTGCGCTGTAGAAAACTGTATTTTTAAATGCCTCACAGGTAATAAGAAAAACCCACTAGCCACTTGTGTGCATGTAAGCAAAAGATTTGCTTACATATGCTTTGAATGAGTTCTAGAAGGTATGTTATCTCTAAGTTTTGCTGTGTTAGAAGAAAAAGTAATTTACAAGGTCTGTTGTAATTCAGACTTTTTTTCCACCCTGAGACAAGCACGCTGTTTATCATTTCCTCAATTTGAAGAATGTCATGACCACACTGAAGTCTCTGATGACTACTAGTAGCAACATCAATATACTTTTATGAAATATATTCTTCTCCCCTGACTGCCCCTACTTTCCTCCATTTAATGATTTTCTTAATTCCAGTCATACACAGAAAATGCAAAGTGTAAGCTCAGATATTTGATTCCCCTTCTCTTTAATTTAATGATATTTACCCAAACAACATTTATAAAACTAAGACATACTGTTAGAGGAAAAAAATAATTTATTAATAAATAATCATTTTGTCTTGCTCTTTGATTCTTTCTTGGCAGAAAAACTATACTGAGCAATGAAATACCCAACTGTGCTGAAAGTGGGACTTACGTGTTTTGAATGTTTCATTTTTAAATTTCTAAAATGTTGTTTTAGATGCAGGGTGAATGATAGGTGTTTTTTGCATGTTTGTCAAGAAAAATGCTTCTCTGTTTTGAGGTTTGCCAGGGCACTGAGAGGTTCAAAATCTGAGATTTTTGTTTTTTAGTATTATGGTTTAAACTAACAAAAGCACAACTCAGCAGCTTTTGCCATAATTTACCATTAATTACTTTATAAATACAGTCTTTCTGTGACTTTTGCAGGAAAACAAATGTGAATACAAAATTCGAGAATGTAATGCAAACTATAAGTAAAATGCTTTAAGATGCAAAAGAAGGGTTGGTGAGGGGGAAGTTTTCTACTTACTAGTGTGAAGTTGTGTTCCAGTTTGTAGAGGGTATCTGGGATTTTTAGAAGTCAAATCAGTTATGCGTGTTTACTCTTTCATTGTATTCACGCTGAACAAATCCAAGAGACATTCATTTAATGGTGTGTGGGATGTGTTTTGCCATTATGTTTGTAGTATTTCATACAAGCGGCATGGAATAATATTGGGCATACAAAATATTGAGAAAGTGGAGTGAACCCTTGTGCAGTGGGATGACGGGGAAGTTCTCAAGGAGGTTTTGTGATAACAGCACATGCTTAGCCATAGTGACTGTTAGAGTAGTGTCTCTTCACCAGTTTGTATTTCACAGCTGGGTAGAGTTTGCTCACACTAACAGCACTTGCAAATGTTGGACTGTTTTGGATGCTGACACCTCTGCATGATGGCAGTCAGTAGTCTAAGAAGTGTTATAATGGACTTATGTTGATACCAGTAACATGACAATTTCTGCTTCTGTTAGACCCTCTTTTCAACATACCTTTTTCTCGATATCCAGTTTCTCTTTAGCGTGTTCTGCAAAACTGCCTATGGAAAGAGATTTTCTTTAAATGGAAGCTTTCATGCAATCATTATTATTGAATCCTGTTTTGTGTTTACAGTGTTTAGTTTTCTTTTTTCAAATATGGTTCTTTCATTGGTTTTCTCAACTTCCTTATTAATTGTTCTGCAGGATGGTTAGATGGGAGAACACGTTGTGGGTAACACCATGTTGTTCACAGATTACCGTGATAATGCAAAATGATTGTGAAGCCTGAGAGAAAACTGTATTCTGTGTGATACAGAGTTTCCTAAGGGTAAATGTGCTTTTTTTCCCCCCTTGTTATGTCTGTAGCTGTTAGATAAATGTTGTCTGACCACATTTAGTTCATTCTGCTCCATTTTTCCACTTACAATTTGCATAATAGATTCTGTTCTCTTACATTTGTTTCAAAAATACTGTATTGAAGTGTAGAAACATAAATGTTCTCTTCCTGACTTACAGCCTAAGCAGCTGAGCACACTAAATAAAAAGCTCCTTTCGCAGCAGCTATTTTGTGGGTATTATGCAAGATGTTCTGTGCTTTGATATAACAGCTCCTAAAGAAAGTGTATTGCAACATGAATTTATAGCAAAACTTCATGCACTTAGTCTGGTAAAACATGTTGGGGGTGGGGAAGAGAGCAAGCTGTTGTAAACTCCTATAAAGTACAGAAAACTTCTACTTTCCCTCCTTTCTAACAAGTGTAAACTGTTGAGGTTAAGTAGGTGGAGCAACCGGAAGTAATTACTAAGGCCAGTGGCATTTTTGCGGTTTAATAAAGGCAGAAGCTAATTATTCAGTTTTTATTTAAGTGAAATGATGCCAAAAAGGAGGTTCCTGCAGAGCAGCTGCACTCCTTCAGTGTTACCCTAATTTACCACAGACACAACTGTCACAAACAGAACTTTTAAACTTGATATATAGCCACGAAAGTAAGAAGCCCTTTGTCTGAAGTGCATGCAGAAGAACTCCTTTATACAAATCAACCGGCAGATGACGGACAATGATGAAAATTTGATTCTTTGAAGTCATAATGGTCATTGAAATGTGTGAAATTCTGGTATTGAAAAGAGAGCAGCTATCAAGACTCTAAATCCTGGGTGGTTGCTGGAAGCTTGCTGGGAGGTTTTTCTGTGTTTTGACATCAACTTCCCATTGCTTGTTCCCTGTTTCCTTTATTAAAAAAAAAGGGGGGGGGGGGTGCTAAACAGTAGATAGTTGATAGTGGTTATGTACAGTTTTTGTCTATGCATGGAAAGAAATGTCACAGGAGAAACACAACACCTTTATGCACACCTGACCCATCTATTCAAAACCAATTGTTTTCAGAGATACTTTCAATTATTTTGTCTCTTCTCCTTGAATTATAGAGTTCCATTTCTTGTCCAATTTGGAATTTGTGCTATTAGTGCAGTGCTTAAAAGAGGGAAATTCTTGTTTCCTTTAAAAGTCATCTTCATGCTCAATACCGCTTTCATTGACACTGCCTCTGTGAAACAGTTTTTCTCCCGGCTGTATAGCACATTTATCATTTATTACTCTTTCCAGAACGGCTTTGCCAGTCTTTCCACCATGACAAGTGTTATTAAATAGTGTATGTTATAATAAAGACAAAACCTCCTCTTCATTTGTAAGCAATCTGATGTGATTTCTGCTGTTTAAAGAATGTGTTTTGTCCCTCTCAGCTTATTCCAAGAAGAGCCAAAATGCTTCAGAATAAGTATTTTAATTTGTTTGAATTACAAAAAAATTCAGAGGTTGCTGTTAAAAAAAAAAAACAAACACCTCTACATTAAGAAAAACCGAATGTCAGAATGCACCTTTTAGATGATAGCCTGCGTTAAAAATGTAAAAAGCAGGGTTGTTAATTTTTAGTAAAGCAAACCTATACAGCTCAAATATCAAGTCTTTTATATTGTCACCTTATTATTTAGAATTTTGAATGCCGAACACCTCACTAATATTTCAATATGCTAATATAGCAAATTCAGTAAGGAACACTTCAGGAAAAAAGAAAAAAGATAGTAATGTGAAATCATGTGTCAAAAACATCTTTGTTTTGGAAAGTTGGTTCACAGGTAGTTTCAATGAGAACTTGAACTCAGAACAAAGCACTGAAGACACAGTAAAGAGTTCAACCCAGTGCAGCATAGTTCTTTTCAAGTATTATATTGTTTTAATGGCATCTTGGAGCGGGAGCTTTAGCCCATTGAAATGTCGCTTAAAGGACAGGTTCTTCTGTCACTAGCTGGAGCTCTGTGGATGAAATGATCACAATAGAGTGTTGTAATGCATTTTAAAAGTGTGAGAAATCAGTTTGTCTAGACTAAGAGTGCGCCTACAGGGAATAGGAATTTTAGAGCTTCTGTGCTCTTTAGGTGTCAAGTATGTGATAGATGCCAAGCCTTTTTATTCCATATCTTTGGCAACAGCTCAGCTATGCTACAGTACCTTACATGTCTACAGCAAGCAAAAACAGTGATTTTATTTCAGGACAACTTGGGCTTCAGACACCAGAAACTCATTGTCCTAACAACTGTCTGTTCAATTGCCAGCTTTAAAATGGGGAAGATACCAACAAAAAATTGCTAGATTCCCAGAAGGCATGGAAACTTCAGCTATAATGAATCAAAGTATGAAAAGCTGGGAAAACCATGTAGATATTTGAGTTTCAAAAAGTAGGCAGGTTTTCATTTTCACCTTGAAAAGATTTTTGTGGGATGAATCCTATATTATTAGTGAAATAACTTTGATTTGGAGCCAACTGAGTGCCCAAGAAAACATGGCTTGAAGGATCTTAGGGTTTGTCTGGGGTTTTGGTTTTATTTTTGTCCAGATGGACAAGTCTAGGAATTTCTTTACTATGGTTGCCTCATAAATGTAGCGTTTGCTGGTTTTTAATACTCTTTTTAGATTGTGTTCTGTATGTGTAGTATTTTTTACAATTCTCTGGTGTGGAGGCTTCAAAAGAGGAAACTGTATATGTCTGTAATGTTATTTGACATAGTATCTTATTTTAATAATTCCAGATAATTCTGGAACAATTCAAAAACCTCTAAATCTGAATCATTGAAGCATAAAATTAATAATGGACATGAGTTGCTGAGAATAATAATAGTAAAAATAAATGTTCATAATTTTGAGCTATTTTGAAGCTTGAGTACTTGGAGGTATTTGATGATAACAAACCCATAACTGTTGCATGTAGCATATTATTTCAGAAGGGAAAAACATTTTTTGAGAATATTCTTACATTTTCTCAATAGGCATGTTTGTTAAATACAGAAATAAAGGCTGATACAGTAGCGTATTCTTATAAACAGGCAAGCTGAAACATTGAAGCCCCACCAGACTTTACTGCAGGTAAAAAACCATTTCTGTTAAACAAAGCACTTTGCCAATTCAAATAAGAAAACTTTAAGCTATTTCCTTCTAAAACTGTGGTTTAAGCTTCAGCAGTCAGAAATGCGTCTGTCAGGAGGTGTTTTACATACATATTGCAACATTCCAGTGACTGGTAGTGTTTCTTTTTCTTATCACTGCTAGAGTCATATTAAAAATAAACATTACTTCGTCCTAATGAAAGCATTTATAATGGAATTGTTAAGATACTTTGACAGTTTCTTTTAGTAGTCTGGGTAAAAATGTCAGAAGTTGGAAAATTAGTGTGCATGCTTGTTTGTTTCCCCTGCTGTTCTAATTGTAAATATAAGTAAAAGGATTTAAACTTGCTCCCTTGTGTAGTTTTGAGGGACTGATCTCCCAAAATTTATTTTCTGAAGTAAAACAAAAAATGAGACTTTCGTCATTTCAAAGAATGATCTGGTGACAGCACCAAGAGCTTTTAAGTGTGTCACAAAACAAAGTCCCATAAAGTTAGTAGCTACAGACATGTAAAGCCACAGTGTTTTATTTAAACTTGTTCGCTTTTTCATTTCAAGTCATGGCAGTACTGGTGAGATGAGTTCAATATATGCAAAGTTTTTCTGCACTTTTTTGAACTTTTAGCAGTTTACTGTTTGTTCCTGGGGAGGGGAGGGCAGGGGAGGGGAGGGGAGGGGAGGGCAGGGAGGGAGGGAGACCAAGGAGCTCCCACTGGCCTTTTAAGTATGTAAGGAACAGGAGTAGTTTAGCATCCTTAGAGATGGATTTGATGTTTGATTTCACTCTTTACTAGGGTGAACTGACAGGTTAATTTTATGTAATTACTGTTTAGTTTTTAGCGAGAAAGTTCACTTTGATTAGATGCTGCTGAGGGTAATTTTTCGCAGCAATTCTTGCGAGGTTTTTATCTATATTATTCTTGTTAAAGTCAGTTAATATTTTTAGGCTGGTTTTGTGATCCTTCAATTTTTATCTTTATTTGTTCAGGGCTCACAATCCAAGCCTTAGTAGAGGAGAGCATCCTACTACTGACTATATACAATGTTACAAGCCTTTTTTTTTCTTTGAAGGTTGGAATCTCCTGAATCCTTTTGTCCTTCACAAAAATACTGAAGAATGTTACCAGTATAAAATGTTGCTCTCTTGATATTGAACATGAAGAATTGACTCTCAAAAGCTGATATTCAGAACTTGAAACACCACAAGGGGGTCAATTTTGTGTGATAACAATTGGCTAGAGAAATAAGAGAGCTGAATTCTAGTACCTACTCTGCAGTCTCAAACAATCACTAGATTATTGTGTGAAATATAACCTCTTGCCTCTTCCTTCATGCTCAAGAAGCGTAGCTTCTTGAGCCAGCATGGATGTTGGTGTCTCTTAATTATATACAGACTTAAGCCCAAGTGAAAGCACTTACACTGCAGCACATAGTAGGCTGGCTAGGATTTTGGTGAATAGTTCTGTTTATATTAAGTTTAGGCTCCTAATGGTAATGTAAAATTTCAGGATTTGTCGATGTTTCAGTCTGTGCTGTAATACTTTCTTTAATGGAAAAGGAAGAGATAATACATTTCTGCATTTGTTTTAGCTGGTGCAAGTTGGAGCACTCCCAACTTTGTAGCTGTGGTCAGAGGATGGGAGGGAATGTACTGTCCCTCCTCTGGCACTAGCAGTTGTGTAGCTTGGGAGATGAGCAGGTTCAGGTAACTGATCCATGCAAAATCTAATTCAGCCAGGGGAAGCAGGATGATAGCAGCCCCAGCATGAATCAGCTTCACTTTTGTACAGCTGGTCTCATAACATACTTTTCTGCATTTTTTTTTCCATTTTTGTAACTTAAGAAATAAAGCATGAAATTATGTAAAAAGTATAAGCAGTATTATTTTACAAGCTGTGTATGTGAACCCATTGTAACAAGTTCCATTGTATTTTTCATAGGATATCACTACTTTAACTGGTGTTCCAGATGAGCACATCAAAACCAGAAAAGTTCACATTTTTGTTCCAGCACGTAATGCAATGCAAGCAGGAGTTAACAATACAAAGAAATGGAAGATGGAATTTGATAACAGGGAGCGCTGGGAGAACCCTTTAATGGGCTGGGCATCTACGTGAGTAGTTACCGAATTTGGAATACTTTTCTTCTATATTTGGCTCTTACTAGTCATGTAAATTTTAAGTTCGAAATGCCCTTTCTACTGAAAATCTACTTGTCTTTTAACAGTACTTACAGTAGGTGGTTGGGTTTGTTAGTTGTATGATTAATGATCTGTTATGTTTAAAGGCAGATTTTAGCTCACAACATGACCTGGAGGAGTTTGAAAAAAGGTTTTAAGAACCGGAAACTTCAGTGATTACATTTGTGGTGATTACTGTGTGGCAGCATCAAGAAAAGAAGGCTGTTAGTTACCTGAAGCAGCTCTCAGTTGCATCTTTTAAATTTGGTTAAACATAAAACAATACTTATCTTCTGGATGTTTTTTATTTTTTAACAAAGTTTTATAAATATCCTGAAGATCTAAAATGAGCCATAACTATTTTTTTTAAAAAAAACCAAACTTATTTAAAATATTACACTGTTTGTTTCAGTGTTGCTAATATTAATAGTAAAAATGCTTAAATATGCCAAAATCCAGAAAAGTATTAATCTTGGCTAAATATGCTGTAATTTGGAGATGAAAGTATAACTTGGATGCAGCTAATTTTTAATTCTTTTTTCCCCTCTATAAATGTGCTACCTACGTTTTACAGTGTAGTTAGAATTCCTGTAAACTGTGAGGACTGTGGCAGCAATTGTCCTGACAATATTGTAATTTTGATTTGAAGCTGTCTTGTTTGAGGCATATTCAGAAAAGTTAATTATTCTACATAAACAAAAATCAACCACTCGAGATTATTTTTCAAGAAGGATACAGTGTGTACTGAAGATGTCTGGCTGCAATCATATTAGCACTTACAATCAAAGAATGCAAAATTCTGTGGGGAAAAAACCACCTTTAAACCATGAATGTGAAATAATTTGAGGACACATTTTTTGAGATTTATTAGCATTCTAAATCAGATCACAGAATGATTTTTTCTTTTTTTATTTATTTATAAAATAAATATATCCAGAAATATTAGTTCAAAATAAGACTGAAATCAAGTCTTCCTGTTATGTTGGTTTCCCATAAAAAATTGAGGAGGCTCAAATGTGTAGCATCTGTGTTGCATTGGTATTGCAAAGCATTAGTGAAGCCAAGCTCAACTATCATTGGATGAGAAAAAATACTGAATATGAATTAACAGTCTAATACAATTAATATTTTAAAATATCTGTTTTAAAACTTTAAGCCTGTATATACATTGACCTCATCTTAAGCACGCCCTGGGGTTTTTCACCATTTCATTTTAAGCATAATTTAAATTGCTGTTTAAGAAAAGATTTCAGTGATTTAATGTGAATGCCTTGGATGCCTCGGCCACTGCAAGTAGTTACTACATTTAGCAAATAATGACCAGGTTGTTTCACAGGGTATAAATTAATTAAGTGATAGACTGTTGACCAGCAACACACCTTTCCCTCCTATCTTGTGTGTCCTCTAAGTGTCTAGCCACTGAGTATGGTCTGTTTATACCACTGCACAGATTACAACACTGTAGCAGGTACTACACCTACTTTAGTTCAGGTTGAATTTAACTTTTCTTCTAATCCCCCTTTGCTTTTCCATTGACTTTAACCTCCCCAGACAAATTATTTTCTGGGTGGGATTTTGCATGATCTCAGCCAAAACAATGGCTTTTAACCTTTCTAACAGTTATAACCGTTTGTGCTATATAACCATCTAGAAAAATAAGCCATGGTATTAAGGGCTTACCTGTATGTTAAATTGTCCTGGAGTGAGCTTATTGTGGGAATTTAAAAAGCAATGGCCATTTTGAATTAATCCATCTCTGCATGCGTTTTTATTTTGGGGTAGGGAAAGGAATATTTCATGTGTAAGCAAGCTCTAGGTAGTCCAAAAGCAAGTGCTATGTTGAGAATTTACACTGCTGGGTTAAGGGTTTAGTAAACTAGTTTGTTAATTTTTTTAAGGAATTCTCACAAAAACTATTTGTGGACATTCTGGTAATTTCAAATTACTGTGCAACACACAAATACCTAAGAAGAGTTTCTCCTCTTCAGATTTAATTTCTGCAAAGAACAGTTCGTAGAAGTTTTCCCATTTACTCGTGAATAATGTAACAGGGTTGGTGGATTAGAGCCCTTTTCCTCTGAATTCAATATACTTACTTACCTCTAGGTCCTTGCTATATTTATGTCATTTTACAGTCTCATTTGCTTTTTTGGTTGCATTTGTTGTTTCTTGAATATAGGGGTTTTTTCAGTGAAATTATCCAGTTGTAGATCTAAACGAAATGGATCCATGGTGGGTTTTTTTTAAAGTGGGAGGTTTCATTACAGGAATGCCTATGGATAGTTCTTGAGTACATCATTTAATATAAAGCTGTAAACAAAGAAACATGGGAAGTACATGGTTTTCATTGTACAAGATCTCCTACGAAAATGTGGAATCCCAGTTTGCAGTGCCTGATAAGACAGTTTAGGGTAGGCATATGAAATCCTGTAGCACTGATATTGCTGACATGCAATATGATCATGCTGGCCATCCTGAACTCCAGTTTGCTCACAGATTATCCCAACCTTAAATACATGAATAGCTCATATATGGAAAGAAATCAAAAAGCTGTGTTTAGATTGGATGAGAGATGATCCCACGTGAAAACAAAACAAATAATTTCCGCGCAATCCCAATTTCCAAGCTGCCTCTGTCCTGGAATGTTTTTGCCAAACTTGCAGTACTGAACAGGCACTGGTCCCTCACTACATTTCAGACTTAAACTTTTTGTTCCCACTTAGCAGTGTTGAGAAGTTTTTTTCCAACCCCAATTGTGGAAGAGAAGAATGATAAGAAAAATTGTCACAATATTGCCGTGTATTTGGGTCACTTGATTCTCCACTGATCACATCATGGACTAATTCTTAGTTCCTAATTTTCCCTACTGCATTTATAAGAGAAATCTTTAAATGTCTTCAAGAGAACCCATCTTAGTGGCTTGTGAAAATGTAATTTCTGCCTTTATCCTGTTTGTTGGGGTTTTGGTGGAGGGGGGGGAATATATTGGATATATAGTGAACTCCATTTTTCCATGTGTACATCAGATAAAATTACATTGTTGTCTTTGCTGGAAGCTAGATTCCCCCTCTTACCCTCCCCCTCCGCCAGTCACAGGCTTTGTCCTTTATTGTAGAGTTCAGTGTATCTCTGGTTGCTTTTTCTCTTCATTTACCCTTCTAGCTTCAAAGAGAGAACAGTTGAGAGGCAGCTCCTTCAATAGTTTGTTGCAATTTGGTCTTGTCTTCCTGGTTGTCTCCCAGGCTCATGTACAGTATTGTCTCAGGGAAGCATTATCTCATCATTGTGCTGCTACAACCAGTATCTTCTCTAAAAGTTTTGTAGATTAATTTTCAGAACACCATTTTTTTTCATCCTTTGTCATTATTCTTAAATTGACCTTTTATAGCAACAAATAAGGCAGTTTGGTTTTTTTAACTGAGATTTTAATTTGCTTCAAAAAGCTTTTTGCAGTTTGATGCCTTTCAGAAATGCAGTTGAGGAATAGCTGATCATCTAAAACTAACCACTGTGTATTTAGTTAGCTAGCAGTTTGTATTTCTGAGCTTCATTTTCAGTGGTGGCCTGTGATCTGCTTGCTGTACTGGAATAATTTATGTAGGTCATGTGACCTCAGCCAAAGCTGAACTCTTGAGGTTTTTTATGTACTTTCAGTCTATGATTAATTTCTGCTCTTCTAACTTTGATATTCTGCTCTTTTCTATATAAGGTTATTCTTTCCCTAGCCGCTCTACAGACTCCTGGTCTCCTTGAAATACTCAAAATTACCTTAAGCCTTCCAAAAGGAGAGGGACTACAGAGCTTCAAAATTAAAAAGGTTGATGCAGAACACTTACTATAATCTCAGCAGGTGGTTAGACATGTTTGTCTAATAAAAAAGTTGAAACATTAATTTCTGCAAGGAGGGAAGTTTAACAGATTGAAAGAGTGAAAAAATACCCTGCAGAAAGTAAGTGTTAATCCTGGAAAGAATTAAAAATAAAGGGATTTTTAATGGCTTGTGAGGTGGTGTACTACAAAAAGTTACATATTACAGCATTTGACTAGCATTTGAGATACAGGTGTAATTATTTTATATTTCAAATGTGCTTAAAATTTGCCATCTGATTTCTTACAGAGCTGATCCTTTATCCAACATGGTTCTTACTTTCTCTACTAAAGAAGATGCCATTGCTTTTGCTGAAAAAAATGGTACGTATTGTACCTATTGTGTATGAGGGATTCAGCTTTATATAGGCAATCTTGATCTCAGAGTATTAGCAACAGTAAAAGTACAGAATAAAGCATCTTCACTCTATTCCACAAAACTGGTAGACCATTAGTGCTCTACTTGAGAAGGAGGAAAATGGGGAGGAATATTTCTGAGGGTCCTGAAGGCATTGAATCTAGGCCTTCCACTTTCTGGAAAAGTGTTCCAGCCTCTTAGCATTAATATTGCAATGCCTTTGCAAGTATCTGTGTTTTGAATGAGAACTGAGCCTTGCTTAGGTCTTGGAGGAAAATTAATATTTTTATCTTTAAAGAGTATCCCAGGCTGGGGGTTCCAGCTACATGGCAGTAGGATTTTTGCCTGAAGGCTTGACATGAGCATCTGGATTTCTAGTTAAGGAAATGCTGTCAGAACCCATGTGAATGTTTGATAATCAGAAGAACTGAAATTGACTACTAAGTAAGCACACTGGACTTTAGTTTTGGCCATGTTGCAGAATGGATTTATCGTAGAATCATATTATATCTCAAGTTGGAAGGGACCCGTAAAGATCATCAAGTCCAACTCCCTGCTCCTTGTAGGACTACCTCAGACTAAACCATATGACTAAGACCATCGTCCAGACACTCCTTGACAGGCTTGGTGCTGTGACCGCTTCCCTGGTGAGCCTGTTCCAGTGACCAGCCACCTCTCAGTGAAGAACCTTTTCCTAATGTCCAGCCTGAACTTCTCCTGACGCAGCTTCGTTCCATTTCCTCGTGTCCTACCGCTGGTGTCCAGAGAGAGGAGATCAGCACCTCCCCCTTTGCTGCCCCCCGTGAGGAAGTTGTAGATTGAGGAAATTGAAATTATATTTAACACTTACACGTGATGATTGTTCATGTTTGAGGAAAAGATGTTAGAAAAGCCAGTATCATTACTTAATATTTTTAATGCTAATGATGTATCAGAATGACTGTATCCGTAAATTTATTTGGTTATTTAGGCTTGTATTTTCTCACAGAATTATGGTAGCGCAAGCAGTATCCATAATCTCAGCCTTTTGAATATTCAGCAGTTCTTTTATGTGTTGGTATGAATTTTTTGCTGCATTATTTTTTTGTGGTTTTTTTTTTTTTTTAAATTTTAAAAACAAGTTCATTTTCCTTAAAGAGCTAGGCTCAATGCTTAGTGCTCATGGATGTGAGGAAGATTAATTGCACTGACTTAAAGCCAGGAATAATGCATATGGAGCGTAAGCTTCTTCAGAAGTCTTCCCTGTGGTCTGCAGCTTTCAACTCTATGTAGTCTGGCGTAAACAGACAGTAAAGTTTCTTGGTCAGACCAAATTGTGCAAAGTTGTTAGATGACTTATGTTGTACACCCAAAAAACAGGGTAAGTCCATTAACTTGTACAATTAAGAAGTTAAAGCATTTAAAGCATTTAAGAAGTTAAAGCATAATGTGCAATTTATTTGTACTTTTTAATGGTAAAGGCTAGTATTTAATTCCTTTATTCCTCTTTGAATGGATTTTTTTTAACAGTCTTAATTTTATTGACAAACAATTATGCTCACTAAGGAATTAATAGGATCATCATATTTGCATTGGATACACCAATTACTGTGCAATTTTAATAGTATTTTGTAATGTTTTATGAACAAATATGAAATTTGAGAGAATCTCATGTTACTTATGCTTCTGTATTATTCACGCTATTTCTGTTTCTTGGGAAAATCAGCCTATAAGAGGAAAAACCTGAATCCTGGCCTATATATCACTGTCTTAATGTGCTACTTACGTCATCTCTTTGAAGATGTTATATTTTGTCCTTTCCAAATGCCAATTCCAGTAAAATACTTGATTTATTCACTGTAGAAGGTTATGCCTTCACTGAATTAGTAATGAATCTCCATTGTGTGGGAAAAGTACGAAGAAATTCTACCAACTAAACTAAGGCTGTGACTTAGTATTAATATTATTAGTTCAATATTCACTTAGCTTGCATGCTTAATTTTACCATAATTGAGATGTACCAAACTTTTCTGCAATACTGGCTTGCCTAAATTATTATTCCATTTTTATTTAAGGTGGCTTAGTTTTATGCGTTATGATATGTACATAATATTTTCTGAGGTAATAGCTTTGGTATCAGATATAGCTGGGAATATAAATTTTACAATATTTAGTTCTGCTTTTGAAAATAAATTATAAATTAGGTACACATTTACAGTGGAACTTAGCTTGTAAACTGAGGTGTTTTTGAAACACATCTAAGTCTAGGAACACAAATCCTTACCTCTCTGTCCTTCCCATATGAACCACCCAACTTTTCCGTTACAAAATTCCTTAAGTACCTCAAGTTTAATTTCTGCAAATCCTAGATATTGCAGGTATTTTGATACGATTGGGAAGCCCAAGAGTTCTTTCTCACCTGAAAGCTTCAGGAACCTGAGGCAAGCTATCTTTCTGCCTTCTGCATCTGATGTGTTTTGTAATGTAGGAATAACAGCACTGAATACACTGAGATCTCTGTCCAAAATGTGACAGCTGAGGATGGTCTGAAGTTGAGGCAAGGAGGAAACACTTGTTACTGGATGAAATTAAAAGTTTAGCCTGTGGACCTAAATTCTTTTTTGTCCTGTCTGACATCACCAAGGCAGTTTAAAAACATTTAAACTGTTTAGTAACAAGGATGGAGAGTTTTTCTACTCCACAGTAATCTTTAGTCAGGTGATGAGGGTGTTCTTCCAGAGATGATGAAATCTGATTTCTATCCACTTGGCTTGTGTGGCAGAGGAAGAATAACCTCCCCCACCATTGTGGTATTTTTATAAAAGTGACCTCTGCTCTGTCATGAACAACTGAAGGTGCCCAGCTCAAGGAGACCATTCCAGAGTGTGAAACCTTATCAAATGTGGTGGCTTCTTGCAATCCAAAGTTAGATGTAACTAACTTTGTGGATCTTGGATAGCTACAGCAGCCCAAGTCGTTGTGCTGGCAGTTGCAAATCTCTTTTCGGAGGCAATCGGCTCCTTTCTATCTAGTGTATAAAAAGATGAAGCAATAACTTGGGGCTGTTGATTACATTCCAGCTGACAAGTGCCTCAAAGTTAGGTGTTATAATGCTGAATGTTGCAATACCAAAGTGTGTCTCTGGATCTAGTACTGGCTGTTTATCCAAGCTTACATTATTAAACAGCACAGGAGGCAAAAGCCAGTGTTCTCACAGATGGAAAGAATATGTTTTTAAAACGTCTATTCCAGTATTTCTTACAGAGAATAGTTAACTTTGAAATTAACATTGATTCAGCCTAATAAGCATGAAGAAAATGTTTGTGTGACATTTGTGAATACACAAAATTGAAGTACAGTGACATGACAATGTCTTGTGTCTTAATGTCTTAATACGTTTTGATGTGTAGATTATCTTGCATGTTTTCTGAGCATCTTAAATGTAAAAATTCAGATATATGTTAAACCTTCTAGGACTTACCAAGTTTTTTGTTTTAAAACTAAGGAAGAAAAGTATCATCTTATTAGTATCAGTTAAAACCACTTCTAGCTTCAACTCAAGTATCTCAACTTTGAGTGAAATGTTGCAGCTAAAGAGACCAAACTTTGGAATACTGAGTGCTGCCCTGGCAACTTTCCAGGCACCTGGAGGCTGCAACCAATTTGCATTTTGATTTACATAAACACTGATGTCTCCACCTCCTCTTTTCTGACATTTTTTAGCATTTCTCTTGCTTAACTATCACATAATTTACTTGTCTTCTATCATTTAATTCCTTTTTACTCATAATTTTTTATGTTCTTGTAAAAATCTTGAGTATTAAACGCCTTTGTAATGCTGAAGTTTTTCCCTTGCTTCTTCCTTTCTTTGGTCCTCCCACCCTTCTTTTTTCTCTAGCTTTCCAAGGTCTCCATTCTCTCCCAACCTTTGGGACAGATCTTCTGTATGATATTTTTTTCCGCCTTTCCTTATCTTATTTTAATTTCTTGGCCCAGCACACATAGAGCCTTAGTGCTTCTGTGATACTATGGAGTTGCGGAGCCATGAACTTGCAGGACAGTCACTGTTTTGTGTTGAGCTTTTCACTGATGAGACTCAAGTTTTTGCAGAAGTAAAAAAAATGGAGGTACACAGTATGGTGAAGTCTTATCAACTGAGAGAACGGGCATATGTCACATCTATGGCATTTCAGTATTCTCTGCTGCCAATTACAAAGCAATAAACTAGTGGATGTCTATGTGGAGAAAAAGATATTAAAGTTAAAACATTTAAGTTGCATTTGCTCTGTATTGTATGCTGAGAAATTTAGAATTTCTTTGTTTCTTGTCTCCCCCCACCATTTCCCCTGTAACCTCCAGGGTGGAGCTACGATGTTGAAGAGGAGAAGATTCCAAAACCTAAATCCAAGTCTTATGGTGCAAACTTTTCTTGGAACAAAAGAACAAGGGTGTCTACAAAATAGGTTGGCATTGGCTGTCTGACTGTGAATAAAGTCAGCTGTGCTATATTTATAGTCCATGTATAATACATCTCTTAATCTCCTAATAAATTTGACCTTTAAAGTACAGATGCATCTTGTGATGTCTATTTAAAATGTTTTTGATGTCTCCAATTGAACCTGTTACAAATTTCCCTATAAATAGAGGAGATTTGAAGTGTTCATACTTCTAAAAAATTGCTGTACTAGGAATATATCAACAGGAATGTTTAAAATCAGCTGCATCTTTAAAGGTTATGGCTTCTGTTTGGTGGTAATTTTATATTCACTATCTTGTTTAAACTTATCAGCCTTGCATATACAAATTCTCTCAATAGAAGCTGGGGTTTTTCTCTTTCTATACAAGAGAAGTTTGTCAATTCAAGAGCAAAGTATGATATATAAAACTTAATATTTGAGTAAAGGTGTATAGACTATTCTGTATAAATGTATATTATATAACATCCTTTCTGCCCAAATTGATATTGTCATTTTTCCAGAAGCATTTATGACTGGAATAGAAAGCAGTGTTTTTTGTGTTGGATTTGGTCCAAAAGATTGAGAGTGCAATTGTTTCCCTGTGATGTTCTTCAAAAGTGAAACTATGCCGGTTAAATGTGCACAAATAAAGTCAGAAGACTTTTGGGTGCTTCATCAGCATATACTAATTATATAATTACAGTTCTATTTTTTTATTGCTAGTTACATGTTTATCTGCACTGAGGTTTTCTGTTGCCTAACAAGAGATGTGGTGATAGAATCTCAGCCTTAACATCGAATATGCAGCCTAAACTCAGTTTTTCTTACATGACATTAAATCATTAATTTTAATAATGAACAGTATTATGTTTGGAATCCTTGGTTACATGTCTATGGCTTTTGATTTATTCACTTTTAACTTTTACTTAACAAGTGAAGAGGCGCACACATGATCAGTGAAATCTATTACAAATTGGGGGAAGGTACACCTTTTTCATATTCAACTGAGAGTTTTATCTCAACTGTCAGAAAAGAAGCAGTTGAGACAGCTCTCTCCACAGAGATATAAAGAATGGTGTAAGTGCTCTGCACTGAATTCCACCTAAAAGAAATCATAAAACTACCTTGTGTTGCCCAGATTTGTTTCGGTTTTAACCAGCTTCCCTATATGATGGCTAAAATTTGTTTAAAGCATTGTTTTTGACCCAGTTTCAGTGTAGTCAACCAGTTGGCTGACACTGCTAGTTTCCTATCACAGACGGGAACTGTTATTCCAGTTCATCTTCCTGTTGAATTTTGAATGCTGCATTGTGCAGTGAAGCCTAAGGTCCTACAGAAATGCCAGAGTGCACCAAACTGGAATCTTAACAGTCGAGAACCTACTGCATCTCTTTGTATGCTGATCTTACTGAGGAGACAGTAATAAGAAAAGCCATTTTGGTTCTGGTTTGGTTTTTTTCCTTCTGTCTTTTACAAGTGAAGAGCAGCAAGATCTTAATTGAATGGTCCTCAAGCTTTATAAGATTGTTAACATTAAAACTGAAAAGTGCTTGGATAGCTAATGCAGCAGATACACAGCTTGGGTTTTGAAATTATGTAGTCCAGGGAAATGACTGATAAATGTTAGATACCTAACATTATCTTTGGACACCTAATATATGAAATTGCTCTATGTTAATAGAGCATAACGAGAATCAGTTTCACATAGAGCAGTTTGGTTTTTTTCTTCTGCTGCTAAGATAATGGAAATATTCAAAGGAGAATTTCAAGTCCCCTTCCTAAGAAGGTGGCTTTTTCTTCTTTTTTTTTTTTTTAAATGTATATGTTCAGCATGATTCTGTACTGTACACCCTACCTTGAAGTCTTTAAGTTGTGTTTGAGCTCAGACCTTCTTTTCCTCCAATCACTTTCCTAGGACTTGGATGGCTTCTTAAGAATGAGCATGCTGACAATGGAAGAGTTGATTATCGTCACTATAGTCTTCAAACCCTAGAAGTGAAATTGAATGCAAGAGCTTGCAGAGCACTAGTGCCAACAGGAATATATTTTAGAGATCAAAAAGTCAACTAGATACTAAACTTCATTACCCTTTCATTAACTTACCAGAATACTACAGCACTAGGCTGCAACTGGAATCATACAAGATGATCTGACCACCTTTAGTTAAGTACCTTCAGAAGGGTATGTTTTATTGGTCAACTCCAGCTTCTGTCTATTCTGCAGCGTGTTATGACAGGTAAGATTGCTCCCAGATCTAGAATATGTCAAAACAAAAGGTACAGCAGGAAAACTACCATAATTAGGTTTTCTAGTATCCTCAACTGTTGATCTGAAAATGGAAGTCTAAAGAGATTTTGAGAACTCAAGGCTAATACAAATGCTGAATAAGATTAGAGATTCATCTTTGTGGTAGGTGTAGTTGTGCTGCATCCAACTAATCAAAGCTTTTCATGGCAGTAATATTTCAAACCTCTGGAAACACCAAAATCATTAATGGGGGAAGAAAAAGTTTAAAGGTCCCAAACAAATAGAACATGTTCTTTATGCAGTGGGATTTACATGCATCTGCGGTATCTTACCACCTTCCATGGCAATAACAACCAAAAGAGTATGAAAGAATTACAAGACAATTTCATGCCAGTTGCAGAGGAGCCTTACACTGATGTAACGTTTACATTCTTTCACTGAGCTGTGTAGATTTAAGAGGTTTTCTTTACAGTTTTGTGGCTTCCATTATTGTGGAAAGTCTAATGCAAAAAAATTAACGGACTGATCTGAAGTAGTTTACACTTGTGTGGATATATTGTGTGAAGTTTTGGAGGCAGAACTCTGCTGCAGGACAAAGTTCTTTCCCAGTTCTAGCAAATCAGTCTGTAGTATGACCAGTTTTCTGAAAAAGTCTTATTATCTGTCATTGCTGTCTCAGCCAGCTACCTGTCACAATGAGATTTGGATTGTTCCTTTCAAGTCTGGGTGAAAGTTCCTTTTAAGAAAGAGGCAACATCATAATCTTTCCTCCCACATCCTACTGCTTTTACTCCCAGCTTTTACATCAGCTCTATGAAGTATGTAGCACATACCTTTTCATACCTTTTTTTTCATGTGGTCAAGAGATATTAAAAAAAAAAATTCCTACATGAATTTTGAAAGTTTGGCCACTCCAGTACTATAATTTCTGTTCAAAACCAGGAATGCTTTGCTGAAATTTTAACTTTATTAATAACTCCCCTATTTTTTATTTAACCCCCCATATTTGTATTTCCCCCCTTCCTGCCACTTTTTCTCAAAGCTCCTGGCCATGAATTCTGCTCTGTTAAATGTATTCCTGTTTACATGAATTCAGTTTTGAGCCACATAAAAACAAAACCCAAACCAACCCTGCTTAGCTGTCTTCTGAATGCTCATATGGTCCTAATCTTTATGTTTTATGACATTTCTTTTACCTAAGCCTAACTGAAGTGGAAGTAAATGATCCCCATTGTGTTGCTGACTGCTGATAACCATATCTACTTTGTGCTATAGGACTCCCTACAAAATGTGGGTGCATACCTGCAGTACTTCAATATGTTTTGCATAGTTCCGTTGTGATAAAATTACATTTGCAGGATACCAAATTATTTTGAAGACTGGCAGCATTCATAATTCCAATGAACAATTTTTTTTATTATAACAAAGGCCCTGGAACTCAAAATCATGATGTTGTAATGGAACCTAAAGACTGTCAGGAAACTAAAAGAACAGTTTCAGATTTCTAGCAGTGTATTCGTTAACTGTGCAGTTTGATGGATAATTTAAAACAAATCAGACTATTAAGTGATACTATGAAATGGAAAATTTAATTACCCTTATCTGCAAAGTTTTGTCATGTGGTAGAAAAAGAGACATGAATTTGGACTAATTTTAGCTTTGCCTGTAATATCACACCAGGAACTCTTGTAGTTTGGTTTTGCTGGAGATACAGTTGTCTAACCTTATATTTTGTTACTGGGTATGCCAACATATTTTGTTATTCCAAAAAGAAAAGAAGTGCAAATAAACCTGAAATAACATGAAAAAAAATAATTTTAGACAGTTGTATAGTAACATGATATGTCTGGTAAGGCAGCTTGCTTTGATAAGTCATTGTTCTTATTCCTACATTCTGAGAGGGATTTATTTTTAATGGGTACTTGATTAATGCTGCTACTAACACCAACATTGTAAGATTGCTGAAATAAATGTGCCTACAGGAACTTAATAGAACAACAAGGCAAATTATTTTGAAATGGTATTAAAATGTGGGTTTCAGTTGGATTTAAAATACTGATTCTTCCATGTTCATTATGAGGGAAGGTAGAAAGGTCCCTGTCTTGAACAGAAGATGTGAATGAAAAACTTTCTGGACAAGTTGGTGAGAATAAATACAAAGGTCAGACAGTAGTCTTGTGAAAGTCCTGAAGGAATTGAAATTTGAAACTGTATAACTATTATCTGTGACTTAAACATTTTGCTTAAAACTCTCTCTACCTAAATAATATGTGGCAGATTTTGGTTTTTGGTTTATTGGGTTTTTGGTTCCCCCCACACACTCCCCCAAAGAAAAAAGTCTTTATAAATAGTGCTGTGAACAGAAATGATATAAAAATGATGCGTCAGTTGGCTATTTTAGATGTAATTCACTTTAATGTTCTTTACAGGAGTGATGAATGTGGGAACAAGGTGATTCAAGTAGTCCGTTTGGATTTCAAAAAGGTCTCTTATCAAGTTACAGAGAGAGGCAACAGCATACATAAAGACATAAGTATCTTTTGTTTGAGAAGCAAATCTGCAGGGTGGAATTAGCTCTTCAGTCTGCAGGAGAGAGAACTGAAGATGAGTGTGGTAGTGGCCTCTAAAATCACAAGTGGTGCAGAGAAGTGTATAATTATTCAGTGTTTTACATACAGAGGCAGATCAACAAATTTATGAGGATACAGCTTAAAAATAAACAAGTACATTTTCACATAGCAGATTTTGAAATTCACTGGCAACTTTTTGACTACCAAAACTTAACTTTACACTAGCTCAAATTCAACACAAGAAATGCATGCAATACAAGTCTATTAAACATTAAATAGTATAGTGTGTAGAAAAATCCCTGAGCTAAAGCCTGCTGACGGGGTAGAGGCTATCCTTGGAGTTAGCCCTATTTTTATGTTTCTTTGGTGGTCACTGAGCCACTGACAAAGCTAGGTTTGTTCAGGTGGATATCCTGCTCTCGCACAGAATGGCTGTTCTTAGTACTGTTTGCCAGTACGGTGTTCAAACTTTTCATTCTGTTGTGTTTGTCAGTGTTTTATGATTAATTAAATACATTATTTAGAGTAAACAAAGGACCACAAACAACTTCCCCTTCAAAGCTGATGAAGATTTACTACTGACCATCATGATCTTCAATGATCATCATACTTTTTAAAACAAGTTATACTCAGATACCTATGTGTGGCTAAATTCCACAGATTCAAAATTATTGTCTAAGATTGCAGAAGTATTTAAATTATGATTAAATATTTTTAATACTATATGTACAGTTTACTCTCCTAAAACATCCCAGAAAAACAATGCCTTGACTTGATAAATAAGTACAGTTATTCTTAAAAGGTATCACTGAGCCAGAAGAAGTGAAGAAATCTGTTTATTCTGGTATTGTGCCTATAAATACTGGAAGATATTTAATTTCTCCGTTATTAGGTAGAGGAGATGAGAAAATTCTTAGCATGTCTATCAAGTAAAGCATTTGTCTTTCAGCACGCCTTCGTTGTCTGTTACAGGAATAGGTATGCAAAGTTGTAGTCAGTCTACTGAGATGATTTTTCTAATCAAATGCAAGCTTGTCATTGCTGCCTTCTGCCTTAACCAGCTAAGGGAAGTCAAACATCGAACTGAGAAATACTGTAAACTTAAAACATACTAGTGCCTAATAAATTCCCTTCTTATTACAGCACCTTTTCTGATCAGTTCTTGGATGTTTCACTATTTTGGTTTACATGTGATCTGATGTTGTTGCCAAATAGGTGTTTTGTCAAAATTACAGAGCTGCTCAGAAGTTATATTTATTTTTGTTTTCTTCCCCTGTTCTTGACCTGACCACTTCTATTGCTTCGCTTGGGATGTCTGCACAGTGCTTGTGAAAATATTTTTGAGTGATGCATGTGGCTAGGGAAATGCTGCTGTTACAGTGCCCTTTACATTGCAGACTGTCTTATTCGTTAATATATTGCATGGGTCATTCAAGTTTTAGCTTTCTGATGATGCATTTTTTCTCTTTCTCTAGCAGGACAGATTTTCACTTTATTATTGGGGTTCCGATAGCAAAGTTCCTTTACCAGTCAACATCCTAAAGTATAGTCTTCAAATATATAAAATACCCAATAACTAGAACAGACATAACATCTCATTTATAACAACTGAAGAAGCTTCACTGAAACACTGTAAAAGAAACTACTAAATGTTCTACCACTTCAATTAAATAACTGTAATTTCTACTGTCACAATCCTTAGTTTGCAACTGCTCTTTGCAGCTATACCTAAAACAGAACTTGGGAGCAAAAGGTACATTTGCCTCAACAGGGCGTACTTACCCACAGCACTGAGAATGTGCAGTAACTAGATTCCACAAACCACACTTGCACAACTGTAATAATTATGTAGGTAAAATGATTTAAACAAAACTACTTTAAATAACTAGGCTATAAAAAAGGAAAACCTACGTCTGTGAATATAATCCAT
The DNA here is from genome assembly GCF_047716275.1 of Strix uralensis. NCBI lineage: Eukaryota > Metazoa > Chordata > Aves > Strigiformes > Strigidae > Strix > Strix uralensis. The sequence continues at coordinate 82,783,764 of NC_134012.1, read as the reverse complement.
ATTTTAAAAATAACAGTAAATTGGAAACAACTTTGATGCAGCCCATCACTGTAACTTGGTGTAAAACTGCAAATGCCAATATCTTACAGTATCTGCTTTAAAGTGAGGTGATGTGAGAACTACCCACCTGTCCACAGTGTGGATATCCACACTGAAACTGTAGTCCTTTAATAGCTGGTGGATTTTGATTCATTTAGCTGATGCAGAAATCTGAAGAGGTGAGATGCGCTGAGCTTTAGAAGTGCCTTTTTGTCTATTGCTGTGGGTGTAATGTAACTGTGAAATGTTAATGTCTCAAAAGAGAGACTAAGCAAGTTATTGGAGAGGAGAAGAAATATCATTAAGGGTTATTAAACACATAGAAGCCACCTCCAGCAGAGAAGTCCCTAAAGCAGAAATAGAAGACAATTTCTCCAGAAATAGTGGAGACTCTGAAAATACTCAAAGGTACACACGTTGGCAGGCATCCCTACAGAGCTAGATGGCTGTCTACATTCACTCCCCAACAGAAACAGGACCTGGGCTAGATGGAGCCACTATAACCACCTTTATGCTCTTATAACCACTTACAAGACTATAAACAGAGACTAGTTAAGCTACTACCTTCTCCACTGTAAACACCTGAAGTTCAATCATCAATACCACTCTTCATGTCTGAGACATAATTTCCGATCAGTAAAATATCATCTGAGGGATTTTGAAGCTCTTGAATTTATATCTCTATATCTGAATCTCCTTGCTTTGCACAGTTTAAGATCGAATTACATAGATACTTTTGTTTTGTTGTATTATCTGAAGCTCCTTCAGGGTTTTTTTCCTGCCTCCTTTAAAAATGATGGCTGAAGCATCCACCTGTGCTACAAAGAATGGATAACAAATGCCATTTATACTTTTTTTTTTCCCTCCAGGCTAGTAGTTTCATTCGGTATTGAAGTCCTGTCTTATGTCTCAAGATGCCATATGCTTTCTGAAGGAGCCATAGATGCTACCAGTGAGTGCAATAGAGGAGTGGAGAGAGTTAGGTATACTCACTTCTCTTGATGTGACCTCAAAAATAGCATCCTCACTTCCCATCAGTGCCTACCTTCGGATTTCAGACTGATTAAGAAGCACAGGAGAGAGAAATTGCAGAGCCCATGTTTGAACTTAAGCCTTTATCTTCCTGAAGAGAGCCAGAAGACCATGGAAGACAATATAGGAATCCCATTTCAGGAAGGGCAGCTGTCTTACTACCTGAAATATTTTGAAAGAAGAAGCTGAGATCATTTTCAGTTCCTCCCCTCCTTGCTTTCTATCCACTGGAAGGCAGGTTATGAGGAAAAGCAGGTAACAAATACAAGTAGCACTTTGCTGATTTTTACATGTTAGAACAGGGTAGAAAATAATCAGCACCTGGCTCCCCCACCCACCAATCACAGAGTGCACCTTAGGAAATTGTCTCAATACCAGGCTTTGCTTCTTGCCTCCTTTTCCCACACTACGTGATAGCTTATCTTCAAAGCATTCCCATTTCACTATCTTCAGACAATTCTGTTTTGCAGATGGAAGGCAGCTTTTTCTTTTTCCTCAACTTTGATCATTACCATATGGTCTTTCATACGTGCTCAAGGTCTCATTTTCTCTTCCTGGACACTTTTTCTGACCAGGTCTCTATAGAAAAAAAACAACTTAAACACAAAGTGATGTGTTTCTTGGGAGTATTTTGGATTCCAGACAGAAATAGTTGTATGGTGCCAGGGACATAGATCTGTGGCCTGGCCTGGGGATGAATGTTATCAGGTATGAGGTCTTATCTGAGAGGAATGTTAACCAAAGACGCAAATATCCATAATAGAAAACAAATGGTGTCACAGAAACAAAAATCCAGTTCTTACTGGCGCCTGTTGGGCCTTTTATTCTTTTCCATGGGCATTGCCTTAAAGATTCACAGTCAGTCTTTGAGTGATGTGGTTATGTGTGCTCCATTCTGGTACTACATTTTCTGGAGTTTGGAATTTTTTTTTTTGGCCAGTAGACACAGCATCCCACATCTGTGCACTTAAATGACCTTCACCGTCTCCTGAGGGCATAAAATGGCGGAGTGTAGCCAACTGTCTCATCCATGATTAGAATTGCTAGTTGTGTCTAGGTGCTTAACTCTTTTTATCTGTGGCATATCAATCTAGTACTAGACTAGCTCAAAAGGGGGGTTTTTTGGGGCTTCATCTTGAATTTTTTTAACCTGTTAGAGTCCTGCTGTTTGAGTTGTCAGCAATATGAAAAGTTCTCTGAATCTTGGCAGCTTGGAAATACTCCGTAAAAAAATAAGTAATACTGGGAAATGTTGAGTTGTTGAAATCATTGTGTTTTGTGGGAAAATTCTGGCTTAAGTAAACATTAGTTTTGAAATATTGTGCAGCCAGCCATAACTTCAGATCAAAACCACTGAACTGGCACGAGAGTAGCCAATAGCAGGAATGTATAATGTCTGGGAAGGCACAGTTGAGGGACTGGCACCTGCTGCTACATCCCAGGTGAAATCCCTTACTGTTAGGCTAAGGAATTCCTCTCCTTTTTGCTGACCCAACTAATACTCCAAAATAGGAGTGCTCCAAAGAAGTGACTGAAGCAAGGACTCTAGATACTGTTAGGGTGCTTGTCTCATACATGAATGACCCAGGCTCTAATGTCTGATTTAGAGCCAGAACTTCAGTCTGGATCTTATGTCTCCTAGGTAGCTCTTGTGACTGTTATTTGCTCTAGTTTATTTCTCTGCTGCTCTTTTCTATTTTTCTTTGCAAGGAACTTCAAAAGCTACAGGTTTTATTTCCAGGCAAGGTCCTCAGGGGTAATATTTCCCCACCCACTTCTAGTTAATTTAGAGTATCTTCTTTGCCAGATCACAGACAGAATATGCTGCCTCTCAAATCTCTGCCAAATTTTGGCTTAGAATGAAAAAGAAATATAATTTCTAATACCATCTTGCAGAATAGAATTTACAAACAGGATTTCAGAGCATCGACAGGAATCAGTAAAACTTGCTGAATTTTAGAGAAATCCCTGGGCAGTAATAAGCTTGAATCTGAGAATACTTAGCCATGTGCCATTGGGCACATCCATTCCTCTTGAAGCCAGATTTCACCTTTGTTATATGCAAGAATTTCTGGCCTGGCATCCTGGTTCAGAGACTAAAACATTCCAGCATGTCTGGTGGAAGGATCCTGTTACAGTATATGTAAGGCTGTTCTCACAACCTTCACCTGCAGTGATGCTGATAAAAAAATTTGCAATCTATGTTCATCCAAATAAGCTCTCCTCCTGTTTCCCTGAGACCTTGGGAGTCTGATCAAGTATCAAGGTTTCTTTGTACTTAACTTAGCAGTAATCCATCCAGCTTGTTATAGTCTCAAAAAAAACTGCTCTGTGTGTGTACTCTAGAGTTACTGAGACCTTCTTTTCTAGCATCATAAGTGAAATGAATGGGGACTGGGTTTTGACTCATTAATTTTGTTTCTTAAATTATCTTTGTGTGAACATAGGACCTTTTATGAGCATTTTAATTCTGCTTCTTGAGAACCAATTAGAAGTCCACCTTACCTTAATCCCCAAGCAAAATTTCACCTTAAAATAGTTGCAGTTTTCCATGTCAATCACCTAATTGCTGTTAAAAAAGTCTTCGGATACTGTATATGTCAGAACAATTTTCAATGACTTGCATCTTAGCAAAACATTCACAACCTGATTGAGGTGACGGGCTTTGGTGAAAGAGTAAAAGAACAAACCATTTTGCAAGCAGTGCTACAGATTTTTTCCCAAAATGAATCCATATGGATTGCTAACTCAAATACACTATGTTAACAGATAGCTAAATGAGAACCTTCTCCCCAGTCAGATAAAGGTTTACTCCATAAAATCTGCAACTGCTTTTGGAAATATTCCCGTATTTGGAGCATGCGCTGTGCCACCTGTTTATGCATTTATGAAACACTGCTCCCTGCGGGACAAGTCTGGGTTGTATGCTTATTTTAATTAAGTGGTACTTTAATCTTCAGACAGTAAGCAACTACCTCCTGCCACTTGAAGTCATGTCCAAAGGTAAAACACATGATAGCTTTTCTCTCTCCTTTGAATTATTTCCACAAATTAACTCTTCATTGTATTGTGTACATGTATTCAGTACCCTGCTATTATAAAGCTTTTAACAGATCTGTAAGTGAAGGAAATATTTGGGACTCCACTGAAGACCATCTAACAGCTCAGGATTAAGTATTCTGACTATGCGTGTATGGCTTATGTACAACAGGTGCAGATTTATTGCACAAACAGATTTTATAAAACAGCAACCATAGGAAAAACTTGGTCTCCTTTGAGTAAATGTTTATGTATTTCCCTGGTGGTACCTTGCAAATGCTAATCCAGTCATAGGAAGAGATGCTTACCATCTAGCTAAATAAAGATTGAAATGCTGCTTAATCAAATAAGCTTATGTTCAAATGTTTCCTTAAGGGCATCCAGCTGGTTTGATTTCTGCATACTGTTAACCAGTGCTGGGTATTCTTTCTACATCCCATCCCATTTTATCCACATCTGAACTGTAATTCCAAATAGTCACTCAATAAGGATGCATAGATGTTTTTTCTTTTTAGGGATCTTCACAATTCTGCTCAGTGAATGAATGTCATATTAGCTCCAGCATGGTGGTTTTCCAATACTAATCCTTTCTTGAATAACGATCTGTTCTGATCAGTCATTATGTTTAACAGAGAATTCATATACATTGGAAGAGCACTTTTAGCCCTGTCCAGAATTTCTTATGTTGCAGGAAGAGCAGGGTTTTCTGTTGGTGTCTGCAGAGCAGCACCATCAAGGTGCAGATGAGCACATAGAATGAGCTGGGTTAGTAGGAGTTACTGTTCTTCCTCCAAAAAATAGCTCACTCATCATAGATCTACTTGTAGAACTAGAGCTTGACTTTTTACATCTGGAATAAATAAATGAATGGCCTATAGTCTCCAAGTGTCAAGACTGAGGATAGTAGGTGATGGCATCTTACAAAGCTGCGCAAGGTCCCTGCTGTAGGTTGTCCAATCTTTTACACTGCTTTCAAAATGGTACCAAAAAAAATGGTAGGAAAGTTGCAGAGGTGTTTTTTTATGCCATCTGGCATATAAGGGTATGACTCTTAACATCACATCTACAGCATCACTATCCAAAGACCAAATCCTGGTATGTTGCCAACTTGCCTACATGATGGAGTTAGAATGGGAACCTAGATAGTGACTAATATTCCTGCATCCCCAGAAGTTAGAACTTACTCTTCTAGCTGATGAACCTGTGAAACAGAGCCTAGGAGGTTTTACTACAAGAGCATAGTGCCTACATTAAAAAAAAATTACATCTCCACTGTAAACTGCATGTTCTCGGTATGTTCAGGTGAAGGACATATGGAGCAGTTCCCTATGTTTAATGTTCTTTAGGGCATTAAACATATTCCAGCTAGTCACAGTTGCAGAGATTCAACAACTGTTTGGTGAACTTAAATACTAAGAAGCATAGGTCTTTGGAGGGACCTGGAATGAATCACAGCCAACCATGAAGAGATACTCCACAGCTGTCTACAAAAATATCTGCTCTGACTGCCCTAAGTATGCAACTACACAGTTAACCATGAAACCTCGAAACCTTGTATAAAAGTTTCTACCACTGTATAACTAACCCAAAACATTCCATGTAAAGACAAAAAAATATCACGGAGGCTAATACGCAAGAGTAAAATAGGAAAAATTAAAAATGTCACTAATGTCCAAACCATGGCCTTAGCAATAGCAGGGCATTTGTGAAGAGATAATGCTTAGGGCATCCTAGAAAGTAATCACTGCCTAACACTAGGTAGAAAGGCAGAAAACCAGAAAAGACTATCAAAAGACTCTGACAATACCCTGAATTTCGGGAGAGGAATCCACATGACTCCAAACCTGACAGGGTCTTCCTAAACCTGAGCAGAGGCAGGAAAGTTTTTTTTTCAATATTACAAAAATACCAGTAAATTCTGCCCCAATATCCCATCACTTTCCGTGGCCATTGTCTGATGCTTCAAAAGAAAGCAACCCTGCCTACCTTCATTCCCTAAAAGCCAAATTACACACTGAGGGCAATGTAAATCTCTGGCCCCTGCAGGTAAACAGCTGGCAGAATTAAAGTATTTAAAATACGGTGCAAAAAAGATAAATGGAAATGCAGTCCCCTTTAAAGCCTCTGTTACAGATACAAGAAGTTAAACCACCCAAAGATACAAATCACAAGTTTTAATTTTCAACAGCAGGATCAACTCCATCCTGCCATCAAATCCCACTTACACACTTGTGAGTTGCTAGCATGAAACATTGTATTCCTTGTGGTCCTTACTGCATTTCAAAGACCAGTCCAGAATGGCTCATCTCCAAAATACTGATATTTCTATTCTTATTTCCAGACTAGTTTTATTTATAACCAGTTTATATGCCTTTCCACTTACTTACCCAATATTCCCTCTCTGGTAAGTGCTTTCTGAATTAAAATACCTAATCAGACTCCTTTTTAGCCTTTGATTACCAAACTAAACACATCAAACTCTTTCTTTAATCTCCTCACATGCCAAATGGCTTGCCATTTCCCAATCACTGTAGTAGCCATTGCTGTATTAAATTATTCTTTTTGTAAAATAAGTGGTAAGAGCTTTGGATGCCATTCACTTTCAGAGTGCTAATAATCTCATAGCGGAGTATAGTTGTCTTCAATATTCTTAAAACCAGCTAGTCTACTAGACAGCAAGACAAGCAACACCAAGTTGAGCATACACAATTTTAGCCACTGGCAGTTTTTCCTTTTGACGAGAGTTTTCACTATGGCTTCGTCTCCAGGCAATGTTGGAAGATAAATGTATCTATAAAACATTTTTTGTTTTGCAGGGTCATACATAAAGAATGAGCCTCTTCTATACTCAAAGTACGTTTCAGCATGAAGACAAAAGGGAAGGCTTACCTGAAGGTTTCTATTCAGCCAGTTTCCTTTCATCTGTAAATCATGCCCCTTGCAAAGCCAAAACATTATTCAGAATGGAAATAGAAATTAGTTTGTTGTCATTAGAGCTGATGACACTCTGGAAATGGAAGAAACGTGTTTCTGCCACAAAGTGCAATTAACCCCAAACAAGCATTTGATAATCTAAGTATGAAACATCACAGCCTAAGGATTTCCTCAGAAGTAGAAAATGTCTGAAAGTTGGCAGTGACTTACAAATCAGATTCTGAACTTGGGTTGTAAGCAATCCAAAATACCAGTCTGGTCAATCTATTGAATTGAGACACTAAAAATTTTCAGATAAGCACTGGGAAAAAGAAATTACCATTCTGATTTTTGTTGTTGTTTTCAAGGAAATAACTTCTAACTCAACAACAAGTTGCAATCAGACATGGAATTGATTAAGCCAGTAGTTTTTAACTGCTTTCTGATGACACTGAAATACTTTGGTTTTAGCAATTTTATTTCAATGTCAGAGACATTTTCATGGACCTACATTAGACTAAATACAAAAATAAAAAATCTTAAAACAGAAATTTAGAGCATTAAAAGTACTGAGGATAGATCTCCATTTTCACTTTCTTTGTTGATTTGGTAGTTCTTTTCAAAGAAAATTCTATCATCAGTTGTCATTAAAATGTTACCACCTCTCTCTACAAACTTTCTCTTATAAACTTCAAAACAACAAGGAAAAAGCTGACTATAGTCAACAAAAAACAAATGGGAGTTGTTTTCTTACTAGAATGACAGTGTCCGTAGTGGTGATTGGACTACTAGTATTTACCTTCCATTTGCAACACAGCTTGCTAATCTGATGATTATTTGTCTGTAGTCACAATTAAGATAGATGAAGGAGAAAGGGAAGTTATTCATCAAGACTGAAGACTGCAGTGTGACAGTGGTCAATGTATATCAGGATTGCAACTGTTGAAACAAATGCTGGTTTGCTAAGCCCAAATTGTTTAGGAAAGGCAACGTGTTAAGATACTCCTTTGATAGCTTTACTATTGTGTTCCTTATTTAAAGACTGAAGAAGTAAGTGTTTATTATAAAAAGAGTAAACTTTAATTGAAAGCATATTGTCTTATTCATGCAGCTAAAAGAACTATAACTTAACCTTAGAGCTAAGAAGAATACCATAACTAAATTTTTAGATTTGGATGAATTTAATATTAACAACTCAGTTAAATCACTGAACTGCCCGTTTCCAGTGGATCAAGACTTCAGCTTCCTCCTCAACAGTAACAACAGTTGCTTCTAAAAGAAGCAAAGAATGTAAGCAAAGTCAATTTTCATGAAAATTTCATCTGAATCCAAGCAAAGTTCACTTTTGTCACACTGCCAAATAGAATATGAGCTTTAATTTGAAATTCCAGAGTTCTGTGGCAAAACTTATCCTTTGAACTTACTGTTTCTCAAAAACTGACAACAGTGATAAACTGAATTACTGTGTAGCCAGAGCTATTTTAATTAGACAGTTGCTTTACTAAAACAGCTTTCAGGAACAAGTCCTTTAAATACATTGCAGTGTAATCACTCTTTACAAAGAGGGATGCCAGATGAGATATATATATTCTAGCCTGGATAAGGGGAAGGGAGAGGAAAGTGTGTGAAGATCTGAAACTTGGCTATGGCCACAAGAAGTTCCATTCTGTTCTGGCATTAAAGTGGTTTTGGAAACTACCAATCAATCAGATGGTATTAACAACAGTTTTATTTTGTGTGTCCATGTTTTGAAAAAACTGTGTCGAGAAATTAAGTGGTTGCTTATCACACATGTAAGGTAGTAAACTGTGTTTCATGATACTAACACTGAACACTTTGAAAAACAATGAAAAATAAATGCATGATGAAGAATATATACACACAAATCTGATATATATTTTTAAAACTGAAATGCAGTGGATATTTTTTGCCACAATATGCTGTTTCTTAGGGTGTTCCAGTGAAGAGGAAAATACTGGTCCTTGCACAGGAAAAGCTGTTGGAGGGAGATTAATATTCTGAGTTGTCAGAAGTAACAACCTTAGACTGTCATATAAAATAGTAGCATACAAACAACAGAAATAAAAAGCTAAGAATAAAATATACTGTGTAAGCTAAACAATCCTCAAGGCTCTGCCAAAGTCACCATTGTCATTAAGAGCAAGCTGAAGGATTCCAGAAATGAAATGACCAAAACAGTGAGTGTTCATTGTTGAATGATGATGTTAATACTGTTTTTGAACATGGTATCTTGAAGAGCATCCAGAACTGGTGGACTAGAAGGAGCAAGTGTATTCATCACAGTGTATCCTGTGCTCTTACATCACCTGCCCAGAAAGCATCTAGTCTAAGCCACCAATACAGCACTGTCTTTCAAAACAGTGCACCAGCAAGCATTTCTTCTCTTTATGCAGTTTGTGTGTGGTTAAAAATGTAGTTGTTGGTACTCTGAGCCATGATAGCTTCTAAGGAAGCCCCAGACCAGAAAAAATAGAACAATGCTGTAATAAGAAACATATCATGTGAGTGCCTTCTCCATTGCAAGGAGCAAGACACATCCATTCAGTCCACCGTGGTAAGCCAGCATGACTTCACTGCCTGAATTCTCTTATTGCAGTGGATGTTGTGTTTCAAATAAGGTCTAGAATTAAGAGCTTTATGGCTAATTTAGGAAACTAAGCCAATCCTGAAGCAACACCTTTTAATAAAAAAAGGATGTTAACTCAGCTGAGCACTGCCTGTCCCTTGTGTTCTTTTCCACTTGGTGTCTTTTATTGCCATGTGTATCTGATGCCTTTCTGCCAAGGCATGGCAGAAGCTCATGATGGATGGAGTGATCTTAAACTAATCAGGCAAGGATCAATCTGAATGTGTTTAGTTCTTAATGTGAAAGAATCTACATGCCAGCCAGCATTATTGTTGTAAAGTACCTGACCAGTGCACAAGATCAAAAAAAGGTCCGTGCCAAAGATAATTCCCACCAAGAGGAAGAATTCAGCAATGGCTGTGGTCTCAGCAAACTTTCTGCCATAACACAGAACCAAGGATGCCTCTTAACTGGGAGGCAGTGAGGTCTGTTCCCACCAGAGCTTTATAAACCTTGCTAAATCTTTGTTGCTGTGTCTTAATAGGGAAGCTGTAACATGATGGAGGTCTGCAAGAACTTAGGCAGTATGTAACACATTCCTGTAGATGTGTTTTTTTAAGGCATAAATGTTTTAGCCAGCTATGCATTGGTGTACCTGTGCAATAGCCCTCTAGAGAGATTTCAGTGGCTGTTCCAGAGCTTACAGAGATGATCATGCAGCAACATGCACTTCACATTAGAAGGGCAATGGACATTTTTCCTAAATGCCAATGTATAACAACAAATTATTCTCATCCTGATAATATTATCTGTATAATGAATAACCTAGACTATTCTTGTTTTGTACAATATTGTTCTTCAAAACCTCCATTGCTACATACACACTCTCTCTCTCAAGTCTACTACAAAATTTTCTGGTGAATGCCCTGCCACTGCAGAGCACCACTACAAGGAAAATTTTGTCATGGTTTCTGGTATTAAAATCCAGTTCCTCAGAAATTAATCAACCTGCTGCTAAAAAAATTATCCACAAATGCTCTTGTTCTTCAAACTGACTATATGTGAGTAACAATTAAAGCAGGCATGGGTACTGATGAGGAAGAAAGACAATGCCCAGGACACAAAATACCTTTGGTAGGGGAGTGATGCACTTTTTTGTCATACTCTGAAAAAAGGTTGACATATAATTCAGGTCTATCATTTTAGCTACTATATTACTACGTTACTGCTAGATAAGTCATAACTTATCTACTACTGTAGATTAGTTATGATTTCTAAGTAACTCAGTCATTGAAACTTCTGCTACTTGTGTAGAATATGAATCCTGTGTGGATCCTTGAACACATCACATGTCCCCACTACAGAGTGACATGGAGAATTCCACTTTACCAAGAGAGTAGTGTCAATATACTCTTCTATTAGAAAATATGTCCAACATGAAAATTGAGGTTTTGTCATAGCTCCTGGCTCCTGTAATGCAATATATAGCAGTTGGTCTGAAACCCCAGAGGCTGTAGCTTTGAGTTGTCTTTCTTTTATTGCTTTGCACAAGCTGTCTTTTAGAACTAGAGGAGAGGACGGGTTAGAAATGTAAACATAAAACAAAGTGGTCAATGATACCTATATGGAAATATCCATTTTCATACCCAGGCTTCAGTTTTGTCTCCCAGTGTTAGACAGCTGCCAGACTCTGCTGGTTTTTGTACATTGTGTGGTCCACAGCCCCTGTTTACATCACTGTTATAGTGGAATAACAGAATATGTAACCATTTCTATATTGGCTAAGAAAGACTATTTCAAAACCTCTAAAATATAATTTTTTTTAAAAAAAGAAGAATTACCAGCAATAAATAGACTGGAGCTAAGTATTCCAAACAGTTAATGAAAAATCACAAACATTTTTAAAATCTGATAATAAAAGCATGTTAAAGTACAGCTGAGTATATGGTTGGAAAGATTTAGAAGTCTGCTAGACATTCTACTACACTTTCTTACCTATTCTGGCTGCTTGTCTTCCTTCCTTAAAACAACAGTCTTAATAGACTTTATAAGCATCTGTGTGAATCACAGGAAGGCCATAAGGTTCATAAAGATAAACCACCCCATCCTATTTCTCTCTCCCCAAAAAGCCTCACTGCAAATCAAAACAGTCTAATATTAATACTTCAAACTGCTGAATCTATTTGTAAGTTGATCTAGATTTTTCCAGCAAAATTACACTCACTTTCCCAGAGTTCTTTTCTGAGTTACTACCCAAGCAGAGGTAAAATCTCCTCTAGAGTAGTTATTTAGTATGTTACTTTATGCCACACGGACAAAAAAGTATCCTAAAGTTTTTATTTTAAGTATTACAGATGAGTCTTTCAGAGGAACACACAGCACCTGAATAATTTTATTACTTTCTTAGGCAGACTCATGGCTTTCATTTTTCTGTTTGACTTTGCGGTTGTAAAGTACACTCAGATCCCCTTTCTTTACTTTGTATGTGTACAAGAGTCAGGAATCAAACTTCGAGCTTTTCCACAAGAAATGAAATGGTTTTGGAACATGTTGCCCTAAGAATCATTGTGAGAACATGATGATCCCCAGTAGAAATAAGTATTAATGGTGTCGCAGTGTTCCTAAATATTTTCTTCTCCCAAAAGTTGACTTATGTTTTCCTGATAATGACAAGAGAAACATTGTTGAATTTAATAAATAGCTAGATTAGATGTTAAACTTACCATCATTTTCACTCACATATCTGTGAGTCAGTCTGGTCCAAGGACTGGTTCCTGGCAGTTATTTAGAACATCAGTTATTTTAGTCATACATATTAGATAACAGTTTTACCTTATCAAGAAAACACATTTCTGAAACTGTTGATCCAGTGAAGGCTGATGACTGGAATTTCTTTTAGGAAACAGTAGAAGAAGACAGAGAATAAAGTAGTAATCTAGTTCTCTCCAGGACATTTTTGTGCTTCTGGAAAAAATAATGCAGGTTTCAAAAGACTGTTTTGGTAAAAGTGTCATCTTTGTTCACAGATTGTAGCTTTAGATGAAATAATATTTTTATTTTTTTTTAACCTACGCGTGTCATAACTGCTGTAAATAGAAAGATTAAAGAAGGAAGTGAAACGGGAGGAAGAAAGTAAAACAGAGGCAGGAATGTAATGAACTTTTTTTCATGACCTTTGGAATTTCTAGCTGTTTTTCATTATGCAACACTGAGCCCTATCCAGGAAGATAAACTGGTGGAAATGAAACATACTACACTTGAGGGAAAGGAGCTATTTCAGAGACAGCAACTGCATCTGAACACTTAACACTTATGTGAAGATAATGGCAAAGGCTCTCCCCCTGCCTTTTTTTTTAAGGCAGGATTTTGCATGGAAATTTGGAGAGTAACTTGGTTCCAAATTTAATTATATACTGGTATCCCATAGGATTACCCAGAAGTACCACTGAGGCTGCAAGTCAGGAAAGTCTTGTGATCTTAAGTTAGCATGGCCTAACAGGCACAAACAAAATGTCACAAACCTTGTGTTTAACTTATGCCTATAAAAAAAAAAAAAAAAAGATTAAGATGTGGAGAAATACAACTTAAATGACTGAAAGGAACTTAAACCTCATGGTGTATGATGAAAGGTCTGAATGGAAATGTAAATGAGAGAAGACTAGAGCAATTAGCAGTACAAAAGTAGTTATGACTATAGAAAGGTGTGGCAAAATGTGAATATAGATGCCATAAGGGCTGTAGAACAGATCACTTATCCAGCACAGAACCAGGCAGGCAAAACAAGAAATAAATAGATACAGCAACAGGAGGAAAAAAAGAGTGAGAAAAGGACATGGGCTATAGAGGTAGAAAATGGAGAAAAAGAAAAGTGGGAGAACAGTTTTGTTTTAGAAGGAGGAAACTGATACCAGTTTATTTTTCAGTCTTGGGTGGGGAGGCAGTTTGAAAAGGGGGAAGTATGGTGGAGACTGTGCATGGGAAAAGAAACTGCAGAAAGATATTTAGGGAGACATTTTAAGGTCATTCATTTCTGTATATTGGCAGTAATCCATTGTGGAGAACAGACAGCTACTGTAGTTGTTAGTAAAGATAAATGTCATTGAATTATAGATTAACATAATGGAAAAACTTCATGTCTAGCCATTGTGTAAAATTAGGAGTGGGACATACTGGCTGTGTGGGCTTGGTGAATGCCAGGTGCGTGGGTGAGTAGTGAGCATTTGGGAAAGGGTGTCCTATTCAAGTGGTCTATTCAGCTCTTACACCAGCACTGCAACATCATTATTTTTTCCTGCTCTGGCTTCTGAGTACAAACCAAAGAATAGTAAACACTAAGTACATTGGTAACTATCTCAGTACATCCATGTTTCTGCTTGCATGTTCAACGCAATGAAAGGGCTTACCTTTAATGTGATGATCATTCATAAAGGCCTGTGTGATCACACCTGCTAATGACACCACACCAGTTCATGATGCACAACAGGGTATCCAGCCTCAACCAGTCAGTCAGAGATTAAACCTGGTTAGATATTAAAGTCTTTATCTCTTCTAACATACAAAATTTTTGTTACCTAAAATGAATTATTTTAATGGGTGAAAGTTTACTTGCCAGGTCATCACTCTGGAAGACTTCAGCTTTCCAGTAGGAAATCTTAAGTCCCTAAGCCTGTTGGTGCTCTTAGATGTAGAGTTTTCCATGCCTGCTTCTTTCCCTGGAATGACAGGACTCACTTTTGCTGTTATGCTGAACAGGGGTGTTTGGCTCTTGCAGTGAGCATAGGGGTGAATTATTGTGTTGTGAAGCATGTTTTTTCTTTACTCAGTATAGTCTGAAAAAAGTCATAGTGATGGTGTTTCTCCCACTATTCCTGTGCTATACAGCTATTACTATCTAAGTATCCATTTTCTGACTTTTTTCACCTCTGTCTGCTTTTCCCCTCACTATTCTGTACATCAGTATTTTTCCTTCTGCGTGTACATTTGATAATGACACAACTGCTTTTCCAATAAGCTGCTTCTTCTGTCACAACCATTAAATGTGTTAATAGCCCATTTGCTGGAGATTGCACTGTCTGAATACAAAATTGACTGAGTTTACACAGATTACCATGCAGGCAGTGTTGTACTGTATTGGAAGAATAACCAATTACAACCACTGGCCTACTCAGCCAGGAGACTGATACAGAGCAGGAGCAGAATGAACTATACACAGCTAGCCATTAAAGGCAGCACTCCAGAAAAATTACGAAGGCCTGTATCTATAAAGTGGCATACTTAAGTAGAAACTGAAGAATGTATTATATAATGCAACTTCTGCATGTTTAAATAAAATACATCTGGTGTAACAATAGCTAATAGGGAGAAACTAGGAGTGATCTAGATTGCTTTAGTAAAAAATTTCTCTTAAATCCCTTTAAAAAAAACCAACCCTGCAAACTAAAGCATATCCCCTTCCTTTGCTTTTTCCTGGAGCAGCACAGAGAGAGAATAACAAAAGGTATTTGGGAGGTGGACATCTTACAGGTGAATCACTAGGAACAATGTCCCCTCTCTAACCTTCAAGATGAGACCTGGTGGACACTCTTAGAGCACATCTAGCAGGTTAGGATACTAGAAAACATTCCTGGAGATTGACCATTGCCACCCTCTCCTGATACTCAGTCACATCGGGGCTAGAACAGTCATGTCAGGTGCTTGAAGACTTGAGATCATTTTACTTGCAGTCTCTGACCATTTCTGCTTGGCTTTGTTTCTGCTTGAAAATGGGGAAGGGAATACTAGTATGTGAATTGTGTCAGGGCACACTTCCTTCATAATTCTCACTCTCTGGTTTATGGCAGAAACAAATCCACTGTCCCTATGTCTGCAATTGTCAGAAATTCAAATCACTTGTAGGAAGAGGAACATAAGAGATTTCTTGAGTGAGAAGAATAGAGAAAAGTGAACACCACAGCTGTATGATTACAGGAAAAAAGGGGAGGTGGAGGGAGAGAGATGCCACCTCAGTATAGGGGAATTCATTAGCTACAAGTTTCTGTGAACTAGAAGACTATCCAAGAAGCTACTACTATATGGTACCTATGTGTTTCATATAACCTTCCCAAGACATTTCCTGTCAGAGACAGTCTAGATGGACCATTGTCTTTACCTGCTGCAGCCATTCTTATGCTCATAGATTTAGTTCCTCAGAGCTGGATTTTACCTCCACCATAATTTCATCTCTCTCAAAACCACACCCTCCCCAATATAATTTTCAGGATGCAGTCCCAAGGAACTGAAGGAAAGAGGCCTCTTGCCTTTCAGTTAGACCCATCCCCTCATATCAGAGGAACACAGTCACTTGGCTTCAGTTCCAACATGTATTATCACTTACCCCTGCTATGTACACTTCACAATCTGCTACTTTCCGGTCACTCAGCCACCCTCTGCTTCTATGATTCAACTTCTGAAGGTTGCCGCCAGCCTGAACGCCTCCTCTGTGACAGCCACACATTGTGTCCTCCATGCTATTGGAACTACCCAGGGAAAGAATGAGATATGTATCTGTGTCATGGTCAAATCCTGGATCTTGTGTGATGCAGCCAACTCAACTATAACTGCCAAAAACTTACTCTTAAATGAAGGAAAAGTAAATGCCTCCCCCTTTTAATCTAGATTATGGAAAACACCCCCAAACCAGACCAACCTGGGAGAGATTACCTCATTTTATGGTCTGTCTATAGAAGACAAACGCACCTGCTATTTCCTTCCTTCTTGCACAAACATTCAAAACAGTTCCATCTTGGGAGAAATCCCTGCCATCCTCTTCTCCAACCACGTAAATGTTGACCTGCTGCTAAAACAAGGTCCACACTGGGCTCCATCCAGCCCTACGTGCTGCCCCATCTACTGGGGATAACACAAGAGCTGCTCCCAAAACAGAACCTGGCATGTCAGGGGTTAATGGGGGCGATGGGGAGGGGAGGGTGAGAGGAAAGAAAATAGCCCGACACTCTTCCCAGCTTGTTTGATGGAGATGCGACCTGGCAGCATTGAAAAGCTTCAAGATTAATGGAGAAAAGGCGGAATCTGACAGCTTTTCCGCTGGTTTCACTCCTCCTGGGTGGGCCGATTGCTCTTGAATGTCACTTGCTACTTAATCTTGTGTATCTGAAACAGACTGACGTGTTTGGGGAGCCCCGCTTGCTCTGTATAGACATCAATTGGCAAGGCAGATAAAAGGAAACTGCATTGAATTACTCCCTTATGCCTTTTATAGAGCACTTTCTGACTACAAAATAATTAGTAGCCCCATCCAACGAAACCCGTTGTTGTTAGGGTACTCTTTAAACACCAAAAGTGAGGAGGAGCAAGTATCCCTTACTCTCTTCCAGCTGCTACCCAGAGCTACCATGAAACCAAGACGTGTTTATACTCAAATGGAAACATCTTTAGATAATATTGTCATTTAATATCACCTCACTGTCTGTGAGAGACTTGCATTGATTTTTCTTCTGAATGATTGATTTCTGTTTGCAAGTTGAAGATTTGCTGTAGAGTTAACAATTTATGTGTTATATCCTTTTCTTGCTGAGCAGAAAAAAACCCTTATGTAGTACTCTAAAAATGCAATACGTCTCCCACTCAGCGAACATGCTGCATTCTCCCTTGTAGTGTATAAAGGGGGGCATGGGAGACTAAAATTTAAGGTTTTTTTCTCCATCTGCAGTGAAATCAGATGGTGACTGTCTTGCAAAAGACATCTGATTCTTTTTTTAATCACAGAAATTCAAGTTGAGTTCTTCCTTATCTTTCACCCATGTCATACCATTTACGGCAACCTAGAAATAGTCGGAAATAAAAATAGCAGTCCCCAATAGTTCATAAAATTTCCCTTATATTCCAAACTGATTCTAGTCCTATAAATCTGAATTTCCCCCTTTTTGTTAATAAAAGTTAATTTGCAGTTATACTAGTGGAATCGCACAAATTGGACATAGCTGCTCAGTCTACTATCAGCAACACAAGCAAAACTCTGATAGTGTGTGAACTGAAAGTTAACATTTGAATTTTTGAAGCATCTGAAAATTTAGGTGTGCTTTGTAGCCACACAAATTAGCTTCTGCCTTGTGTTAGACAATTGTCTAAAATAGATTGCAATGAGCCCGTTTGACACAGGATGTATCTATCATGAATTCTTCTCTTTTTTCTTTTTCAAACAACAGAAACAAAAAAATCAGAGTTGTTTGAAAAGTTTAAACTGTGTCACACCAGCTTCTAAGTGAGGAAAAGCATCCCAGATTAAACACCAACACCACCATTGTATTCCAACTGGCACCTAAAAACCAGCTGGTAGGAGATGACTGTGGCTTCACCAATTATGTGGACCTATTCAGTTGGGGAAAAAAAATTTGCTCTGTTCTGTGCAGCTTTTTATGGGATTTTTCCTCAGATCTAAGTGGCACTTTATAGGAAGAAAATGTGATTTTACACAAAGACTTGTAACAAGCTAGGGGAATAGCAGCCACTTCACTGGGTTTTTTTCAGCCGACTAATTTCTATGCCCTTCAGAGGAAGACAGAAGATATAAACTGAATGATGAATCACTTTAGTGAAAGCGTCACAAAGCTCTGGTATTTTATTTATTTATTACTATTTTTAATAAGGAAATTCTCAGCTTACTGTTTTTAAATGAGCAGCTGTTATTTTCTGATTGTTTTTGTTTGGGCAAAGCTTCAGGGAAGCTCTATCTTAATCTCACTGTGAGTGTACAATTTTGCCAAAGTTTAAAAAAAATAATTTAAAGACTTTTTAAAAATTTTAAAAGTTGTTTAAAAAATTTGAAGTAGTAAAAACTTCATACAGTCCAACTGTTTAATTTTTTTTTTGGTGTTGGGCTAATGACCATGTTTTAATAAATGAAGAGTAATTACATGTATAGACATCAAACCATATCCGTATGAGTTTTCTTAAAGTTCAGATTAATTCTCCACTTTATCTTTAAGATTGTTTCATATATTTCTCAGCATTAATCCTTTAACAAACTGCAGAGAAAGGTAAAGATAGCAACCAAGTCTGGTTATGATGATTTATAGGAAATTAATTCCTTTATCAAGTGTATGTTCAGTTTATATAAATTCAGGAATGAACAAAGAAACACTAATGAAAAAGAGGCTACTAGGACATTTTTGCAATGTTACGTATTATGAAAAACAAGCAGCATGACATCCTAGAAACTAAAGGGTCTTTACATCATCTCCTCTCCCCCAGAAGGATGACATTTGCATTGTTAAAAAATACATAGGGCTTTAAAGACATTTACTAACTTGTGTTGAAGGCTGTTAAACAAAATTCTTTCTGTTGATGCAGTCCAGCCAAATTTATATCATACTTGTCAGAATAAATCGTAATCTTTCTATATTTGGCTTTGTTTGCTAAACTTGCTTGAGGTTTTTAAGAGCAGTGGTCAAATTCTACACACACATTTAACTTCATCTGTTAAGTTCCTGAGACTTGGCAGAAATGAAGGTGAGCATGTGCACAAGGGCTTACAGGACCCAGATCTTACAAGTAGAACACCCTGAAACATGCTAGAGCTTCTAATTCTTTTTAAGGATTAGGGCTATGCAATCTCCGTTCATTAAGTGCATATCCTTTCCCTGGAAACTTTATCATTTGTTAACATCATACCAGTGTTTTATCAAAGCAAGAGTAGGAGATGCAGCCAAACCTTAGGTATTTTATACAAAACAGCTCTACAGTTTGTTGTCACATTTGGCCACAGAAGGGAATTTCTTATCTGGGGATTCTTAGTGCAATATATTGCATCAACTCTTTGATATGCTGCCTGGTTCAAAGTACCTGAAAATCATGGGTCACTAACACTATACACTGCTACGTTCCCTGTGAGTCCTCTTTCCAGCTATTTAGGTGCCGTGTTTGTGCCTACTTCCTAGCATGATCCAGTAGTGTCTTGTAAGGAGGAGCTGGATGCTAATAGCCACTGATGTGTGCAAACATACACACAAACATATGTGCATAAAACAAAAATCAGGGAGTTTTGTTTTCCTTCTACAAGCAGAAAAGCTGATATTCCATATGAAGATGCAATCACAAACCAGGAATTCTTAGATGAAAAACACTGGTGGTAAGTTTTAAGGGCAGACAAAACAAAGTCTGATCTGTTTAGACTTTTATACTACTACAGAAAAACAAGAGACGTTCAAGGTTGAGTTGGACTTCATAGCTACACAGCCAAAGGCAACAGAATTGTTGGATGGAATTTATTGTCAAAGGGGAAGGAGCCTTCATGTGTACCTCACAGCCCCTGTGCAACCTCAGCCCACTGCCTAGCAGAGACATAACATCCTGACAATAGGGGTATACTTACGGTAAAAAAAAAAAAATTTTTTTCAGCCCCACATGTCTGTTTTGAAACCCATCTGTTAAAAGCTGATTTCAAACTCCTGAAGGTTGATAAATCTAAAGGTAAAACTTGTACTCTTGCAAACACCTTCTGCTATTATTCTGAGCTTGAAGCAGCAGAATTGAGATGATCCTCAGGATCTTGTCTTGTCCCTTCAATTCCAATTTCATTATGTCACAGTGAAATGAGAAGGAGAGAAAGTGATTGTGGTGCAAGAACTACTTTTTTTTTTCTAATATGAATGTGCAGTTATGAGTATAAAGGGCCTATTCATAGCATGGTGCTTCACAAAGTTAAGACAATGTAGTAGTCAATAATAATTTCTTTCTCAGAACTGCTTCATTGCAAGAATTCCACAAGAAAAAGCCTTCTTTGGGCAAAATGGGACTAAAGTCTGTTTTACCAATCTCTAGACATTTTTCATGACCCCGAAGTGCTCTTTTTCCTTGTGGTCCTTCCTCACAAAAACTCACTAATATCGATTTCAACTAAATAGTTTAGTTGAAATTGTTTAAAAACAGCTGTTTTCAGGATTTCCAAAGCAAAGTGCTGTTCCCTAATGTAAAAATGAAATCTAACATTACAAGGCTGGGAGGAGTGATGAAGCAATTGCTGAGGATGCCTGTTGGAGCCAAGACATGGCATCACATAGACGCAGGTGGGCAGCAGTGTCTCAGACAGGAGCTGAAGCTGAGGAAACCCCAAGCGGTGTTCTTGAGGTCTCCTCAGATTCCCTGTGTGACAGAAGGCAGCACATTGCAAATGCTGGAAGGAAACCAGTGGCTGTGGAAAAGTTTTTGGCGCATTTGACCCCCATTCAGCAGGAAAGAAGGTGACACTAATGCAACATCTCATGTCTCCCAAGCAGGGGACTGACAGTCCTAGCAGGAGATCCAGCTTGCAGGAGTGGGGCAGTCACAGTGGAGGTGCTGGGGTGGGGGGAGAACGGTTGCTGTGGCCCATCTGTGTAATTGCTAAGATGGAGGGTGGATAAGTGCGGGCCTGTCAGAGGAAAGAATAAAAACTTGGAGGGGAAGGAGGCTCAGGCAGAACTGGAGGCTGTACTTTACCAGGCAGCCCTTAAGTTTTTTGCAAGAGAAGCCAAAATATCACTTGGCTTTATATACATGGAAGAGTTCTGAGAAAATTAACAGGTTGCCACACACACAAACATCTATGCAGATACTAAAAAAATAAACTCAATGTAATTGTCCTAAAATATAATATTTTGTGTCAAGATTTGGGAGAAGGAGTAAGATGACCAGTGCTTCTTTTAGGACTTGGTAACACCTGATTTTTCACAAAACCACCCTCTTCCCCCATGGGTGGGATTTTTTCTCTCATGCTTTCAAAGGGCCCTAGTCTATACCCTGGGTCTCAGCTCCCATGATGTTGTCTTGGAAACCTATCTTGAACCTCCTTCCTTATGTGCACCAGGGAAGCAGGGCTCTTGCAGCCAGTTTCAGGAGCCCTTGCCCAGCTTCCCACAGTTGCTCTGCTTCTTGTGTGTCATCCAGTATGCTTGGCTCTCCAGTCCCAGGCCACAGGCTGGACTCAGATGGTTGTTTTCCAACACCCTGCTGCCTGGCTCCATGGAGGAGTGAAGGGAGCATGCGTTGTAATCCAATTACCTCTTCCTCATGGGGAAAGGAGAGGAGGCAAGAGGCAAATCAGAAGACAGAAAACAAAAGGTTGAGCAACTGCCTGCAGCAAAATAGGGAATTCCACAAGGGAATGCTGAATTTGGTGGCACCCTGATGAAATGCCAAATTACGTAGCCATTGCCTTGCTGAGCGCAGGGGCTCTGAGCCTGGGGAACCAGGATAAAGATTTGAATCAGTTCACACAATTTAGAGGCACAGTTTCAGATTCTCATTGGAGTCAGGCACATGACAGCGCAATGGATTACACCATGTATTTTTAAAGTTATTCTTCAAAACTAAAAGGGCTGATTGTTTGTTTTCCCCTCTGAACAAAATTGTAAATTCCATTGCTATGAAATACACAGAGCTCCTTTAGCAAATTGTTGCTGCACATAAACTATTGCCACTCTTCTAATGGATTATTGATGATACAGTATAACACACTTAATTAGGCTGGCCACTTTACTGAGGCCATCTGCCAGTGAATCATATCTTGTCTAATTTTAAAATTCTTAACACATTAACCTCTTTCTCCTCTCCCCTCCCCTCTCTGCATGTATTTTTTTATATATATATACACACCACCCCATACATATATATATATATTTGCTATGCCCGTGTATCTCTTTAGCATTAGATGAACTTTACTGATAGATCAGTCCATGGTCCCACTGGAGCCAGCTGCAACGCTTCTCAGACTGGACCAGAAATCCCACACACTGCAAAGCTGTGGTGCAGCAGAAACTCACACTGCTGGGTCCGGTTTGTCTAAAGAGTGTTGCTGTGCTAATGCTGTAACCACAGGCTTTATGGCCCATGAAGTATAGTCCCTTCTGCAGCTAGTGTGAAGCCACCATGCATTTAATATTGTGTGGCATGACTAATACAACAGAAATGTTCTGATTCACATCAAATTAGGTGGATGAGCCAGGGGTGACCCTGTCCTTACTTCAATGGCTACTAAGACAAACTGCTGCAACTGCTGCAGGTTCTCAGAGGCTCTGTGAGAAGAAATCACTTGCCTGTCTTATCCAGCGGAAAAAGAGCTTCCCACTGCTCAAGAGTACCGTACCCAAAGTAGGAGGCCGTGTCATGTCAGAGACTGGACTTCAGCGTCAGGCTGCAACTATTTTATAATGAGGGTCTTTTCAGTACTGTGAAAGCATGTGAGCTGCAGCCCTACCTGAGGGGAGATGTACAGCAGAATTAACTCTATGAGATTTATGCTTAATACCCACTATTTGACACGTCTGGAAGGACCAGTTTCCTGGTTTCACTTGCAAACCTTGGTTGAAGAATCCTTAAGCTGAGGCAGGGAGAAGCCCATTGCTCAACCCTTTGTTATAGTAGTTTTGTAGTGTAATAAAAGGTATTGATTATTCTTTTCTCAATCCCTGAGTAATCCTAGAGTTACCTACCTGATGGAGGGCCTCTTTTGCTTTATCTCATTGAACATGTTTCACAAGCTGCTGCATTCATTTTTCTTCATGGTTGTGTTTTATCTTCCAGGAGCAGAAGCAAGGCAGTTCTGGGATGCCCACTAATGAGACTGGTTCCTCTGGTAATCTGCCAAAGCCTGTGGTTATCGGGTTTCAGAAGACAGTGAAAATCATGGTGGCTGATACCAGCTTTTAATTAACTTTTACAGCAACCTCTAGAGCTTATTAATTTAAGGCAGTTGCCTAAGTTTGTGCCCTACTTTTATCTCTGTTCTTATTACTAGTCAATAACTAAAGGTGTTGTGAGAAGATGTTATTCCTCCTCCCATACTTTCCCATCTTCCCCCACTGATGCTCATGTTTAGCCTGTCCCAGCTTCTGTTGTTTCAACAGCCCCATGATGACTTTTTGTTTTATAACCAGAGAAAATTTGTTACTCCCAGAACATATGATTACAGCCAGCTTCTAAGTGCCTGAAAAGGTGGTCTGTAATGGCTTTGCTGGCAAAGGCATAACTTTAATTAGTGCTGACAAGATATTAAATCCCTATTACATTTACCTATTTTCTGGCTCAAGCACTTGGAACATCAGGTCTTGGCAGAATGCAATTTCTTTTCTTTCTCCTTTTCCCAAGTTTCCAGCACAGCCTGGAAGGGCAGCTCAACTGCCTTGGTGTATTACAAGCACGATTTGCTGGGCAAAGGCATATTGGAGCAACATCATGTCACAGAAAGCATGGTTGAGCACTGTGATAAAATAAGACAGAGACACAAAGAGTATCTCCTATGCCTGAAGTGTGGTTTGGGTATAAAGTATTCCTCCCTTTGTCCACTTGTCTCCCATTGCCTTGCTGATATGCTTCCCCTGGTCTTACCGCCCTCCCACCTTTCCACTTCTGTCTCTTGTTTCCTCTTTTCACCATTCCCTCTTCCTCTCTTTTCCACACCCTGTCCCCCTGCTTGCTTCCTCAGAGGACATCTCAGATCCTACATCCCTTTTCCAAAACTCCTAGAGGTACCATATGTGGAGAGCAACAAATACTTGCATTTCACATGCAGCTCTTCACCCCAAGCATCTGGTGCCAAAGCAAATGGCTGGCTAAAGAGCTGGGCTGGCTTTAGAGTGGTAAGTGCTAACAGACTACACCATGGGTTAAGAGCTGATGGATGTTTGATGGGGACTTGTCAGCAGCACCTAGGACACCTCTGCCCTCCCCAGTCCACCATGTCTTCTCCCTTTTATTACTTATGTCACACAGAGGGCAGGTTCTTACCTTCCAGCCGGGGAACAGGGAACAGTGCCAGCTTCTCCTCCTGAGGTCTGGGCTTTTACAGGGCACCTTTGATTAACTGTTTGATAAAAAGCTATTTTGTGCAGGTATTGTTCCCAATGTTTTTCTGATATTTTTCCTGCCTAGTAGAAAAACTGAAGGGAAAATAATAACTTTTTACATACATTCTTTATTCCTTTTGTCAAACATACTCAGTTTTACAGAACAATTCTATCATCAAGATTATTACTGAAAATAGGTGAATTATCTGATGATGACAGCAGGTTTTCTAGGATTTTTAACTATTCAAAACATCTCTCAATTTCCCCCTACAGGACTACTTCACAGGCTGATCAGAAAGCAGGTTCTGCTCTTCAGACTGTTTTTTCTTAATTAGCCTGAGATTCAGGCAAATAAAATCAATGAGCTGAAGTCTGACACACTGATTTACTTTCAGGAACAAGGTCTCACTTTGTAATATTGTTTGAGAAGCCTGTGTATTCCTCCTCAGTTTTATTTGCCGAGTTCCAGAGGTCACATAAAAATAGTCACATATATAAAAAAATGGTTTTTCTTCAATCCATTATTATTAATTACACACAGCCTTGAACAATCCTTTTTCTCCTTAATATTTACAGCAATCTAATGTTTAGGCATTGTTATCGTCTCTCCAGCTTGTAGCCCAGTTCCACATGACTAACTCCCCTAATGTTTGTGGCAGGGAGGGGCAGTGGAGATTGCAATTGTTGCTTATCTACTGGCAGACTGACAGATGAAACAATCCCCACACAAGACTCCACTATCAGCCGGCTCCTCGCATTACCTGGCAGCAAACTGGACAGCTCTGAGAGGTTGCTCTGTTTGAGACACTCTGTATGAGAAACTCCGTCGTGACAGCCCCATATGGTCTCAGGCTGGATTCCTCTGCCCCCACCTTCCCTCCTGCTCCCAGTTCAGCAGTTTTACAGTTCACTAATTTTACAGCTGTCCTGCATCAATTGCACGCATGCAAGTGCATACTGAGATGGGTCAGGGAACTCATCTGGCTGAAAACTAATGTGGAAAAAGGACATTGGTGCAAAGGCTGGGGAGAAAGCCAATGTGCCCAGAAGTGTAAGATCAGGAGGAACATGTGCTGGCCGGAGGGCTCGGTCTCTGCTTAAAGGCACCTGACACCAGGCTGCCCTCCTCCTTCTGCGAGAAACACGTTCCCCAGTGACGGCCTATGTGGATGGAGAATGGCACTTCCACAGTAGAATATCACAGAATCACAGAATCACAGAATTGTCTAGGTTGGAAAAGACCTTGAAGATCACCTAGTCCAACATTAACAGTTCCCAACTACACCATGACCCTAAGCACTATGTCGACTCTACTCTTAAACACCTCCAGGGATGGGGACTCCACCACCTCCCTGGGCAGCCCATTCCAACACCTAACAACCCGTTCTGTAAAGAAATGCTTACTAATATCCAGTCTAAACCTTCCCTGGTGCAACTTGAGGCCATTACCTCTTGTCCTATCGCTTGTTACTTCATTAAAGAGTCTCATCCCCAGCTCTCTGCAACCTCCTTTCAGGTAGTTGTAGAGGGCAGTGAGGTCTTCCCTCAGCCTCCTCTTCTCCAGACTAAACCCCCTCCAGTTCCCTCAGCCACTCCTCGTACGACCTGTGCTCCAGACCCTTCACCAGCTTCGTTGCCCTTCTCTGGACACGCTCGAGTCATTCAATGTCCTTTTTGTAGTGAGGGGCCCAAAACTGAACACAGTAATCGAGGTGCGGCCTCACCAGTGCCGAGTACAGGTGTAAGATCCCTTCCCTGTCCCTGCTGGCCATGCTATGTTCAGCCAGTAGTATGTAATTACTCTATAATTTCATGATAGATATAGCTCAGGTAAACACTGATGGCTTACACTACAGGAACAGTTCTTTGTGACAAGGTCCACACATAGGCCACACAGCACTTCTTCCATGGAACAGCTGTTCTATGTGGATCTTGGTCTATAACAAGCAGCTATCTACCTCTTTAGAGAGTGAATATTTAGGAGTTTCCATTCACTTATGGCAGGACAGCCCTAGCAATAGTGCATCTGACCTGGATGTTCCTATCAAAAAAATTGTCTTGGACAAAACACTGCACCACTGTGCTCCACATCTCAACAGGAGAGGGACTTTCTTCAAACACTGAATGAGATCTGTCTCAGTTTTGCCAGAATGGGTCTGTTGCAGCTAAGGAAAGAGGTCAGGTCCCCAAAAGTCCCCATTTCTCCAGCTTATATAACAACTACTCAAACCACTAGTTTAATTTCTAATGGCTCAAAGTGAGTACATATCGAGCCCATTAATAATACAAGGATGTCCAAGAAAAACTGGGAGAAAAGCATTAGGAAAAAAACCCCTACAACCTCTCAAGGAATCTAATCATGATAGGGTGAGAAAAGAATGTGGCCATGGATTGATGGATGATGTGCAGATACTTTTTGTTAGAGACTTATGAAACAAGTAGAAAGTCCAGATGTTTCAGAGACACTAAATAGTTCAGTATTTCTGAAATGGGTGTTGTCAAGGGATATAGTTAACACTGAGATGCCCAAATAGGATATGTCTTCCACTTGGCTTTATGAGTTGGTCTAGCTGAGGTGTTCTTCTATAAAGAAAAGCATTTTGAGCTTCAGCAAAACAACTCTCTTCAGTTTATTTTAAGTAACCACATGAGGTTGCCAGTTGTAACAAAATAGAATCTGAGTGTAGGACCCAACTGCTGTTCCATTCAGTCCAGTTTTATCTGTACTGCAGACAGTACTGGGGACTGGGCATTTCACTTAGAGGCACTGAAATTGCTCTATACTCACACATTTCTAACTTAAGATCACTTTTTTCCCCGTCAGTTCTTTAGAGATTTGCACCTAGTCAGTCCAGCTTGAAAACTACAGATGTGTTCTGCACTTTTACCATCCCTGTCTTTTATTTTCCACTGTCAACAGCTCTTTTTGTTGCTCTTTCTGTTCTTACACATCTTCAGCCTAGAAGAACCTCTAGAAGATCACTCACCCAGTGTCTACTTTAAGTACATTAGTGAGCTGCTTAAAAGACGAACTTAAAAAAACATCCTTTAATTTGTGATTTGCTCTCCTAATACTTAGATCAGTAGCAGTTCTTCAACACTATGACAACATCTAAGTCAGTCACAACTTTGCAATAGATTTGCCTTGACATTTTATTTTGGTGAGTTTTCAAAGGAAGATCGGATCTTGCTTCCAGGCTTTGTTCCAGTCAACCCAGTGGCTTTCCTAGTAGCAGCACACCTGGAAGAGTCTTCTGTAGCCTGCAGAAAGTTTTTTCCATCACCACTGGGGCTTGGCTGCTGGTTCACTGTTTCTCTCGGCAGGCTTTCCTTGAGCGGCAGTTTTACTGCTCGGTGCCAGGATTTTCATCTGCAGTCTCTGGGCTGTCCTTCCACCAGCTCCACAGGGATGGAGGAACAACTCTGCCTTCCAGAAAGTACTCTGTGTCCTTCACAGATGTTCATAAGGATTTTTTTAAAACTTTCTACTTAATCTCTGGTAACTTCTTTTATTCATGACCTGATGGGCACTGGCTATTTTCACCTTTTGTCCTTTCTGAAAGAAAGGTTTTCTGACACACCAATTATTACAAACTTTCATAATCTTCCTTCATAACTGTGTTAGTCAAAGCTCTCCCAATGGCTTGGAAGATGGATAAATACTCCTTCCCTTGAAAAAACAAGTGACCTATTCTTATTCCTTCCTCCATCATTTTGCAGGCTTTGTGCTCTTAAGGCTAGTACTTTGCCAGCACCCACCTCTAGAGGCTGTTCCCCCAGTTTCCTACAGCATTCCCCCCACCCCCATTCACATCCTAAGGAATCGCAATTGCTTAAGATAAAGACCTGCAAGTCTGATAAGACAATATTTTCCTCTTAGTAACTGCCTTTCTCCAAAAAACTGTTAAGTCATTTATGAACACAGAGCAAACCATTTTCACACCAGCTGAGGTAGACTGGCAGATTTTGTTGATTCTTGGGCTCTCTATAGGGAATATATGCTCAGAAATAGAATTTCATTTATATTTTAGGATTTGTACCTATTTTACAAAATAATATAATATTTCTTGATGCAATTCTGGAAAAAAATTATATCATATATGACATTTTCCTTGGACCCAAGGGGTGGTCTATGCATATGTATAGGTGTGTGTGCATAAAGACAGACACACATCTCTCTGTGTACAGAAAATGTTATTCCTCAGCACCTGAGAGCACCCAGAGCATTAGTAATATAGAGAGTAAACCAAAGGAAAATACATAGTTTCTAAGTGTGACCAGTGTATGCAAGATGTAATCATTGTTGGGACCACTAAAAATTACATGACCAGCAATGATTTATTAGTAGTACAGAATCCAGGGAAATACTCCCCTCTAAATTATTGTTTCTCTGGCTCTAGGCATTCAATAAATTCCCAGCTTGAGCCAGGGAATTTATTTTCTCCTCTTCTCTAAATTTGTCTGTGGTTTGCATTATCATCCACTAAATATATTTGGACATAGCATTACTTTTCTTGATCTGCAGATTCGAAAGCTCTCCCCCTTTGGCCCTCCTCCCTTTTAGGAATTTCACAAATAAATCAGTAACTAGCACTCACATAATGAATTGCACTCTTTTTTTGGTGTTATATAATAGTTACATGCTTTTTAAATAAGAAGGGCAGAGTAACACAGTTACTCTAACGACTCACTAGGTTGAAAGCCTTGAAATGTGTCATTCTCATGTTTACACTGCACAATTTCTCCCTTTCTTTTCGAAAATATGTAAAAGTATAATGGATAATTTGACACTGTGGTAGCTTAATGGTAGGTCACAAAAATATCTTTAAAAAGAAATCTCTATTATTTTGTCTGAAAAATCACCACACTCCTGCCACCAATTATTTTTATTAACAACTTAAATGCTTTATGGAAGTCTCTTTTTGTACTAATTTCTGCAATTTTCAGGAAGTATTTTTCATCAAGTACCAAAAAGAACAAGCTACTTGGGACTGAAATGAGCCAGACCAAAAAAGTATCTCGTGTTACCTAAGCAATAACTACATGCTGAATTTGATATGCCACTGGTGCCAGAATTAGCCAAAATGAAGCTCGTCTTGGCTGTGAATTTGCTGAAGATGTTACCAAATACAGTGGGGGTTCGGGAATCTCCTGATCGCCACTTTGAGAAGAAAAGGGGACAGATTTGGCTTTCAGAGAGTCAATCCACACAGGTAGCCACTGGTGTTTCCTGGAGGCCTCTGTGGAGTTCCTGCTTATTGAGAGAAAAAGAGATTTGCCCCACTGTTGCTGTACCACCAATTAAGGAAAAGAAATAACACACAAAGTGAAATTTCCAAAACTCAGTAAATTTGTGTTTCACTGCTAAAGACAAAGAAGAAAGAGATGGCATTGCATGCTGGGTCTAGAGTTGCGTAGGTTTCGCTACCAAAGGAAGAAGCAGCAGCAGAAAAGATCTGCCAGACCATGGGTAGGATAGGCTGTCTAAAACAACAGACAAAGATATATAATTTGACTCATGAAATCATTAATTGGGCCTTCTGGTATTGATTTTAATTTTTAACCACACTGGTCTGGGCATTATTGGCTTTGTAGCCAGGACAAGGCTGGTGCTTGACTCTTACTCTTTTTTTTGCAAAGATGCTAGACAAGTTCATCTTTGAAAATTAGGACATGTGACTAAATACACAATGATAAAAGCACTTATATTATTTCCATAAATTCCCCTGACATCCATTTGAATGCAAATTGAGAAGGAAGAAACCCTGTTTAAATGAATTAACAAGGAAAGGCAGCAGGGGGATGCAGGGGGAGAAATGGAACTGAATACAGAGTAGATACAACCTCTTAAAAATAGAGTTGGTTTGTATTCAATATAATTAAAGAAGGCATTTTTAACACCATTATTTAGGGTCAGAGGCCTCTTCAGTTTGTTTATCCAGCTTGAGTGCACTGATACAGTCAAGATAGTGACACATGCTTCATCTATTTCAATACTGCAAACCAGGGACTGCCTGTTATGTATTGTCTTTCTTTCCTTTTGTCTCCATGAACAAAAGAAACAGCAATCTCTTAATTGAAATGATAACAGCACAAAATTAAAATGATACAGCACAAAAATTGTGTCATATGTTTAGAATCTGCAGCAAACATAATCTCCTTTTGGTGAGGCTCTGTGATTGCGCTTGCTGCCCTGGTGTGTGCAGGCTGTAGAAGATAGATGACTGTTAGAAGATTTACAATCAACCTACACTTAATCAGTCAAACAGTTTATTTCAGCTTGAAAACTGCAAAGTAAGACAAAAGTTTATAAAACTTGAGTGTGGTACATTATTTAGATTGGGTTTCTCAGAGAAAGGGATACACTGCTCAGTGCAAACACTGCTTCCCAGTACTGTGCCTCTACATTGCTATAGTGGAAACTGAGGCTACAGCACTGGTGCCAACTCCAAGGTCCGAAAATGAAGAACAAGGGAGGAAGATAGGGCAGAAATACACTTCTTCCCATAAACCCACTACCAAAGAAACCAGATGAAGCCTGCAGGTTCACCCGGGTATTAGTCATCACAAAGCATTGTACTGGAAAGGATTGGGACAGGTAAAATAAGACTGATGGAAATTAATCTTGTATGAGCCAG
Organism: Strix uralensis; assembly: GCF_047716275.1. Lineage (NCBI taxonomy): Eukaryota > Metazoa > Chordata > Aves > Strigiformes > Strigidae > Strix > Strix uralensis. The sequence goes on along the minus strand of NC_134012.1, from coordinate 82,752,697 downwards.
TACGGAGAAAACAAGTCCAGAAGGAAACCAGACAGAAATTAGGCATACACTCTCACCACATGTTCCCAAATCAAGTATCTGCTGCAATATATCTGTATGCAGTCCTTTCAGATCATGAGACCAGTAGGTAGATACAGACCTAATGAAAAAAAAGTATGGGTTGCAAGAAGTGGCAATGGTAATTCACTGCGTGGTATTACCACTGCTCAATTGCTAATCAGCTCTGACAAGTCAGGGATAACTGTACAGATGGATGTATCATGTTCAGAAGAGACAAAATTACGGCACACCTTATTTGCAAATATATTTTCATTTAAAATTACTTAATCTAAAATAACTTTTAAAGAAAATTTAAATACCAGTCACTATTTTTTCACTAAAAATGTAAATAAATTTAACATAGTTCAAAATATTTGAGGCTGGAATAGCCACATGAACCCATTTGTTTAAATAGAATCAGTTTGAGCTTTGAGAACCACAGTACACAGTTCCATAACTCAGCTTATATGCAGATATGAACTTCATATTGCCTGAAAATTAGAAACTAATTTATTTGAATTATAGTAAAGAAATGAATAATACATTTAAATAACAACATGAACTGTCCATAAATCTGAGATAGTTGGTAGTATAATTTAATCCAATAGCGAGGGTTTGAAATATGTAATAGAACTGATTCTAAATTGTGAACTGATATAATTTCTTTGTGGCTGACTGGGTTTGAGTTCACATTGCTCACAAGATACATGCGAATGTTTAGCTACAGCTGAAAGAAATGAATTATATCCAACAGATCCTTTCTTCTATAGAACACATCAAAAACACAAAGCCAAAATCTATGAACTGCTTAGACAAAAGACTCCTTAAAATTAGTCTTTCATGAAAGCCATCATTCAATCATCTTCTTAATACGAGCAAAGATGTAAGTATACAATTCATGTATCAGGTGAAATTACACTATTGTATGCACATTGCCTCCATAAAACCATAGTACTGCAAAGCAAAACTTAGCTTTTATCCCAGAGCACTCTCTGACAAAACTAAAATGCTGGGACACCACCTTGACTCCTCTGAAACAGCTGCAGAGGACAGTCATAACTGTTCACAAGGTACAACAGGACTACATGATAGTTGTGATTAATGAAATCAAAGCCCTTGTTACCAGACTAATTTGGTTGGATTACCAAAGTAAAAGTGCCTTGGGAAGCTTAATGTAAAAGGATTACAAACTTGCTTTGCTGGTCTCATCTTTGGAAGGCCTTCGTTGCATTGAGAAAGCACTACAGTGAGAACCTATGTTAAAACACCAGCTTTGCTTCAGAGTCCAGATGATCTTCAAGCCAAAATCACTCTGCATTTGATCTCCCTTTCTGCAAAATGGAAGGGAAAAAAAGTCCTCACTTTTGTAGAAGACCTTGTGAGGCTTCATTGTGTGGCCTTGTAAACCTATTTGGGTAATAAAGGAGAAAGAGCCATAAGAGAATAATGATGATAAGTTAGGATGTTCCAAAAACACAAAACTATGGCATTGATTAAATATTGAATTGAGGAGTAGAAGTAATAGAAATAGATTAAATACCATTATATCAGACAAAACATCTTCCCTACAGAGCTAACAGCTAGTACTGCCCAGGTAGATGTTCAAGGGCACTCCATAAAACCTAGATAAAAATGGGGAAACATTGACACAGCTTCATCTATTTTAACTGTTGTTTTGTCTGGATGGCAAGATAGTTTACTTACAGGTCATGTAGCATTCACCATCTAAAAACATGCATACTTCAAACTGTTACATACCCCTGTAAAAAATTATTCATATGATGGTGCTGAATGTCAGCAGCACGATGAGTCTAGCTCCTATCAGACAGGCAGTGGAGATTCTGTGGAAGGCTCCAGATATAACTAGCAGCCTTGAAAGACAACAGTACTTCCTTAATACTCCCAATGCTGAGTTTTATGTCAAATTCTAAAAACTGCCCTTTTTTTTCCAGCAAGATTGCAATTGCTTGAAAGGGGGAGAGAGAATCTGAGATAAACAGCCAATTAAGAAAACATTTCCTAGAATGATCTTGAGATGTTGTCTCACAATTATCAGAGCTACTGGCATTGTGCCATGTTGTTAAAGGAGCTAAGCTGTGATGTTAGTCAGACTTTGTGCTGAACTGTGCCACAGATGCCACCTTCCCTTGAGAAGATGTTAGCTGCAGCCACCTGGAGGTCACTGCTCAGGGCGTTCCCAAGCCTTATAGCTACTAGGGCTGTATGAAAAGGAGGTATGGTCCTTTGGATGTTAGGGCCTTTTTTAGAGTTTTGAAGATCAAGAAGTGAAGCAGGAAATTAATGAAAGTTTAATGGGTTTCTATGGTTTTAGCTGATTAGGTAAGATAAGGATCAATGTTCTGGACTGGTCAAAGTTTCTGGGTAAGCACTAGACCTACCTACTCAGAGAACTGCACAATGGCCTTGAGATTTAAAAGAAAAAAAAAAAAAAAAAAAAAAGAGAAGTAGTAAACCTGCCTGCCTGGGGAAAGGATGCAAGCAGAGTTATCTGGCCAGACAGAGAAAAGAAATTAACAACTTTTACCTGAGTTCAAGACCCGACCCCAGGATATCATGACCAAGGACCAGTAAGTTGTTTTGCAAGTGCTGGAACAAGAAACTAATCATCTGTTTCTGAAATATGTTTGTCCTAAGCAAGGGAAGGTGATACCCATCATCCCCTCTAGTCAGTTTGTATAGATTTACCAAGTTCACCTGCACTCAGTCACTGCTGTGGAAATGCTCCCATACTCTAAATATTTCTGCTCTATCTTTCCATCCATTGAAGACTTTTCTTCCACTGGAAACTCATTCCATGCTGTGTAAATGCTCTAGGCATGAAGACAATTCACAGGTGGAGGGGAAAAGGTATAATCCCAATGTTTTGTGAGACCATCAGCACCACAGTCCCCATAGCTCTAAAAAACAAGAGCTCTAGGTCCCAGTAAGAGGGTTGATCAACTGTTCTAGCATGAAGGTGATCCAGTTATGCACTAATTTTGACATTGGGGATAACTGCAGGAGGACAGGGAATTTTACTGAGAATGAAATCCAGACCATGTGTTGTTTGGAAAGATGTGTTACAAATGCAGATAAAGAAATGAGAATAGATGACAAAGTTTCAAAATAATGTCAATTATAGGTAAGTATATCTGACACTAAAGTAATTCTGATAACAGAATCTCACATTTACATCCTCTGAAACACCAATGCAGTATTTTTTGTTTTTTAACACAACATTTTCTCTGAGTGCCATTTTGAGCATGCACATCAATCTTTCCTACAGCACTCTTTAATCAAGCTACTTTGGTAATATTTTTCTCTCTGAATTTCCTATATTTTCTAGTTCAAGAAACTGAATCTGATACACTGTGGTATTAAAGTAACCACAGTATTCAGACATGTAGATCAGAGACTACTCAATAAGAGCAAGTCATTTTCAAGATGAGAAAAAAAACAGCAAATCTGAAGGAGAAATAAATATTGTAATATTTTATGTATTCCAGCTATAATGTCCCATAAATGATTAAATGAAAGAGCTATTTTATAAAATGCATATAGAGAAGACTTTTCCTTTGTTCTGTAACCACAGATAGGGCTAAACTTTCCTCATAGGAAATTTTAAAATGGGGAAAAAATTATGGCATTTACCTTACCATATGGAGGCCTACATACCTCAGTACAGTGGTGGTATCCAACATGCTTATCTGCACTCCCACTTGACTCTACATCTGTCTAGCTACCCAGGAGAATGATACATCTGGAAAGGTTGAATAGGCCAAGGGAGTTTACATGTATTTTGCAATGTTCTTGAGAAAACTTACTGGAGAGAGGTCAACATGTTTTTTTTCTTGCATCTCTTTGCATTAAATAAAAACATATTGTAAGTTATTTGAACATCCTGAGATCTGTTTTTATCACTAGGAACACAGAAACATATTTGAAAGTGTTTGCTTTTGAGAACTTTGTATGCAAGGGGAATGCTTGAGAGGGCATTATAGAAGGGTTAGTACTGAGCAACAGATATAGACAAAAACAGACCAAACAGGTTCCTGATGGAGCAAATTACCACAGAAAATGCTTTCTGAACAAGTTTGTACAATTGCAATCCAAAAATTAGCATCTTTGATATTTATGGGAGTAATCTGTGGTATTCTGTGACAAAACACACGGGAATGGTTCAAAGCTGCATGCAGGGAGGTTCAGACTGGATATTAGGAAACATTTCTTTACCAAGAGGGTAATCAAACACTGGAACAGGCTTCCTAGAGAGGTGATCGATGCCCCAAGCCTGTCAGTGTTTAAAAGGCATTTGGACAATGCCCTTAATAATACTCTTTAACTTTTGGTCAGCCCTGAAATGGTCAGGCAGTTGGACTAGATGATTGTTGTAGGTACCTTCCAACCGAACTATACTATTCTATTCTATCTAAGAAAAAATCCTCATCAGGGCAAAATTAACAATGAATAAAGGAAACAAAAAATTTTAGAATATTGATTTAAAAAACAAAAGAGAAAAATATTTCTGTATTCTTTGAAGATCAAATACTTTAAGGCAAAATATATTCACAAACATCACGGAATTTCAGAAGCCTAAGATATTTTCTCTGTTATTAGGTTACTAACCCACGGAGCAGTCAGAAGTAAAGGTTTGATTATTTGTTTTAAAAAGTCAGCAAAAATATGACAGAGAAATTTGATTTCTTGCACTGTGATTAAGACAAGTTGGTGATGTCCTCCAAATCTTAATACCTCTAGTTTAATAACAGTGAGAACTGAATAGATCTTTGTAAATCAACGAGTCCACCAGGATTTCTAGAACAGGATGTTTTACCTGCCAAGTGGTTTCTCTTCATTGCCTGGAAGAGGAGAGTTAGCTTTCCTGCCTCATTATCCTTTCAATTGTTTTCTCAAATTTAAATAGTGTAGTGCAAAAAAGGAAATTATTTCTTCTGCAGCTATGGAGGAAGATACCCAAGTAAAAAGCTGGTAATCCTGTATTTGAATGCCCAGACAGTAACGTCTAAATCATTGATTTAACTTTAACTATGGAAATAGATGAACATTTCTGGATCAATCTTGAACAACAACTGAAAGGCAGAACAGCTGTCATCGTTAAGCAGTAGATACTCAGCAACAGCCATGATTCTGGTAGCTCATACTCTAACCAGTTACTCTTTTACAGTTGAATCAGGTCTGACATTGAAACAGAGAACTCTTCAAAATAGTTAAGATGATCCAACATCACCTGCACGTTCTAATTTAGGATGTCTGCTACACTCGTTGCTGTTAAAGACTTTGTAAAAAGTAGTATGTACCTTCAAGCAGACAGGCTTTTGCCAATTTAATTTTAATGAACAATGCAAACATACCTTTACCAGCTGTGATGTTCTAGAGTTGTAAATGTTAAGTCAGGAAAGCAACTTTCTTCTCACCCTATAATATAGCTGAAAATGCTGACCCATGAAGATACACTACTTCAGGACATTCTTCCACTTACAAAAACAACTGCAAACCCAATATTTTTCCTAAAGAAAACAGACTGCATTTTTTTACATCTATAGGAATTCAAAGCATCGCATTTAGCATCAAATGACATTATTAATAAAGTACAACAGCATCCTTCCTTATTTAAACAGCATGTTCCAGGGCTGTGTCAGTGAGGACAACCTAATGATGCAAAGGTTCATTTGCAAGTAGTGTATTTTGCAGGTACACTATTCAGCTACTAGTGATACCCAAAAATTAATTTACACAATTACTCACTACCAGGCTTGCCGGGCTGAAACTAGTCCAAACCTAACAAAGGGGTCAATTTTCAACATTTAAACCAGATCATAAACTTTCCCAAATTTGATTGCTTGAAGTGGTAAAACTTCTAGTTTCCATATTACCCAGCAGTTTCTCTTTAAAAGAGGCAGCTGTGGAATACCTGAAATACTTAGAAACTTCTCTCTACAACTCTGGGTGGAAGCTGGCCAGCACAAAGGTTATAGGCTATATCTTTACATGCCAGTAAATGCATGAGAGCCATAGCCACCAGAAAATCCCACATTCTGGTGTACTTGAACACTTCATAGAAGTTAATGCACCCAAAAAACCCGGTTCAAAGCAGCAGCAAAACAGTATCACATCCATGGAGAGGCTCAGAGAGTCAAGGAAACAAGGTCTGGAGACAGGACTAAAATTTAAGAATTCATTGTTCCCACCTGTTTCCCCCCTTTACCTATGCTTGCTTTTGAAGTCAAAAGGCTGTATTGATTCAGGATGCTGGTGAGCAGGGACTTTCCAGCAATTGTAATGCTGTAGGTTACAATATGTGAGCTCTGAGCTCATTGAGTCCTGGGAGATGGCCACATGCTTGTGTTTGCTTCATGCCACTGATCTTCAAGGGAACACATTTTGTTTAGCAGTGATTTGGGGCATAAAAAACAGTCCCAGGGAAAAAATTAATATATTTCCTAAGTTTTTGATAGCATTTTTGTGAGCAAGAAACACCCCCTGTCCCTAGAAACACAAGGGGAACCTTGCGTAAAGAAATCCAACTGGGGGGGGAACTGGGACATTGCAAATGGTTTCCCATGTCCAAGAGCCAACTCTGTTACCACTTAAACTAGCTTTGAAACCTACTGTCCGCTGTGCCTTGCTCATCTGAACCACAAACATCTGCACTGGCAACTCGATGTCCTTCCTGGGATGCAACACATGCCACAGCCCTGCTGCAGCCGCGAGCCTGGCTTGGCAGCTCCAGGGGGAACACTGCCATGCTCAGGTGCAGGTGCTCCTGCTGCCGAGGCAAGCTGGTACATCTGAAAGCACGGGGTGAGACAGTTGCTATTACACTGGGGTACTTCTCTGAGAGAAGCAGTAGGGAGGTCTGAGTGGTGGCAAGGTAAAGGCCTTGCCTGGGGGAGGGGAGGCCTTCCACATCTCCTCTGGCTGAGGAGAGGGCTTTGATCTGCCTGAAATGACTGCGCCAAACTGTCTCATTCAAATGAATCTGCCAGACAGTTGGGAGACATTCCTCAAAGGGTCACCAGGCAAAGGGCTGCAAAGGAGGGTGACTCTGGCCCATGCTCCTTTATAATTTCTCCTCATCACCTCATCTGTCTGCTGAGCAGGCCTGCTGTGATTTCCCCCCACATCCAGGCTCAATTTGTATGCAAATCCTCCCTCATTTGTTCTTGCTCCCTTCAGAAAGGACAAATTTAGTATAATAACTGTAATTGCTTTAATAACATGAAAAAAACCGACACCTTTATGGGACCAACAATCAAAGATTGAAATTGTAACACAGCATGACAGGTGTGGAGGCATGCCACCATTACCGATTTTCCCATCTCAGTATTTCTTTCATCGTCTTGAAAAATGCTTATGTCAGTAAGCCAGGCATGGCTGGCTTGTGGCTCTTGATCTCCATGCAGTTCGTAACAAGTTAGGCGGGGCTCCCACAGTAGAGGCACATAGCTGGTGAGCAGTGGGATCTCCTGGGACAGTGGCTGCTGGGCATTTGAATCCCTCTCTGGAGGAAGATGTGGGTCAGCATGACCTGGTGAAGTAGAGCTGCTATCAGTATCTTCTCACACTGGCATCCTCCCTCAGCTCCGTGGCGATGTATTAAATATCTTATGGCCTACATACAGGTCACAGGTTTAGGCAGATGGCTATCTCTGGTTCCCATTAGAGAGACAAGAGGTCTCAGTGACATTTGCAATGGTGGCCCATATCTCCAATTACACTTGGCTAACCTGCATCCCTCTTGCTGACCTGGAAAATGTCTGTTCTTGGCAACATTTTCTGGTTTAATTCCGAGATTAACAGTTGAGAATCCATTTTCAGCATCAGTCAGCTGGACCAGGACACACTTGATCTTGGCTTTTAGTTATACTCAAACCCATTGACTAACAATTACATTTTCTAGTTACTATTTGCATTATAACCTGTAATTTTGGTCATATAACAGCACCTCAGAGCTAGTCCTCCTGTAACAGCCCCTGCTTTACTAAAAGATAAACCCATCATCAAAGATCAGTTATTGCATGAACCAGAGTTCCCCTCCAAAATATGCAAATATGGAAATGCAAAAGATGCTGAGAAATGGGTCTTTATGCACACTCTGGTGGCCAGGGGCCACAATACTGCATTTCATCTGGAGACAAATGGGAATGAACTGATCCTTTTGAGTGCAAGGGGAACTCCAGACCCACCTCAACAATCACTCCAAGGGCACACTTGCATGATGCAGGAGAGATAGGTGTAAACAGGTGTGAACACCAAGGATTTTTCTAAATCTTACATGCAGGGAGGAATTAAAAGATCTAATCAGTAACTGCAAATATTGATTAGTAGCGACCATCTCCTTCAGGCCTTATTCAGGCTAGATGTGAAGTGGTTCTCACAGATGAAGTGCTTGAGAACATGCTAATCACCAGTATCCAGGTGCTATAAAAAGCCAAACTTAAAAGAAGAAACAGTTTCCCTTCCATTTGTTTTGACCCAAACCTAAAGGTAAAACTGCCTGATGAATCTCTCACAAGCAACCACAATAAGATTCACTGTCCCTAAGCACTTTTATGGATTATTTCTCCTCAGCATTGAGAATGGAAAAAAACAAGTAAGATTTCTTCTCTACAGATATGTATGCATTTTCTTTAATGTCTAGGTCACCAATACATCTACATATGAAAGCACTACACAGTATTTGACCTTGATATTAAAATTTGTCAGAGGTCAAAAGCGCTAAAACTAGGCAAGATATTTATATAGCCCATAATAGTAGACTCCTATATCACTGGCACCTCTCAGTGGAGACAGACCTGAACCAAAACCTCAGGTCTGCACATCATACCAAGAACAGAAAACAAATAAACAAAAAGCTAAATTTCTGTCTCAGATCTCAAGAGGGTTACCAGAAATGTTCCCAATTCTGCTAAGGTGTTTGAGTTTCAACTCTTCATGCTACAGAAAAAAAAGAAAAGAGAAAAAGCTCTCTAGTCTGAAAGTGAGCACTGAAGTCAGCTTGCCATGTGAACAAAATGAGAGAACCCCAAGGAACAAAATCTCAGCAACCTACTGCTATCTCTGGGTAAACATTTGTTTGCAATATCTTTTTAAAATAATACTGTCTACTTCAGTGATTGACGATTTCACCCCATTTATCACTGACAACTAGAATTATTTTTTCAGCTGTGGATCATGTTAATTGTGGAAGCTAATAGGGAGGAATGTGAGGTAAACGGTCTCAATACCTTTAGTGTATGTGATGACTTTACCAGACTTGCAGTACTGTATTTACTGTAACCAAAAGGTCATGCTCTATATTTTAAAGGTAAACAGTGATCTTTTCTGCATCAGTCACACTCCTGCAAATCATGTACAAAAGTATTTTTAGAAAAGGCAATTAGCTTATTTTTTTTTTAAATTAACCTTACTTTCAGATATTTGAAGGAAGGCTTTCAACTTTAACAGACACCCCTGTGTAAACCAGAGAGGATTACAGTGTCTCATTGGCAAACAAAGCAATTAAGTAAAGATGGACTAAGGCTGTTATAATTTACATTACTGACAATGTGTGCTCGTTTCTTCTCTGCAGCAAGGTAAATATTGAGGCAATGATGAGACTGCATTGTTCATTCCACTGTTAAATAAAAAAAGCAGTTTCCCAGATACTGCAGTTTAATCAGTGTTAATTTTAATGGTACATTCCCATTCACATCTTGAATCTCTAGGTTTTACAAAGACACCACACATGGGAATGTTATAATAAAATAATTCTGATGTAGTTTTGCAAATAGATGTGTGTTACAAGCATTAAAAATACACAATTTTGATACTGGCAGAAATGGGGTCTTTGAAAGGTACACAGTATTACTGTAATTTGGGTGTATAAGCTTCTCTGAGGATATGCTATGGACCATGGTAGCACACAAAGCCTACTATGAGATGTACATGAAGCTTTTGTTTCAAAAACCAGCAAGATGTGTATTAGCGGAAAATGGATATGTGCTTTCAAGTAAATGAGATAAGGTGACACACGACAGAAAATGCTATTTTAGCATGCGCTAACAGAACACAGAATGGATTCATTTCTATAGAATAAATTTTTAGACTGCCAACCTTAACACACAGCAGGAATTGTTGCTTTAAAGGGACTGTGTCAAAGTTGACAGGCCCAAAACGTTACCTACCATAAAATTAAAATTTTTACAAAATGCCCTTTTGATCCTGAGAAATCTATCAACCTTCCAAATCCAAGACTGTCACATTGTTAAAATACCAAATACTTTGCTGTGTGATTGCCCATTAAACTTGGTTTGGTTTTGCAACATGCATATGCAAGTCACGATTTTGGTCTCTCCTCCACACTATCTTTGGGACTATGCACTTAAACAGTACCAGATCTTTTGTTTGGGATTTCCATGATTTAGCATTTCAGTTAGCAGTAATTTATAACAAAGCTATAATATGAAGCTTTTGTACTCCAATGGTAAATGTCTCCTTAGAAAGGGGGCAGTTCTTCATACATGGAAGTTGCCAAACCACAGAAGGATTTATTTTTGTCTTGTTCTATTTAATACATGCAAATACTTTCCAGTGCACACTGAATTGCAATAAATTATAGTTACATGGCATAGTAATAAAAATGAACAACAGCATTTCACTATTTCAAGGTGACAGGTAAAAAAGAAGTGCTGTGATTGTTGGTTTTACTTTTTGTCAGTTTTAGCGCACAATCTAATAGTGAGAATTGAGAAAATTAATTATGAATGGCTTTCCTTATATTGCACACAAGCATAATAGGTACAATTCATGTGTCTTACTTATTAGCATGTGGGCAGCTTCTCAATATATGTATAGATTTTTCATGTGTGACAAAATGTTTCTGTGCTTAAAAATTAACTATACAACAGCTTTTCATTACAAATATGGTCTTTACCAAACCCAGGCTATTTTCAGGCAATGAGTCCCTCTATTCCCATAACAGTAGTATGGCTGGGCATGGATTATGTCATTCCTCCTCTTCACACCCTCAACTCTTAATTTTCCAAAAGCATCCCAAACCAGCACAGGACCTTTTGCTAAACACTTTTGTTGGGTTTACTGTAAACCTGACAACCAGATGATTAAAATCTCTCTTCTATTCTTCCCAGTTTATTATCACAGATAACTGTAGCTGCACAGACTACTGCTAGCACCAATATTCACATTTGAGTATCTGCCTTTTCTAGACAGTTTCAGTGATTAAAAAATTAAGGCATATTTAAGACATCATAAATGGAAGTGCTGAACATGCTTGATGAACATACACTCCACAAACAAGGCTGTCCTGAATATATTCCATCAAAACCCAGCAGAATACCACATCTTACATTTTCCTGTGAAATCTGGTGAATGAACAAGCAATATATACAGCAGGCTTTGGCTTCTCTAAATATATCTGTGATAAAAGCTAAAATACATTATAAGCAGCTAGCATTAAGCATATATGTCTCAGAACTAGTTAAATTAGACCTGATCTTCGGTCCAACCCACACAATTAAGTTCACCCATGAGCACTGAGGATTAAGGGTAATGGTCCTGTTCAGTCTCTTCATCTAACAGAATTCAGCAGCTCTACTGGATTTCAGGGGTCCTTTTCAACTGCAGGTACAGATAACTTTGTATGGTTTTTGTTTTCATGTAGGATATGGGACTCTCTCGTCCTTGTGTTAACCTAGGCCCTGGATGACCAACCCTACAGCTGACACAAACAGATGTTTTTATTTGTTTGAACTATTAGGTCAAAGGGCTAATGAGCTAATGAAAATTCTTTCAAGAGCTGTCAAATGACGCACGATTAGCAGATTTTCAGTTCCTATTTATATGAAACAAAAGCACTAAAAAAATATTCCGAGTTTACAAATCTTTCATTTCCATCCCAGTTTTGGTAAGAGGCAGATTTAAAAATAATAAAATGAAAAAAGCATACCTCACGAGCTGAATCCATAAATCCAGTCTGGCTCAGCAGTGGTGTACTTCCATCAGCTGTCACAAATTGCATTCTGAGAGTCTCTTCTACTCAAACGTTTGATAGAATAACATTGAGTTGTCTCAGCAAGCTTATATTTTTCTCCTAGTATTTTCCTTTGCTCAACTTCTGTAGCTTCTTTTTGGTATATGTACTTTGCCACGTCACTTTATTTTAAAATAATTTTTAGTTATATAAACATGTCCTTCAGTTCAACATTATTGAATAATTGTATGAAGATTACTCCAATATCTGTTCCACCAATAAACCTGCAATATCTTTCAGATGTATTTCCAAAGTAACAACACCTTGCCGTGGAAATAAATCAGCCAATTTTTGGAAGTTTCTATTTTTATATACATGTGTGTAAATGTGTAACTGTATAATTTAGCAATGATAATACAGTAATATTTGTTTTCATCTAGGAGTAAATAATTTATGTTGAAGATTCCAAATCAAGGTAATACACCATGCTCCCAAACTGGCTACTCCTCAAGAAATTCAAACTTAGCAACTCAACTCTACACAGTGTTTATTTTCTTTTTTTCTTTTTTTTTTTTTTGATATTGGAAATCATGTATAAATCACAAACAGTACAAGTTCCTCATGTCAGCAGTTGTCCACTTGAATGGGTCAACTTCTGTGTATAGACACTGTATTTTTAATATAAAGTCAAGATAATATGGCAGTTAACTAATACTTTCTACTACAGTAAAGATACAAACTTTTGTAATATAAATTAATTGCCATTACAAAAAGGCAACTGTATTAACTAATACGGTACAAAAATCTGCAACTTCTATAAATATAATGAAATGCAAGAAGTTAAATGAAATAATACATCACAGATTTTTGTATAGCGCATTTGAAGAGGCAAGCTAAGATACACATGGAGCATTATACAGCAAGAAAGAATATCAAAACCCACTAAGATTTAACTTTTTTCCATACAAATGCTAGAAGTACAAGTACAGGACACAACATGGAAGCAGTAAGATTACCAGCTTAGAGCGGGTAGACAAAGAAGTCTTACTGACAAGTTGTAAAGCATTAGGCAGCAGACAGAAGCTTGTCAAAACCAGCTGTTGTTGGATACTGATTGATAATGTTTTCATTCTGACGGCTGAGACACTGCAGACAGCCACAAGTCTGAGAAGAAGCCCAATGTGGGCACATACACATACACACACATACACACAGAAAGTGATTTAACAGATGGCTAAAGAATACTTAAAGCACAATATCTTTTTTAAAAAGACAATGTTCATTCCTTAATGAACTTGCATGGGAAGTAGAGCCTAGTGCCCAAGTTTATTTCACCTAAATGATGAACACATGTGAAAAGATTTAAAAAAAAAAAAAAGAAACAATTGAGATCGGTCATCTCAATAAAAACTGCATGGTGCTTACAAATTCTACCATAGCCAGAGCATTCAACAACACTTTAGACATGGAAGTACTACGTGAGCTGCTATGAACATTTTTGATTCCTCCATAAAAAGGTGAAGGTGTTTATAGACATTAAAAAGGTACACATCCATTAAGTCCATCCACAACACAAAACCACAGAAGAACTACATTCAAAGTGAAGTTAAGCATTGGTCTTAGCCTTAAGCAGTTATGAGGTATTGTTTCAACCTGTGGTGAGGAATGATCACTGTATTAGTAAGAAAAAGCGTATTTAAAATCATTCTGAAAAAAAATTCACTGCTCCTGTGTGCAACTGGCATTTTCCTAAAGAAAAAGCACTAAGCATCAAAAGGTCCTAGTCTAGGTGGCCACTGGCATATGCCAAAGCCATATTCTCATTGACTATTTGGACTTCTGCATGTTAGTCATGTAGCACCTTCCAACAGTGCATAGTTGGGAAATCATGACCAAAATGTAACATAGAAATTCTAAAAGTTTTTGAACTAGACTCACTCATGGTACATATAAGTATGGTTTTAAGAATGCAATACAGTTGGGCTTACTTTCATTTGCTGTAGCTTTTGGTCCACAACTTTAATATGGGAAAGAAGGGGAAAAACAGTAAAAAAATTTTATCTCTCATCTTCTAACTAATGCTCAATGAAAAGCAGTAAAAGCTCTGAATCCCTCTTTTTGCCTCCCCAAACTGCCTGCCTTCTCTGGGAAGTAATTCTCTCACTCCTCCCCTCCACTTATTTGTCATTGTCCCTAAACAGGACAGAAATCTGGGGACCTTGTGGAAATCTGGGGACTCTGTAGCCTCTAAGCTCACATCAGCTAAGAGAGAGTTTAGAACTGTAATTTAGATCCAGTTCCTCTTTAAATGCAGGGAAAGGAGCCTCCTTAACCTACATGAGAGAGACTGATGGGCAGTTGGGTTCCATCTAAACTGTGCAGAGAACCAAACCAACATAGGGCTCCACTCTGTGTTTTAAAATTAACAATTCCAGTTCTTGAGTATTTCCAAGAGTATTAGGAGTGAGGCAATTGACCTGGCAGGAATGAGGCGAAAAACAAAGCAAGAAGAGATTCCCTTCAGGCTTTCAGCCTATTCTATCACAAAATTAAACAAGGAGCATATCAGGTTTTTGCAGCTTCTTTCTGATAATAGGAAGCAAGTTAAAACAGTGACTATCAGGCCATGCATTTCAGCAGAAATAATTCTGACAGAGCAATGCAAGAAATCTGAGGAAACTGAAACCTAAACAAAAAACCTATTAGAAATAATTTTGTCTAACAAAGAGTATAACTGCAAGTAAGAGAGAAATGGCTTTTATAGGCCTTTAAAAGCTGATCCTTGCTATTTTCTTATTCCCAAATAAACTAGCGAGAAACTACAATAAACTTCAAACTTAAAAAATAAATGCTCAGAGTGGAAAGATATGTTGCTTAAAGCCCCAAAAAAAGGAGTAACAAGTTCCAAAACACAAGCACAATCAATGAGGAACCACTGACACATCACTACAGTTTGTGTTTGCAGACACTCATGCACGAGGGTAGCTGAATGCACAAGGCACAACATTCAAGGTGTGCACTAGTCCAGTGACGGATTTGCACATACCCTCTTGTGACTGACTTAATGGTGAACCAGAGACCTGGCATGTTTATTTAATGGACAAAATCGGATTATAAGATTTTAAAAAATCAACAGAAGGCAGCCAAAAAACTGCAAACCTACAATGGGGAAAACTTGGAAAGAGGAAGTATGCACTGTGTTACTGGAACCAAATGGGATTTTTCCAAATGCATTACAAATGTTGTTTCCAATGAATACTTTTTTGTCTTCTAAGTAACATTTGGCCCAGAGGAAGTTTGAAAGAACATTATAATCCCCTGAAAAGAGAAGCTTATAGTACAAACACTGGAAGGCCCTTAATTATGGTATAGATGCCTTGGCAATATTATGATAACAGTAGTACTCTACGAGTGAGTGATAAAGGAAGCAATCCTTACTTAAAATCAGTCACACTTCTAACTAGTAATAAAGACTCCACAGCTGAATTAACAGATATTTGCTTTGCTTCTCTTATGGAAAACTACTTTCAATGAAAATTATTGCTTTATCCAACTTCTGTATATTTTCTAAAAATATTGTTACTTAGACCACCTGTTTATGTTATTTATTTTTCCCAAATACTGTTATCAGCACACATCTGTTTGTTAATTTACCTTTCAGGAAACTTCCAGCAAAATAACAGTTCTGCCTTTGACAAAGTTATGCTGTGACTTTAGAAGAGGAATCAACTAACTTGTCAACTGTGTTTTCACTCAGTAAAACTTCAGGACTAACCCTTGCATTAACATGAAACTGCTTGCCTTTAAGGTATCCCCATTAAGATTCTTAGTGGCTGTGCTTTCCATACTGCAGGATCAGTAAACAGGCTAATACAAATTAGTCTCACAAATCCTTAAGACATTAGTTATTTTTTTTTTTAAAAAAAGTAGCAAGTAGAATTCCTCCTTTACAGACTGTTATTTTTGTGCGTGTAAAATTTCCTATCAAGGATGGTCGCAACGCAAGAAAGCAACATACAGTGTGCAGAAATAGTGGTAAACAAAGAGGAACTCCCTATTTCAGTAGTGTAGACAACTTTACTGGAAATAGTCATGTACCTGATTCACAGAATATTTACTTTAACAAAAGGACATTCTGCACTAACTGTGTATGAATAACATATCACAGCACTGTCTTGATACCACACCATAATTAAGCTGTGAGCAGAACATGCAGGTACAATGATGCCTGGAGAATCACTCTTCTCTCTTGCGTTTCACATTCTGGAAGGTTCGAAGTCTCTCTCTTCTAGTAAGTTTATTAGAAGGGAGAAGCTGTCTTTTACTGCCTCCATATCATCCAAGGAGCAGGGTTTAAGAATCCAGCGTTTTCCACGTGCAAGCGGCTCAAGTTCAAAATACTTTTTTATCTATTAAGAAAAAAAAAAAAAAAGAGATCATTGTATTAATATTATAATGACAACTCTCTGTCTCTCATCTAAAAACCCAAAACAAAACATAAAAACATAAAACATAAACCTCCCCCCCCATGTAAAAAGAACAGGATACTCATTTTCAGAATCTTACTCACAGCTGTTCTTATAATACAGGTTATATGACATGACCTGAAAATGTTTTCTTTAGGGGTGAGTGACCTGCTTGGAAGCTACCATTCTACCCATACATTTAACAGCATGGGAGGTCTGGGGAAGAATTATATGGACTTTAAGGCAAAGAGCAAAGCACACAAAACAACAAAAGAAATTTTAGGTTATGTTCATATTTTAATGTTAAAGCTGCATGTTTCATCATACTCTTACTGGTAAACACTTAAGATGCAGAATTTTTCACCAGACTACTCTAACTACACAAATGAACTGTCAAAAATGTACAAATCCTGAACATTCCGGTCAAAGGTGACGTATAGCAGAGGGTTTCTTAACAACTTTGAGAACACTAGAAAAAAAAAAAATTCATCCAAACTCATTTAGTTTTTCTAAGATTAAACATAGAAGATTAGTGCACTAATGTGATTAGGATAGTAATAAGTATTACACGTGAGACATGATGTTTTCCACAATCAGTTCAAAATCCAACATGTTCCAACAAAATTTAGCTTTTTATTAACAATACCTAATAATGCCTATAAAGAAGGAAACTTTTAATTAAACTAATTCAATTTTTACTTCTGCAGCAACTGTGCAACAAAGAGGCATAAGAATATGATGTAATACAGAATTGCAAGTTTTAAGGTGATTATAAGCCTTGACAAAATAACTGAGGAAGATGCAGTTTCTTGGAAAGACCAATCATGGCTGACACTAATTACACCAACTGTTAAGGCAGAAACACAGCCCACAGAAAGACTGAGAAAGAAAAGATTTTCATTTAGTAGTATACTCCAATCACTTTTCAAAATAGCAAGTGCAGTATCAAAACATATTTTTGATGCCTCTTAGGAGAAGACAGCAGTCTGCAGGTTATTTTGGTCCATAGATTACTGTTTTCATCAAAATTTTAGTGTGATCCAACACTAAAATCCAAAAGTCTACTCATGTTTGACTTGTCAAAATAGACATTTAGTTTTCACATCCAAAATTATATCCATCAGTACTTGCTATTGTCAACATACCAACAGAAATATTTAGTCCTGACTTAGTTTGCACATTCTTGTTCCTTGTAATTATTGCCAAATATTCTTAATTCTTTTTTTTTTTTTTTTATCACAGACTGTGTCACAAATATGCAAGAACAGTTACTCATATTGTGGTAGGCAGTAGAGGCCCTAGACGGGCAACTGCAGCCACACTGTATAAGGCTCCATGTGCAGGGGGAATAAAAAAAGAAAAAGAACAGAAAGGCTTCCAAAGCCCAAACAAGCTGCAACATCTCTATGCAGCTCTAGTAATGTATTCTATTAGAACAAACCGACTGTAGCTGTATCAACTCACATAAATCAGAATTCAAATGTGACAATGTGTCAGGAAGGGTTTCTTATTTTTTAGAAAGGAATTTTGAGCAGAGTATATAGTAACAAACATCAGAGAAAAAAGGATGGTTTTGAGACGGGAACTTCTTCCCCAGCTAAATACAGGTGAAACCTTTTAAAATCTATTTCCAACAAAGCAGAATTATACAACCTGCAAACATGAAAATGAAGTGTGGTATTTGACATTGACTTCCCCTCAAACATATTTCAGAAAACATACAGGTTGAAACAAATGGGACTTCAACAACCAGTATTTTAATATCAGCATACCTACTTTTTTAGCATTGCTAACTCAGAGCTGTATTAGTATCTGATATGTTAGCATGGTTATATGTGATCAGAACCTAAATACTAATCTCAGTAAGGGACATACTGCAATGTTTCCAGCAGCTCAAGTGACACCAAATTGAATTTACCCCCATTAATATATTAATGGCACCGATCATAGTACTGGAGAAGCTCTCTTGCATGTTTCAGCAACAGTCTCCTTGTCTGCTAAACAAGTGGAAGAAGTAAAAGCTGCAGAGCAGCACAACAAAGCAAGGTATGAGTGCAGCTAGCTGACAGAGCAGCCTGCTGGTGTTAAACTGACAAATATGGCTGAGTAATTTGAGGTGTTTCAGACCCACAACCCAGAGGATGTCCATCACACCCCCTCTACTGGAAGACTATTGCCATCAGCCCCTTGAGCTGACAAGTCTGTTCGCAATCTTATTTACATAGTCTCTTGAATTAAGGCTATACCATATGAAGAAATTATTAGGAAAAGCTCATTACACTGTAAGGAGAGTACTTGGGTTTAAAAGCATTAAATATTAGAAACACATACATAAGGAAATGATGGCAGTAAGCACACTAGCTCTGAGTTTTGTGCGTTTGTGGGCAAATACATCATTGCTTACCAAGGTAGCCTCAAGCCAAGAAAAACACAATGACTTTAAGCTGTATTTCAGTGACTGCAGATGCCAAGATAGAGTTTCAGCAGTTCAACTGATTTTGTGTAACAAATTTTGCAGATAAATTATTTATTTGGATGCCCAATGTTGATTTAAATTTGTTTTTTCCTATTTCTAGATGTGTAATCAAAATGTAACAAAATCAGCAATGTGCTGCCATAATTTTTCACACCTAAGGAACACTTCAGAGTTAATAGGCCTTAGATGAATGATGAAATTAAAATGATAGTTAAGCAGTGGCTTTTGAAATGGGAAGTTTTGATAATG
Source organism: Strix uralensis (assembly GCF_047716275.1). Classification (NCBI taxonomy): domain Eukaryota; kingdom Metazoa; phylum Chordata; class Aves; order Strigiformes; family Strigidae; genus Strix; species Strix uralensis. The sequence goes on along the minus strand of NC_134012.1, from coordinate 82,733,475 downwards.
GCATGAAAGCTCAACTGCTTATATTCACATAAGTAACAGCCATTCTGTTCATACCTACAGAGAAAAAAAAAGATTTGCTAGATGACTTGTCTCTAATCCAAATATAAAAAATAACACTAATTGGCTTACAAATAATAAATAACTAAGCCAGAAGTAGCACAGAAGTGATTTTCCACAACCCAAGGGACATTCTGTGGTATGTTACTACATTTCCTCATTTAAACTTTACACCACAATGGAGTTTGCTAAAGCCCAGAGCTCTGTAAGTGGGCTCTATGACTTTGAAACTTCCAGAAGAACAGTTTGCAGACATAAATATTTTTCAATTTACTATAACTTCTCTCCCCTTTAACTCAGAAGATGTGATTCAGTCCTAAAAATAAATAAGTTTTTTTAGACTTAAAAAGGAAACCTTTTTTACATGCAAGAGGCGAAACAACTACACGAAAATAAAACAACACAATCAAATGACCAACAAGTTTATACAGTTGAGTTGTCCACTGAAACACTCTCAGTTCTCCATCCACTTTTCGTTTCTCTAGTTGCTTTCTGCTGCAATGACTATTATTCACACTCATTCCCTACCAGATTTCCTAACAGGATGCACACTATCACTAAAATATCCAAAGGAAGCTGAAATTCTCTGAATACTTGCTCACCTAGGTAGTCCTTGCATAATCAGATAATCAGCAGTAACTATTTTACAGCTCCCTTCAATCACACTAGCACACAAGGGGTGAGTTCCGACGCGTTCTTTTGTCTTCCCCTCTTGCATAAATAGTGAAAGTTTTCTGCCTGTTCATGGATGCTGAAGAAAAATATAAAGACTCAAACATGATTTAGATGTCTGACACATTAGACATGCATTTACATACTGGCTTTGCATTTTTAAGTGTTCACTTTGGGACTGCTAAATTTTTAAGATATAACCTTAGAAGAAAATACAATCAATTAAATCCACATAATTTTAAGACTTCTTTACTAGTATTTTACAGGATCTCACTGTATGTCTTGACTCCACATGGGGGCCTTGTTTTATAGAGAAGCTGACATTGTATTTATGCCACATTCTGAAGTCAATAAAATCTAACTATACACATTTGCAATTATTCCCACTCTTCCCACACTCCACCTTCTAAGTCCTATTCTACTGGCACAATACGCTAAGCATATGGTTATCAAATGTTGCTTAACCTACGTGCTAGAAAAGTCAAGACACAATAAAAGGATTGGTGCCCAGAACCTCAGCTGGTGTAAATTAGCATAGCAGCGTGGAACTGATGTTACTAAATCGATATACGTAAGCTGAGTAACCAGGCCCTGCTGAAAGCTTTTGTATGTTCTATTACTCATCTAGCCAGTTCTCAACACACATGAACATAAGATGTATAGGAAAACTTAGATACAGTAATATATGAATACAGCCATTTCTGTTATTCAACATGAAGAAAACTTGATTGAAAGTATTATTTTTCATTCAAATTCAAATTTTAATACCAAATTTCACCAACACAAAAAGGCTTCTAACCCACTCGGATTAATCTGTTGTAAACAAATACAAAATTCAGGTAGTCACATTACCATGCTGTATTTTGAGAATTTAATGGATAAAGTATTTTTTCATCTATTGCTGTTTTGCTGCACAATTTTATTGGGGAAAAAAATTTGTAAAAACATATGTATGTTATATCTAATCAAAGGCTGCACAGTCATATCATTGTCCCCACTAGTCAAAATTTTTCAAAGATTTTTAAAGGACTAAGCAAATACTCCTGCAAGAGGGTGACTTGTGGAGATAAGAATTAAACTAAAATTGCATGAATCCATGTATTAACCACAAGAAGTCGTTCATTCATCTATTCCAAATCTGCATGGACAAGAAATACAGTAATAATGGGAGGTTGGGGTTCCCCATATTCACATTGTGAAAGTTTCATTGAGCTGTGATGCTGAGATTACCTTTTCAGACATCATAAAAATCTGCCTTTTGGAACAACTGTTTAGAAGATGCAGGAGACAAAGGCAATGTTGACTGCCAAGTCCATGGACAACACTGCCTGTAACAGTGACCAAAGTATGAGCAAATTCAGTATCTTTGGAGAAGAGAAAAAGCCAAAAGTCTATCACATAGCATTAAGTTTTAAAAAGGGAAACTACATAAAATGAGTAACTTAAAGAAAATTAACTGTGCAGCTAAAAAGGTAAAATGCTTGCAGGTGGCATAGAAAAAATACCATAATTAGAGGCTCAGAGTATATTTATACAGCTACAGAAGACTTTAAAAGAAACAAAAAAAGCTTTCAACAGTTGCAATAAGGAAAAGGATGGTATTAGAGGTAAAAGAAGTCACGTCTAAAAAAGGAAAACAGAAAATAAAAGAAAGGAAGTTCTGGCAAATTAAATAGAAACCACAAATGTTGACCTACTAACCATAGAGTGAAACCCATTGCTTAAATCACCACTGATGCTAAAAAGTAAACTGAAATCCACTCTAGTTTATGTTAGTGTGCTGGACTGCAAACTGCACAGTCTCTTGAGCAGCTACATGTGCTCTTCTGCTGGTGCTGTTCCGAGTATAGTGATTTATAAGAGTGGGTGGAATGGATCGGTAGCCACTTCATCTTAAATCAACTTGGTTAAAAAGAACCTCTTGTCTGACCAGAGCAGCTGCTCTAATGTGCAAAACTGTCAGCAGAAGTTTCGTAACTTTTATTCTTCCTACAGAGACACTTCATATCCTCCTGAAAAGATACTTCTCATGTGATTGCTCTTATGTTTCTTCATAACAGTGATCTCATCCATGTCTAGAGGGATTCTTGTAATGCACCTATGTCTCATAAGCACTCCTCCTAAAACACCTCTACCTCATATTTATTGACTCCATATGGAATATTGCTTACGCAACAGGAAGGGGAATGAAAGTGCCTCAGCTGATGGGAAGGGATGGTGATATGCTGTGGTCTAGAGCAACCTATGCACACGGCTATTGCCAGGAACACCAGTTGAGGTTAAACAACACTATCAGCCACAGAAATGCTCTTAAATTCTAGTTCTTTGAAGCTAAATATTTCTCTGCCAGCTGACTTTTATGTGCCACTGAATCCAAAGCGTGTACATGCGATGTTAAAAATTTGCCATGAATCAATTAAGTACATATTATGATAATGAGAATTATGTAACTGAGCTGCATTTTTTTTTTGTTTTTAAAATATGATCTCCTGAAGTAAAATCAAAAGAAAACCTAAGACTGTCTTCTTCAGGGTAATTTCTCTAGACAGGATTTCAAAACCATCAGAAGCCTTTTTGTACAACTCCTCACAGGTAGTGGTGAATGCTTTACAAATTAGTATTTCTAGTTTGTACAGCTTCCCCATTTTTTTTTTTTTTTTTTTTGCTTTTTACAAAAGATTACCTGAAACACTTCCAACTGAGATTTGTACTTAGCTTTGTAATAGACCTGGCTGATATTTTTGGCTCACTAGTCTTTACAAAGAGAAATACAGTCACTTATATGCATATTCCCCAAAATAATTCATACAATGCTTTGTGGAACAGATGCACTTTTCCATCCTTGCTATCTCCAGTGGGCACAAGACACTACACTTTTCAAATTGCAAGTGACTGCTGGAAGAAATGTATTCTAAAGAAGATACCTAACTGTTCTGAATGAAGAAATAGGATGCCTGGCAAATCATCACAGACACGCTGTTCCAAACAGAGAGCATACAGTACTGGCAAATGTAAGTGTGAGACAAGAAAAAGGGGAGTGAGCTAGAGAGCTGGAAGATGAATGCAGAGGGGTGCTTACTGTAAAATATAAAATATTGCATCATCTATCAGGATGGAGAGAACAGAAGATTTTTTAAATGGATAAGTATGTTTTTTTATACAGATACATATGGTCATGTTATAATGGGTCTGGGACAAATAAGACAGATGAGAGTGAGGACAGAAAAATGCTGAGGGTGCGAAAGTGCTATTGAGATTTTCATGTATGTGGATGGAAGCAAAGATAGGCTTTGAGGAGTTACTAGCCTCTATCAGCTCTTTTCATGCAAGTCTTTACCACACAATGGACTATGGCATATTAGATTTCTTTGGTTACACTCCATTAATCTGTTCGAAAGAAATAGTAAGAATCAGGTAGCTGCCAAAAAACATACACCTATACTTTGCCTTCCATGTCGCATTCACCCAGCATATTCTGTTTATATAAGCACGTGCTTTTCCTACAACTGGAAGACACAGAGATAACATAAGAACAGTAGCAACGTATCTATTTAGAGAAAACCAGACTTCCAGCTAAAGATTCATATAACCAGTGCTGGGCAGCACAAACAAGACAAGGGCTCACAATATCCAACACTAGAGCGAGCAAAACAGCATCCCTTCTTGAGTGACAAGTGAAACGAGAACAGAGAAGGAAGCATTGTACAAAAATGCATGCCATGAAAGCACAGTAAAATATTTTCCTTTAATATCTACAGCTTTAATTCTTTAATTTATTCCAAAGAATTAATCAGAAGTGGAAATCAGACATCACATTTAATACAACAAGACTACAACTATTTAACTTACTGCTCCTACTGCTTCCTCTCTTACCCACTGTTTTCTGAAAGTACTTTGGGTTTAAAAAAAAGGTTTTAAAAAAAAAAAAAAAAAAAAGGAGCATATCCAAAGGCAATTTTGTAAGAAACCTTTTAAAAGCTTTCACTATACCACCACTCATCTCCTCCCTACTTTCTCTCACTCAGTTTTGTTCTTTTGTTACATCTTCAATTAAATAACTTAAAGAATACAAATAGCTAGTAGAAACTCAGCACTCAAGACCTTTAAGCAGATATCTTTCAGAGCCTTGCAGAGTTATCATAGCATTTTTTTTTAAAACAGACTGCAGATATTAATGGTTTACTTCAGAATATACTACTAACAACAGAATACGCTGATTTCAGCAGCAAAATATGCTAGCTTTAATTCCAGATTGTGGTTTCAACTACTAACAAAACCTGAGACACAGGTACATAAGTGCTGAGTTTTTACCACCCACCCAGAAAAGTTTACCTGTGATGTTGAATGTCAAAATAATATTTAGAACAATGAGAATTCCAAAGGTCATCCTTATTATGACATCCTTTCTGCAAATGGCATGTTTTCTGTTCAGATAACAGTTAAACAGTGTTTTCTGGAGAGGTGCATATGTGATGATTCATCTGCATTTGCCTGAACATGTATATAAATCTAGCACTTGAATAAATAACATCTGTATACCGTGCCCACATCTGCAAAGCACCAAAACACTGTATGGACATGTATTCTTGTATCAACAGCAGAGAACAGGATTTCTAAGGGCTTTGTGGTTGGTTCCCCACACTTACACTGCTAAAACCGTTCCAAGTCAATAGCCAGCATGAACACAAAAGAAAAGTCATTTATTCAGCAAGAGCTATAGTTTTACAAGATGAGCATTCTCATGCTCAGATCAGACAGTGGTGGTGCTGCTTATTTCGCTTGTTTCGTACCAGGTACAGATCAGAGGGTATAAATGTAGGATGGTTTCAACCTCCTTTCAGGTCCTTTGCTGATGGGAGTATTATTAGTTATGCGAAGTCCACACAGAGGCAATAGAAGCCCCAAACTAACTGCAATTAATCCTTTCTTGTTCAAAAGCAGAAACTGTGAAATAAATCAATTTTGGAAAAAGTTAACATACAATATTTCCAAAGCAGAAAGTGCTCCCAGAGACCCTACCACTGCCCTGCCACTTCAGCTCGTGGCTGCCAGAATGCCATGGGCTCTGTGACTCCCCCAGTTCCCCCACCACCAGGGACTTCTGCAGGAGGTTTTCTAAGGATTTCCTCCTTGCCCTATGGTTAGAGAAGACAAATCTGTGCTTTGAGTTTTCTAGGTCCAGGCCTCTGAAAGCACCAATGTTTCCAAACTCACAGTAATCCACTGTTTTAAACTAGTACTCCAGGAAGCTCCAGACTCATCTCCATTTCTTGATATTTAATAACTCTCCACCTAGAAATATGACAGAACCCCTTCATGCTCTGTGACTAGGACCCTGCTGGAGTAAGACCCCTCAAAACTTCCAGATTCCTTCATAAAGCACAAGGATACCAAAAGGAAAATTATACACCTCAAATCAGACTCAGTCCTGTACACAGGGATATAGAGAACACCCATGTGCAAAACCAATGTGCCACTACCTCTAAAATGATAGCAAATGCATGAACAATCATATATACAGAAAAAAGGGAGCACTTCACACTGAGAGAGGATGTTTTAAGGCAGATAACTGAATTGTTTCTGGTATTGGAGAGCAATATTAGTGAACTAACGCAGAGGTTTGCAGCACTGATGCTGGAAAAGCCAGGGATGACCAGAAGGATTTTGAGAAGATGGGTGAATACAATGAGATGCTGAAAAACTGTATGGTTCTTTTGACTCTTGAACTTAAAGGTAATAGGCTAGAATCTCTCTTTTTCCAAGCTCCAGCATTATTCCTTTCATCACCGTAGGCTGCAGCAGGGAGTCCTACCTGTCTGAAAAGTCTTTTAGTAAAAGGTCACATGGGAAGGGACAAGCAAAAGAATAATGAATATTCTTCACTTACCACAACAAGATACCACTTGCCCTACATTATCCTGACCCACACTTCAAGGAAAAATATGAAATAATAAGCAGTAGATCAAGAGTTGCATATACATAAAAGAAGAAAGATCCACTGATACCTCAGGCAGGATATCAACCTTTACATAAAAAAACCTCCCACACCCAAAGAATCCACACTCGTCTCCAAAGAATGCCCAAATTCTAGGGCAGACAGACAGCATCTATGAGATTTATGGCCTCTGTGAAGGAAAGCTACTGATAATAATATGTAAGATTGCTTAAAACAGGATCTATAATAATACTGTTGTTACTTTGATTAAGTGAATTAAGGCTTGCCTTTGTACACCTACCGCTGTGGAGTGTCTTTACCGTGTCACTGAAAAGCCAGATTATTTTTCAAGAACAGCTCCCGAAGGCAGGAAGATTATGTCCTGGTGATGCCTCAATTCTCATGATTGCATCAATGAAAAACAAAAGCAGGTATTTGTCAAATGATTCCACCAGAAAAGGAAACCTGGCTTCTGCAAGCTAACAGGCAACTCCTTCCCTCTACCTCTGAATCTGACTCGCAGTTTTACCAACAGGTCCTAACATTAAACCTCAGGTAAGCTTCTCACTGGAAAGGAAACTGTATATAGCAAATATATAGCTAATATTAATTTAGGAGGATGAGAAGTTTAATATCAGTTGACTAAAATATCTTAATGCAACAGATTTTTCCAAGCACTCTCCACTCACCTTACAGAGTAACCTACCTATTCAAAACTGTGATGTAATGGAGGTTTAACCACCTCTTTAAATTTTGGAGTTCTGGTGCTCAAGATAAGTCTTAATTCTGCACATTTGCAATTACTGATTGAGTTTTCTTTACATCAGAAACCACCATATGATAAGTTTGCTGACCACTAGTTACAAGCTAAAAGGTTATAGTCTCTATCTAGCTTTTTGAGAACATAGTCTAAATTTGCACTATTTTACCACTTCTTGATAATAAACTATTAAATTTGACTACAGCTAAAAAGACCTTAAATAAGTACTCCATATCAGGCCAGGAAAGCTTCTGTATATTGAAGCTAATGAGTTTAAGTCCCAAACTTGCATATAAGGAACAACCAATTATCCCGTCTGAAACACAGGCTTGTAAAACTCTCAGTTACTTGTAAAATGGTCTGCTACACATGAGTAAGATGTTGTTTAAATGACTTGTTTGACTAGATGCATTCACCATGAAATTGATTCTTTTAAAGCATTATTTTTAAACTTGATACAAGTTAACTGTGTAAACTGAAAATGGAAAAAAAATCTGGCATTATAAAGTGTAAGTTTCAGTATGAGTTTAGTTTTTATGAGGTCGAGGGTTACTTGAATGAGAAACTCATCAAGAACAAATAGTCATTTGTAGAGTAGTATTTGAAAGGTTTAATATGATTAAACTATTCTGCCATTTCTGTGCCAAGATGTATGGCATAGAATCTACTGTTATTCTACCACAGCCTGTGCAGCTCCAAAGTAGTACAAAGACAATAAAACAACAAATAAAACATCTTTCAGCCATAAGCACCAAAAATAAATCTGAGTTGCTATTTTTCTACAGTCTGAAAGCAGCACTGTATTGTGGTTTTAACCTGACACTTCCAGTTAGATTTATTATTATTATTTTGTTAAGCCTTTTAGGCAGCGGGTGGCATGAGAAAGAGATAAGTAGCAACAGGCTACTGAATATTCCTCAGTCTCCAGCTCAGGAATACAGTTTTCAATTTTAAAGTGATCCAGATTTGAAAGAAAAAGAAAAAAACATTGCAAGGTCATGGAGTTGAATATATATATTAAAAAAACAAATCTAAAAATATGTTCTTCAATAACATTTTAGATTTGAATATTTAGCATGGTCCTATAAATATGGACAGATAGACCATGCCAGGGTTACTGACACACTAGAATTGGCAAAGTAATGTTTTATGTTTTATTCCATAACTGGAAAATGGTTCTCTTGGTTTATTACAAATCAGTGTACTAACGGTACATTGCTAATAATTCACAGATGTTTTAGTGACTTAAACCAAAAAAAGTTTACTTGGTAACAGCTAGAATTTGAAATCTTACTAATGGAACATTTTCTCTCAAAAAGAAATGACCTCATTAAAAGATGAAGCACTAACAGTAATTTTAAAAAAAAAAAAATCAATACAATGAATAAAGTGTTTTATACATTGCTCCAGAGAAGTTGGAAAAGATACTATGCTGCCTACTGCAAAACTGTTTTGGAGAAGAATCAAGTTGTCAGACTTTAAATAAAGAAGTATTTGCACATTCTACAGCAGTTTACTCAAGATCCAGTGAAGAGTGCCACCAGCCATGCTGTTTTAAAAGCCAAGCTGTAGACAGATTAATAGAAAGGACAGTGTCATCATCACGTCAGTCAGACCACAGGCAGTGCAGCAGGAATTGGAGAAGGGAAGTAGAGAGAGGTGTGAAGAGATCAACTACACAAAATGGCTTTAGATGACTTACAAGCAATAAAACATCCTGCTTCTAAAGATGTCTAATCCATCACAGCAGAAATTACATCATATTAAAAGGAAAAAAAAAAATCCAGTCCAGCTGGTAGTGTATCATCTTGATGTTTGCCAACTAGAAAGCACAAATCTGCAAATGGACTTGACAGTGCTTGAAGCAGAGTATATTGAAAAGTGGACAATGGTCAGAAAAATCAAGGTGAAACAGTGACATATTTATCAGGAAACAAAAAATGGTTCATTTGTTCCCTTGATAAGAATCTATCAGTAAAAACAAGGTATAAATGCAATCAACTGGGTTTAGACTGAAGACAAATGAAGGACAACCAAGTACAACTGGATCCTATAAAAAATCCACTGGCTGGTGGGCCAGCTGGATCTTCAGCCATTCTTGGGGGAGGGGAGAAAGCAGTTCTGCTTATTTTATACAAGACACATGCAACACCATAATGCTTCTAGTAAGATTTGTATATTCCATTTTTTATTAAAGGTTAACATATGTGAATTTTGTGAATTTTACCATAAGAGTTAGTTAACACTAAGTTCCTTCCCTTTTAGCCTCGTCTCTATTTATGGATACAGTATATGAAGATAAAAAGCCAATGAAACTATATTTGATGTTATATTGTTCTACTAATATAAACCAGTCCTTATTTCTGTGAACAAACTCAGTCATTCGCTTTGCACAACAAATTTTTTAACATAAAGGGTAAACATGAACAGTTCAATTATTTGCTTTTCATTACCCACAGTATATGATTGATCAGCTCAGTCATTTGGTTTTCCTTCTTCATTGGATGACATTTTAAAGCACAGCAGTAACAGACAGATAACCCAATAAACAACAATACTTGTGTTTGTGCACAAATACCCTGGATGACATGCAACTTCTCATTCTCTCTCTTCCTTTCACTATTAGCATTCAGAGATGTCAGTATGTTTATTATCAGTTATGTCATTTACTCATGCTTGATATAACAGTTTAAGAAAAATACAGGACTGCACTTTAGCTATCACCTACACATCAGTCTACACACAAGACAAACATCTCAATTTGTATCATATAAAAAGTTAAAGTGACATTACCATTAAAAATGCCCAACTGAAGCAAGAGGAGAAATACCATGTCTTACTGTCATATCCAATACTGTTTCACCTCACTAAGCACTCCCAACATCTTGATGAGCTATAAAGAAGTAAAAAGACCTGGCCAAGTAATTTTTTTTCACGAACAGTTCATCTACCTAGCACCAGTCCCAATCTGTGGAGATATGTACATATCCAGTGCAGCAGAAACCCATTTTACAGGAAGAACAAAATAATCTGTGGTCTTACACTTTGATATTGGCACATACTTGTGCACAGTACATTTTTACCACTGCATGGTAGACTCAAGTTCATTTGTAATCACACACCTGTGCAAACTGAACAATATATACAAGTGAATGCCTGGAAAACAGGACAAGGGAGAGAGAGTAGAACAGGAGCTGTCTGTTGGAAACAACATAACATATACAATTCAAAAAGGTTTTAGATTCCTCCTTATAAGTATTCTTTGTCAGGGAATAATACTATTTAATTTAATTACTCATTGCCCATTCAGACATATTTTAATATGGTAAAAACAGCTACTGTTCAGAACTCTCCATAGTGCACTGGACTTGGCTGCATTCTACTAACCTCACAACAGGCACCCTTCCAAATCAGAGGGGAGAGTAGAGGGCAACAACACCTCTTCCAGCTAACAGCAGCTTGTAGTATTTTTCACTTATTCATTTATTTATTTTAAAACCAGTACAGATTGCAAGACACTGTGATACCACAGTGATATAGATCATACCTCTATTTGATACAGATCAATCTGGAACATTTTGAATCTCTAGTTTGAACTTAAAGCTGAAGATACCCAGAAACAGGAAACTGTGAGGAGAAAAATTAGTAGAGGAACATCAAACAGAAGAAAAAAAAATCCCTTTCCATACAATTGCTAGCATTAATATATTTTAGGACCATGATCTAGGCCACCTTCCTGCAGAAGGAAGTTTGTGCAAAGAAGTGGAGGTCAAGCCTAGAGTGACACAGTTCACTGAATGACCAAATAGAGGTTTACATATTTCCTTTATGGCTGCTGGCACTGGTTTTGGCCTAGAAGCCTCTAATGAACAAAGAGAGCTCTGATCCCTTCTGGAGCCATTCATATGTGATTAAGATCCAACAATACAGCACTTTGATCCACTGAGCTACAGAAGGATTGGATGTTTCCTGAAGGAGTCATTTCGGGTGAAAGGGGAAGAGAAGAAAAGAAGAAGGGATTTTTCCTGATCAGGTCAATCTTACTGAGACAGCACTCTTCTCACATCTGACATGCATTGTACTCCCTTGAGAGTTTTGAAGCTTTGGAAAGATGACAGATGACTGAGGTATGAAAAAGAGAGTGAACTGTGGCATCAGTGTCTCAAGTACAAAGAATAAATTTATCTTTTCTAAGAAGGAATAAGACTCACTTTCAAGAGAGTGAAACTGAGTTAGCTGTTGCAAGTCATATTGCAGCAAAGTACATACAAACAGACAATTATTACAGCAAATTGGATAGCATCCTTCATAGATATGTTTGAAAAGCTTGCAGTACCATAGTCAAAAATACACACTTCTTCACTCTGATGTAGCTGAAAACAGCAGAAGATGTATGGGTAGGTCTATGAAAAAAAAAAAAACTCTCAGAAAATGAACACCTGGTTCCTTGAAAGTAATCTTTCTATCTTGACACCAATATACTTCACATAACCCAAGTGAATTAAAGGTCTGTTTGAAGTTAGAAGAGCATGCACATGACACACCATTTGGAGGAGTATTTACTTTTTTCAACAGACATAAGTATTAAGCACAGGTGATGGATTCGGATCCACAGGAATGAACAGAACCTGGAATGTCTAGACGACCAGGAAAGCATAACACAGGTGTGACAACTCTGCTTGACTATCACATTCCAACATTTTCAGTATAAACTAAGTAACTTCCATCATCTGTTGATATAAAAGCAGAAGAGGGAAAACATACTTGGCTTTGTCTACTACAAATGTCTACTCCTAGTAATTTATTTTGGAAGCTAACTCTCCTTTTCATATTTGGGTTGGATGCTTCCAAGTCCACCTGGGGATGGCTCAGCTCTCTGGCTATGCAGTACAACAATTCTAAGTTCAGAAAACACTTTAAATTCTCTGTCACTGGTTTAGCCAGATTGCTCATACTTGAATGCTTTTTATGAAGCTGTCCTACTGGACAGCAGGTGATTTTTTGCTCAAGAGAAAATCTTCATATTTGACTTTTACACTCTACCTTCTTGAATCCCTTGCCAATGTATGTGTAATACAATTACTCATGCACAAATCAAGCAAAACACACTATCTTTCCTCAGATGATTTTTGAAACCAATGTAGAGCTGCACTGACAGCCAACTACCAACAGCAGAAGAGTCAAAGTGAAAGCAAAGGAATCAATACGGTGGTAGTTCCAAAACTAAAACCTACTGTGGCTATTTGCAATGAAAGGGGGTTTGCCACCAATCTCGTACCATAGAAGAGACTACCACTCTCTGTAAACTACTCAGTTTTATAGCGCTATAATGTCAGATGTATATTAAATAAATCTTGAACTACTGTGTTTCTGCACACAAGTAATGAAATTAAAAGGTATCTACTCCTTAAAGCAGAACCACAGAAAAAATATATGGAACAAGCATTTTGCATTCTGTATTAATTCAATGTTGATAAGGAGGGTTCCTCCAATTCTAAAAAACACAGTTCACAGGAAAAAGATGGGATTTGCTTTGGAAAGCTCACCCACAGTTTACGCTTAAGGACCATATGGCAAGTGATTTAGGTATAGTTTAGCTGTTTTGAAGTTGAAGTTACAGAAAGGCAAGTTTTATTTTCCCTATCACACATCTGCAGTATAACATGTTCGGAAGACAGCTTATCAGTAAAATCTTCTTCAATAATTAAAGTTTGATTATTCCTGTCCTAATTTCATCTGCTTTGCAAATGATAATCTCAAATTAATAATTTAATTTTCACCAACTAATTAAAAATGTATTAGAGCACATTTGCTATTGCAAATCCATGAAATAGGAGACAATTTAACAAATTCATTAGACTAGTATAAGTACAAGTTTTGCAACTTTAGAACTATAGACAAGAAATTGGTCCCTTTGGAAAACTAACAGTGGGTCATTCCCTTGGACCCACCTGTGAGTTAGCAGAGGGGCAGAAGTCTGGAGAGCAGCACTTCTCCATGACATTTACAAAGCTGTAGTTCATTAATATTACTGCTAAGAGCAGAACCTGGTGTGACAGACCAACACAACTTTTGACCCTATGTAGAATTAACAACAAAGGCATAGATTTTAATGGCAAGTAAACAGTTAGGTCAGCTGCTAACCACTGCCAACCTGCAACTGGATGTAGTGACACCTCTGCTTTTGAAAGTAGGGTTGACATAGCGCTTAGGGATATGGTGTAGTTGGGAACTGTCAATGCTAGGTTAATGGTTGGACTGGATGATCTTCAAGGTCTTTTCCAACCTAGATGATTCTGTGATTCTGTGAAACTTGCCCTACAGCCATACACAGCTGAGATGTTTGACAGCACTAGTGTGACTGCTCTTCTTCACCTTTAGGAGTGCTCCACTTTTCAGAATTGTCTGTACTGCAAAAGTACCCCACATGTAATTGTGTGACAAATAATTTTTGGTAATTTTATTATATTCTGGGTTTTGGAAAGTCTGCTTTGTTCTACTCCAGTGACTGACAAACTCGTTTTCTGATATTCATAGAATCATAGAATAGTTTGGGTTGGAAGGTACCTTAAAGATAATTTCATTCCAACCCCCTGCCGTGGACAGGGACACCTTCTACTAGATCAGGCTGCTCAAAGCCCCATCCAACCTGGCCTTCAACACTTCCAGAGAGGGCGCATCCACAACATCTCTGGGCGACCTGTTCCAGTGTCTCGTCACCCTCACAGTGAAGAATTTCTTCCTTATATCTAATCTAAAACTACTCTCTTCCAGTTTAAAACCATTACCCCCTGTCCTATGCCTACAGTCCCTGATAAAGAGTCCCCCCCCATCTTTCCTACAGACCCCTTTAACTACTGGAAGGCCGCTATAAGATCTCCCTAGAGACTTCTCTTCCCCAGGCTGAACAACCCCAAATCTCTCAGCCTGTCCTCACAGGGGAAGTGCTCCAGCCCCTGAACAACTTTGTGGCCTCCTCTGGACTCGATCAAGAAGGTTCATGTCCTTCTTATGTTGAGGGCCCCACAGCTGGATGCAGTACTGCAGGTGGGCTCTCATGAGAGCAGAGTAGAGGGGGAGAATCACCTCCCTCGACCTGCTGGCCACACTTCTCTTGATGCAGCCCAGGACACAGTTGGCTTTCTGGGCTGTGAGTGCACATTGCAGGCTCATAGTCAATTTTCCATCCACCAACAACCCCAAGTCCTTCTCCGCAGGCTTCCTCTCAATTCACTCATTGTCCAGCCTGTATTTGTGCTTGGGATTGCCTTGACCCATGTGTAGGACCTTGCACTTGGCCTTGTCAAACTTCATGAGTTTTTAATGGGCCCACCTCTCCAGCCTGTCCAGGTCCCTCTGGATGGCATACCCCTTCCCTCCAACGTGTCGACTACACCACACAGCTTGGTGTCATCGGTGAACTTGCTGAGGGGGCACTCGATCCCACTGTCCATGTCACCAAGATGTTAAAACAGCACCAGTCCCAACATCGACCCCTGAGGAACTCCACTTGTCATTGCTCCCCACTTAGACATTGAGCTATTGACCACAACTCTTTCAAATAAAAAAATGCATTCTTAAAGGTTGTTGCTATAGATTATGATAATTAAATTCTATGCAGAGTATTGGTGTACTGCAGCGGTACAGTTATGTCCAGCTTAATCAGGCTTTCCCAAAAAGCCCTGTCACATCCTTCCTGATTTAAGTTCAAAGTCAAAGTCATAGCAAACTTCTGACCAAACTTGTCTAAAATAGAGAGAGCTGCCAGCTCAACTTTGGCTCCCAGTGACAACTGAATATCCAGTTGCAGCTAGGATGAAGGATGAAAATTTGGCATATCTGCAGCAGTCAAACAGACTCCAGGGGTAAAGGATCACCTTCTTTGCTTTGCCTGGCTAGGTGGAACAAGGGGGGCAAATTTTCTCTGCATTCACTGGCCATAAGCTCAGTCTGCTTCATTTACTATTCACTGTAGCAGTAGAATTGTCCATGTGACTCATGGAGGACTCAAGTCTTTCACAAACACATGATGACTAGAGCTCCAGTTGTGGGCATACATCGAAATTAAGTCAAGTTTGGCCAGCAGAAATGGAAATAAGAAGAGCAAAGGGACTACGCAGTTGTCTGGGGTGTTTTTTAACATTTTCCCACTTCCCTAATTCAGCTCTAAAGAGAGACCAGGAAGGTAGGAATAGGTGAAGAAATGGTGAAGGATAGAGGCAACAGGCAGCAAAAGAAAGACATGCTCCATTAGGAACATATTGAGACAGAATGAAAGATGTAGAACTCAAAGCAGAAAGTTCAGATCATGACTAGTTCCAGATTAGTTTTGTTTACTGGAAATTGCAAGAGGCTGACACAAGGCATTATTGTAAGAGAACTCCACCTTCCATTACAGCTACTTGTTTATCTCCAGTGTTTCCCATTCATTTCAGAAGTCATCTGAAAGCTCTCATTCCATAAAGCCCATATTTTGGGACACAATACAGAAGTTAAAAAATAATTATATTTTGCAAATGGTACTGACATGTTAAAGGAATACCATACTACTCCCTTCTCTTTCAGACCCACCTTAATTTGAAAAAGCTTCAATGTGAGTAGTTTTTATGATTCATGGTCATTCAAGAATGCCACTACCAACTGCAAATCACCATCATGATGTTCCCTGAAAGCATGGCTAATAAAACAATATGGTAACATTTACTATCCTTGTATCCAGTAACAGGATCTAATATTCAGCTAAGAGAATACCTAGAATCATATACCATAATTAGAGAGAAAGTAAAACATTCAAGGCACGTCTTCAATAAAATTAAATTCAGATCTTGGATTTTTTTTCTTTTTTGTAAACACATAACCTATGAGCATCTGGTTTGTTTACTGCTATATTGCTTTCTTTCATTTTAAGATAACATCTACTTGTGCAGGCATAAATAAACTCTAGATTGATACAAATTACAAAAGAGACACCAGATCTCCTTCTCAAAAAGAGTTGTTGGATTATAGAAGGCTTTTGTGCAAGAATACCATCTGACATTAGAGATATTAATGAAGGAAATGTCCTATTTCCCTGTGAGCTATATAACTATTATTTTCCTAGGTTTACAGATGGAAAGCTGAAAGCCAGAGATTAAAATCCTCAAACAGGCAAGTTATTTCATCAAGTGTTTGATTCCCAGTTGTGAGCAGTCCCATTCAGGTAAGTAAATACTTCACTTCTGCCTTGCAAGCAATTTTTTCCAATTCTTCCCACCCACCCCCATCCCAAGTATGCTGGAATAAGCTCTGCCAGGTAATGGCTAGCCAGAAGAAAAACAACACTTCTTTTTAGGAACTGACACCAGCACAGACTTGTTCTTTTCTGAGTCTGTGCCTTGAAGAAGTTCAGGAAACTTGTCATTTCTACACAGAAACTGTCTCCTAAAATAGATTCACTTACAAATGGGCTCCGGTAGCACCTGGATCTGGCACATCTTGTGACCCCAGAAAGGGAACGAGACAGGTGAGTTGGTGAGGAGCTGTGACATGTTTCTGGGTTTTCCTTAGGTCCTTGTTGTTTTGGAAAACATTATTAGTGCTTACCATCTAGCTATTCAGTAAATTACTTATAAAAGTGTGAGGACATCCAGGTTCTCAGTCAGTTAACTAGCTAAAAGTTAGAGTGCCAAGCAGGTAATAACAGAAAAAGGTGTAGAGGGCTGGTGTGCTCTGAAGACAAAGACAACCTGTCTCTCTTTAGATCAAATATTGGGAAGCAGTAAATTAGAGTACTTTGGAATTATGGAAAAATTAGGATTTTTTGACTAGTCTCTTTTCCAGTATATATTAGTATAATGAATTATATGTTGTGAATACCGTAATCTTTCTTATTCATATCTTTCAACTTTTTCACATCACTGTGATATGACTATATGAAGTGCTAATTTTCTTTCACTTGCAGGTAAGTTTGAATACACAAATTCAAGGGGGTTTAAAATAGAGTAAGACCAAGTTTGTACAAATGATGTTTTGTTGGCAAATATTATCTCTTACTCTTATGGGTAAATTTACATATAAAGAACTGCAATGTGACAAACAAATTCTGTCCCACTTCCCCACATTTACAGCCATATTAGGAGTCCCAGTGCTATGTATCTGCCACACATATAGCTGTGTAAAGACAGCTGAGACTTCTGCTTGGCATGGAGCCAAGATGACAAGATACTAAAGCCTATTAACAGTGCATCATGACTGTGAATTAAAGAATCCTGTGGAACCATAAACTGTCTAGCAAGAAAATGAGAAAAATAATAAAATTTGATCAGAGGGTTAATATATTTTTATTAGTGCCTGGCAGCAGACTAGTAATAGACCATTTAAACATGTACAGCAATATAACTGACTTTTGTCAGATGCATGGTGGTGAAAAAGTCTGCAGACAGTAGAGTATTTATAGCTAATTAAAAAAGAAAAAGAAAAAAGAACCTGACTAGACTTAGCATAGATTTTATCCGTATTTCTCAAGCTGATATTCTCTGGAATTTGGAGATTCTCTAAAGGAATCAAAACATTACCGAATGCTTCAAGGCTATCAATGACAATAATTACATAGCAACCACTGCTGGGAAAGTAGAATTCCCACTTTAAAATCCCAATCTATCTAAACAGCTCAAAACACAACTCTTCCCTCACCAAATTCTGTCTAAACAAGGTAAAAATAGCTGTTCCATGCACAGAAAATTTGCCCAGTCCAGAAGATGAATGTTGCAAGCTAGAGCTATGTCTCTGTCGGTGGCTGCAAAAACTAGTATTTTGAAGTATGTCTGGCCCATTAGACAATAATTTTATAGCAAATCTCAGAAATAAAATAACTACTTTTTCATCATAGATTATAAAATGAATATAAAGTATTTTGTAACTTAGATTTTATATTTCCTCAAACACTTAAGTCCTGAGAAACCATATTTTATGGCCGTGGAAAGTCTTGTATTTAAATACTGAAAAGACTGTATTTAAAAAACCAAGGATGTTTAAGAAGCTCCACACTTTTTCTGGCTTTCCCATTTGTGTTCTGTGAACTACAAAGCTAATATTAATTCAGTTTAGCTACTAACACATTTGAGAAGTTTGTGGACAAAGAGTTTACGAACACAACTGAAGATTTTTCAAGTAAATACAAACAGAAAGTCAGAACATTAGCTGAGTATGGAAACATTAACAGTAGGTTTTTGTTGTCCTCCTTCCCCGCCAAAATGGTCTTACTGTTTACTTGTTAAGATATTTATATATATTTATGCAGAATTTAAAAATAGAAAGGAAAAACATCAAAGAAAAAGGAGAAAATAAACACGGCCTGTTTGTCCCTCTTCATTCCTTCCCCTCTCCCCCTCAACTGAGTGCCTTTCCTGTGCTTACCTTGTTCTGATCTTTCAAATCCACCCAACTGGACAAGAACCATCTGCTGCAGCACCACAGCCCACAAGGCCAGGAATAGCATGGAGAACCATAGCATCACTTAGCCAACAGGCTGTTTTCTCACGAATCCTAAAAACGTGTCCAAGAGCCAGGTCATACTGCCTTCCATCTCCCACAGAACAGATTGCAGTGACTCAGGATCCTTCTGGGTCAGAAGAAGTCTGCTGGGCCAACTTGCCATCGCTGTACACAGAACTAATTCACCCCTCTTAACGGCCACTCCACCAAGCCTGTTTTCAAATCATTTAAACATGTTCTGGCAGACAGCTATAACAAGTAAGTGCCTTTCAGCAGCAGGTTGAAGTGAAACTTTGGGACTTTCAATGAGAACAGACGTGCAATTCAGCTTAACACTGGACAACTAATTTTTGTTAACATTTTTTTTTTTAAATGATGTTTCATCAAATGACAGTAAAAGTTATAGTGATATCACATAAACACATTTTCTCTTCATCTCTTGAGGATCTCTTAGAACAAAACCTGGAATCCTAACACCTTGCTGTGCTAAAGCAATGGTTATTTTAGTGATTTGATTAATCCATTCTAGGTCAGTAACTCACTAGTTACTGACTAGTTATGTGAGTTGACTTCATAAATAAGACTATAAAAATGATACAGAGAAGGGGAGAGGTTACTGCCAGAGACAGAACATCTTTAAATAATAAAAATTAATAAACTCCACAAGAGAACTCAGATGGAAATATAACATATGCTTCTTTTTGTTTCATGCTTACTATGCAGTAGAACTTATTTTGGCAATTAAATCATAGTAAGAAAGATTTTATATACAGAGAGATTTTCCTATTGGTATTTTATATGGAAGCAACTGCTATATGAAATCTTCATACAGAAAGGCAGCTATAATAAGCAAGTTAAATAGCACTGCCTTTCTTTGGTGTTATTCTTCATGTTCTTGATGTAAGAGTTTCACCACAGTCTCCCTCTGATAATACTCTAGTGATGGCAGTATCAAAACTGCATTGAGAGCATCTGATATAAAGCAATACTATGACTACTTAAACAATATCATAAACATAATCTATTTTTCCAACTAAAAATATGACCAATAGTTCCATTAAAACTCTGTATTCTACTAAAACAAGTTGGAGATACATGAACTGAAGTACAGGAACAGCAAAATGCCTTATTTCACTACTTTAAAAAATATTTTAAAAGCCAGTATAAAATTCTGGAACATCACAGCAAGGCAGCACAACCAAGCTTATTTCAATACAATATCACCACTAATGACAGTTCAAGAACCAGAAAAAGGAGGCAAGGAAAAAAACAAAGAAACTATTTCTTCAAGCATTTGTGATGTCTGCTAAAGGGCAGAAGTAAGGTGACTGATAGCATCAAGATAAGCAATAAGTTGCTTATTAGTCTGGGAAGTCACTATGCTCTGCACACCTCCATTGCAAATTGCTAATTACTTTCAGTGGTGCTCTTTTAAAAGGTGTTTCAGCAGTTCCAAACACAGAAGTACTTACAAAAACTACTCACAGCTTTGCTGGCTGCTGGTCAGTCTTTTGCTGTTGACAGGTGTTTCCTTAATAGCTATAAGCAATATAGCAAAGTTGATCTGTAGGCTAAAAAAAAGATGAAGACTTGAAGCACTGCTAGGTGGCCTGAACGCAAATGTCAGGAAATATGCAAAAACTCTTCATGTGGGACAAGTGAGGAGAAAAACACAGTGGAAGTCATACCTCAGAGAACAATGTTCTTGTTCCAACCCAGAGATCTGTGGTCCTTTAACACTACAAGGTACCCGGCTCTTTAATGACAGTAGCCTTCTACTTTCAAAAGTAAAAATAATTTGATGCTAATGACAACAAAAGTTTAATGTCTGTGTTTACAAAGCAGCTAAATACCACGGGTCACAAAGAGTAAGAAACTCTTAGGCATTGCGCTGCAAGCCAGAAGGCAGAGCTACTAATCTATCTGTTTGCTGCAGCTGGTGGCTCTTCCTGCTTCTCCTACTGGAGAAGCAAGATGAGGTCTTGTCTACCACAGGACTATTGAGAGATGTGGAAAGGGAGAGCGCAACACAGCCAATAGACCAAAACCAGACAGCTATTGTGCTACCCAAGCAATTATTTCTGTGTATTGGCTTTCTGTATCTATAGGCAGGTACCTGAAGCTTGGACGAACTTACTTTCTGTTTTGAAGGCCCTGATGCTCCGAAGCAAAGACTCTGAAAATGACTGCTGAGTCTCACTAACTACCATAAATGCTGTGACAATGAAGGAAGAATTGTTCATAGAGACGGTGTCCTCCCCAGCTCCCTCTGAGGGCAACTACAAGTTCAATGGCAACCATTCACATGGGAAGCTCTGCCAGGTTATGCTTGCTCACAAACTGCTCATGCAACAGCAATATGACTGAGAGCAAAAGCTCCCAACTGAGAATAAAGAGCTCTTAGATGAAAAGTGAGCCATGTCAACCTGAAGAGACTGGGTTTTTCTGATGGGAATATCCCCATGGAAACTCTCCCAAATCTCATATGTGAGACCACATCTTTTTTAACTAAACGTTCAGGAGGCTCATGTAATTATTTGCACAGAGAAAAATCAGATAAACATACATAGAAATTGCATGAAAAGAATACCAGCTGTGAATGAACAAATCAACTATCTTAAAAAACTGAGCTACAGAAATACAGGCCAACATTGTTTACTTATTCCAAGCTCCAGACATTCATTGTCTGATTTGTCAAAGTTCTTAGCATTTTATAGCACTTTCCAGATTCAAACAAAGTGCCTACTGAATCTTTGATTGACAATATTTAACATAGAAAAGTTCTCTCAAGTTGCATATCAAGAAAAGAGAACTGGGAGAACACACAATAACAAAACACTCAAAAATGCTATGTTTCACTGATTTATTGGACATTAGATAAAAATTCTGTAACAAAGGCACTCAGATAGAGAAGCATTCAATTACTTCAACCATACACTTCTTTGTGCCATTGCTTTGCACACCCTCCCAAACTGATCCTATTCCTTTCTCCAAGGATCACCAGTAGAGACCAGGATTAAGTAAAACATGAAATAAAACTTCCATATTCAATAAGGCTTTTAAGCCCATGCTGAACTTCAAGTATTTAAACTGTCCCATTAGTAGTTAAAAAGACATTGAAGAGCTTTAAGGACCAGGGATGGGACCTTTATAATCTCTAAAAATAAATCCTTGTTTAAGAGCTTTGCTAAATCAAGGCTTAAACACTTAGAAGTATTACCAATGGCTGACCCCCAAAAGAATCCTTGCTGAATCTTACTCTTGTCCCTTACCACAGAAGCATCTGCATGTACTTCAGCCTGCCTGATGGCCCATTTTTGGCTCTCCACACTTGCTCTGTGAAGAACGTCTAACACAAAGACACTGCAGAGGAAGCTGAAGATGGAAGGTGACATCCAGGAATATCAACAGCGCAACTGATATTAATATTTCATCAATATAGAATGCCAAAAATAACCAGAAATTAATTTAGGCCAAATTTTTCAAATGAGATGCCTACAGTTAGATTCCTAACCCAGATCTGAACGCTGACCTGAGCAACTGCTCAGTTTTCAGAGGTGTTGAGAACTTGCAAGCTCAGGGTTTCATAATTTCAACAGCACTGAAATATCAAGCCTTTTGTTGAAGTACCTAAATACAAATTATGTAACATAACTTTAGGCTGGACTGACTTGCTTTAAAATTTTGTTGATGAGAAAATTAAAATCAGTCACTAAATTATTCCAATGAAATGACAAATGGAAGCACCCAAAACCATGTGGTGACTTTCTGTTTTATAGCAGTATGGAGCCCCAGCACTGTAGCTACCTGAAATCAAATTTCACAGCTAGAAAGCTACTTTCAAAAGTATTCTCTACAGCTAGTTTTCAACATGAAAACAGAAAAAAAAACTACTGACATTCTTTGTTGTACACAATTTTGAATCATTTTTTCCTCTCTCAGTTGAGGTTTTTTGGGAATATGATTGTAAATCATTCAGGCAAAGAAAACATTTCCATAGATGGCCAAATCACCCCACAGCTGAAATGCATCCACACAAAAACTAAAAATAAAACAGAATTATGCATCCAACTAACGTAAGTGTTATCTATTACAAAGAGCAAAAAGAATGCAGCTCACACTGAACACAAACCATAGCATGCTTAAAAGGGAGACCACACCAGCCTACATGCTACCAACCGATAACGTAAGACCAACAATTACAACTAAAAAAAATGATTATACAAAACCTGCTTAGACACAGGTCCATGCAGGACTTGAGTATAACTGGTCACTGCCATTTGCTGTTGATGCAAAAGACTAGCTGAGAAACAGAAACCTACAGAGAGAAATGTGCCTGAAGCCTAAGCCCTCTCTCCCACATACCACCAAGATCCTATCTCGCATACTCCTGGAAGCCACGCACACAGGGCAGAACCTTAGTACAGGTTCCAAAAAAGCAAATCAACTGTTCCTCAAAATAATTCACTGAACAATCAGAAGACAGAGAAGTCACTTCTATGGAAGAGAAAAACTCTTCTCAATGTGGTAACACTGACCACCAAAAATCATCTACCAACAATCATCTGTGCCTGACACAGTACCAGGATGATTCTGTAATCAGATGAAATTGCAGCAGGATGAAAGTGTATACAGAGGTGAGAACATTTTCCCCTTAAAAACAATATTCATGTAGCTACTCTATATGCATGTTCTCAGATAATTTTCTATTCACTTATTTATATATTAAAAAACCACAACCCTATTACTTTAGGAATTGGAGCGTTCTTCTCTTTCATACACAAATGCGCATCTAGCTACATAAAAACAGCTCCTCATGGAGCTAAAAGGGAAAATTCTCTTCCTCCTACAATCCCCTTTTTCACCCTCAAATGTCATATTATACATAATACCAACTTACACATATGTATAGAGGAATAAATGACTTCATATACTGTTGTATCAGAAGACACCTGAAATGTTTGTAATATTCTTAATAAATAGCCAATTTTAGGATAGTCCACATACTTGAGCATTTGCTTCACTTCCATCTGCCAAAAAATGTAATGTAAAATTGATTCTTATTTGTAACTGGAATTACTAAATATTTTATTAGGAGAAAATGCACTTGAAAACAACTTATGGAGAGAAGCAACTTCTTAAGTGTTTTTCACCACATCTGTTTCCTCTTACGCAAGTGTACAGAGGTATAGAGTATGTCACAAATAGACAAAGCTTACTGAAGGAAAGTTAGACATCTAAAACCAAATACAACCACATCAGGCTGATCTAGTTAAATGAGACTGCATGTTGTAAATTTTCTTCCCATAGCTAATATTCTTAGTGTCTACACTTCCCTTAGTGAAACTATCTATCTATTCATGAATATGTGTCCTTCAATGGGAGTGTATTTCACAAACTGTGTGGGGGAAATACAACCAAACTGTGAAACTCACTGCCGCAGTACGCTATGGATGCCAGAGTATAAATACATTCACTAAATAATTTGAGAAATTCATGGAAGAAGCACTCTTTTAGGTGGAAAGGCGAGAATGCAACCTGCATAGTTGGGAAATCCCTAAAGAGTACTGGAAACTGGGAGAGGACAATGGGTGAAGCATCACTGTATATCTCACATGTTCTTACACTGGTACAATGGGAGTCCAAGCAAGCCATGATCGGAAAGGTGCACTGGGAAAAATGGGCCTTCTGTGTGACCCAGTGCAGCAGCTCATACACTCTTCACGTGAGCAGCACTTCTAGTCTTGCAGTTCCAAATTCACCTTTTATATGAAACACATCTGCTTTATGCCATTTTAACTTGTGCATCATACATGTCTTTTATATATTAACTGAAATGTAATCCTCATCAGAGCAATGGACCAAACAGCCAACAAACAGATGACTACATGAACCTCACTGTCACACTGTATACTCATGCTTTACCACTAACAACTCTGCATACCTGTGCTACTCACCTATGGACAATACCTATATTAACACAGTACAGGAATACAAACAAGGTGTGAGGAAAATGAAATTACGATTACTGCTAATTAATAAGAATGTTACAAAATCAAGAAAGTTGCTCTACATTTTGATTGATAAAAAAAGACTTAAAATATACTCCCCCTAATTAAATGTAAAACACTTTACACTGTCTTGCAAATCAAAACACCATACTGTACCTATATTCATAAAATGTGTTAATCATCTTCCAAAACAAATAATTCTTTAGAATTATTTCTAAAATCCTTTCAATAATCACAAGTAATCTTTGTCACAATGCAAGTCCATGATGAGATGTTTCTAAAAATACAAAGCCCCTAACACACTTTCTGAATACAGGAAGTGATGCTAAAGTATCTGAGAAGATCATAGGAAGTCTTTGGATGTGGTAACACACAAAAACTCTCAGTATGAGAGTAAAACACCCTGGGATATAGGCAATTCCTGTTACTCAACTGCATCAGACATTAACTCCTATAAACAAGAAAATACATCTAAAATTTCCTATATCATATCTGAATATAAATTAAAAGCAACCCTTATACAATCAGATTAAAAAAACCCAATTATTTCTGAACAAGAAGATTATGCTACCTGGTAGGACTGGGAGCACAATTTTGATGAACAACAAGTAACATAGTAAATGTTTCTGTGGGGCTACACTCCTCTCATGCTCTAATGTAAATAAGGACAAACATCAGTATAACGAGAGTTGGGAATCAGAATTTGTGACTTTTGCTTTCAAAATTTTAAGAGGAAAAATAAGAAAGAATGGAATGGCATTAAAGGTTTGTCTTTTTCTTTTTAAAAAAGGGAGCAAATCAACTGCAAGATGTCATGAACTAAAATTAAAGAGATTAAAAATCATTAGTGAAAATATTAATCCACAGAAGCCAATTGCAGATTTCTACCAACAAAAATTAATTATAAAGGTTCCGAAAGGACTGGGAGCCTAAAATATCATAAAGCATAAAAATCCCTACTCTTCAGGGGAAGATTGCAAGGTTGAGCCAAAAGAAGTGATATTGTGATAGAGTGCAGTTCATTTATAAATGCTTTTGCAGGGAAGGAGGAAACATTCCTCTGGTATAAACCACGAGTAATTAGTCTGCTAGATGATTAGCCCGGCAGCTTCTAGGTTTCTATCACGTACCATTCTGCCTTATATTATTGACATTACTGTGGTTAAAAACAATAGTAGTATGTGCTTTAACCTTGTATTCTGGATAGTTGCCTGTTGGACTTGACTTTCAGAGGCTTTCTGAGTGCAGGATGTTCAGCATGGTGTGAAAGGCCATAAATAGTTTGAACATCACTCAAAGCTACCAAAAGACATCCACAGCTGAGCTACAAACTAAAGTGGAGGAACTCATGCACACAACACACCCTTGGCAGCCAGCAAAGTTCAGGCCTCCCAAACTTCCTGGTTGTTTTTCCTCTTGCTTTGGGTGTATAAAAAAAAGAAAACAAAGCAAAATGTTTTAAATTTACAGACTGCTATTGGGTTTCTTAGCAGTCAGCCCCGGGTCAGTTATGAGAAGATTATTTTCATATGATGGATAACAGAAGTAAGCTGAATTTATGTAAAGCATTATGTAAGAATCCAGACTAAATCTTACTTTGTTTTCACCAACAAGAAGCTTGGGAATCAACCAGATTACAAACATTAATGTATTAAAAAAAGCCATATGATTTTACTTAGGATCTCAGTAAGGAGTGTGAGCCAAAAAGCTCACTTTGCAGGAGGTATCATTGCAAGACCAAAGCACAGGATTGCTCATCACATTCCTTGACCGTATGTCCCCCAGGTTCTACTTTTTTTCTAGTTTTGGTTGGTGAACAGGCATAAACAAGGAGACTGAAAATTTGCGGCTGATAGAGATGTTCAGGGATAGTGAGGGCAAGTATTGATGGATTGATGGATCTCTGATACTGAATTTTTTGTACATTAATCTTATACACTGACGGAAACAAAAAGTTCCATTAACATTCCAAAAGTAAGAGCAACCAGGAAGGTATGTCCTTTCTGTTGCACAAAAGTTTTGAATTAAAAAGCTCAGTTAGGAATCATAAGAAATGACCATCTTGATTTTTCAGGAGCACCCTTCAGAATATGGAATTAGAGTATTCTGTATTTTAAAAGACAGGTTATTAGTTCTGTAGATCTAACCCTTGCTGTGCCATTGTGAATTGTTTTGGATGAGATAATTTTGCTTGCTTATCCTATTCCCCTCAAAGGCAACTAGAAACTGTATTTCCCTGTTTGTAACATGTAGATAACACTTATTTTGACTTACTTCTCATAAGTAGAAGTTACTTACATTCATCAAATTATTTGAAAACTCAAAGCCTTATAAGCAAACTTGTTATTGGAGCTTGTGAAGAATACACCTTTGCCGAAAATGGTATAGTATGATAAAAACCTAAATGTATCATCTTCAGCTTAACAGAATAGCTTTTCATGTACTGGAAGGAGACAGTGGCATGTTTCAGCAATGTTCTTTCTAAAGCCTCTGTATCACCATGAAGCATATGGCTAAGAATCAATGCAGTGAGATCAGACTGAAGTTCATTGAGTTACATAGTGATCTCATTTATCTTTGTTTTTGAAAGGCAAGGTTAGGTAGGCTATATTTTCACATTAACATCTGCAGAGCATTCCAAAATCCTGACATGGCCAATGACATGTAAGTTCCAGGTCCTGTGATTTATCCTTCTCCAGTACACATAAATTAGTGTGTATAGATGGAATCCTTTCACTTCAACTAAAGTACATAATGTAAAATAATTTTAGCTGACAGATGTTTTTCTTCACCTGTTTTTTAAAATTAATTTACAAGTCATTATGATTTTATTCAGCATTAAACCCATAACATATATATATCCATAGACATTCTCCAGTCATCTATCTGGCAGAAATTAAGACAGGAAACAGCTGAATAGGAACTATACTGCATTTGCTTATTACATTTCTGTGTTCAACAGGCAAAAACATACCTAATAATAATTACTGAAGGAGAACAGAATGAGTGCATGTGTAGATGATGGGTTTGATCACAAAGCACATACAGTTTACTGAAGCTCACAGTTAATGTGCTTCATTCCTCAAATCCTTCCATATATGGGTAGGATCTGACCTTTCCTTCAGACTGGCCACCACTGTTCAAGTTTGTCTGGTCAAATAATTTCACTGCAGCCTTTTGACTAGTTTAAACTGTAGCTGAAACTGTTCATAAATATATGTAACTTGCAATGACTTCTGTTTCTAAATGCAATGAGTTTAATATTTAAATTGGGAAGAATAAAAGTTTGAAAAAACACATTTGTCAAAAACGGAACTTTACCGTTGTGTTCAATACAATTCAGGGAAATAAAAGTCAGCATATTATTCCACCATATTTCCCAGCAGACTTAAACATCAAAATACGTTTCCTGCAGTTTATATAAAGGCCAGACACAGAGGCAAATGCACAAAGTATGACATTAGCCATACTGGAGCTATTAATGGAATAAACGCAGCAGTCAAAGACCTTCTGAAGATAAAAGCATCACTCTCTCCCGTCTCTGGAACTTTGCCCAAATCACAGTCATATTTTCAGATTTGTCAGCTTTTTTTCCCTGTAATCAAAGGGTTTCCTTCATAACAGTAAATAAAAATTAAGTGTTCCTTCTGTGCTTCAAAGTAAAATGGTTTCAGTAATGATGCACACAGTACAGTGTGTATCGTTCTAAAGAAAGATTTACTGCTTCAATTTCAATTTAAAAATTTGTATTGCCTCAGGGTTAAAAACACTGGTACATGTAATCATGCGGAAATCAATTTCTTACAAGTGAATTGCTTGCTTTTTCTAGTATCTAGCTCTATGTTTGAGAAGGGTCATATTTACTAATTAATACTCAGAGAAAGAGGTTTTATAATGTAGAGTAAATCTAAGTCTTGCATAGTCAACAGTAAAATAATGTTAAAAACTTCAACTTAGAATGTTAACTACACTTGGCCTTAAAATCCTTTCTGCAGGAAAAGTAACTGAGCTAGAAAGGACAGTTATGTCAATCACTGATTTGACAGACTGACAGTTACATCAGTTATGACAATTTCTGGTCTTACAGACAATCCACAGAGTTTCTGTACAAATCTCAGCTATTATTGTTTGAACTAGAACCAAACTTTAAGCAAGATATCTGGTCTACTTTTAAAAATTGCAGAAGCTTCAACATAGGGACAAGTCACTGCGGAACAAAGAGTTACTATGTATCAGAGCACCATGCTGACAATTTGTGCATTTACCCTGGCCCATGACAAATTCAGGATAGTTTGCATCCTCTGAGAATTAAGATCATTCAAATTACTTTGTGTTTGCTGACGACTAAGTAGGCATGGACTATGACCATGAATGAGCTGACATGTAGCAAGTTTGTATTCCGCTGCAGCTGTTTTTTTTTTCCCCAAACGCTTACTGGAGTATGGGAAATTATTTCTATATTTAACACCATCGAATTGAAGATCCCCTTCTATTCAAAATATTCCATGTATTTATTTACAGATGACAGTACAGTAATTTCTGAATGCTTTATTTGATTAAGAGACATAGCTTCTTAACTGATTGCCAAGGATTTTCTGTATCTCAAATCAGATACTTTAACACTTGCCTCTAAAAACCTGGATCAAAGATCTGTTAGAAATGGGGACAAAACCCACTAGAAAGTGTTTGGACTTATGAAGACAATGCTTTCTTTAGATGAATTAGAATGGCAGTTACAGTCTTTGGTATTCAAAGTAAGCCTTGCTGTCATCATTGCCGAAGGAAGTCTGCTGTCTTATGGCAAAGCTGAAGCATCAGAGAGAAGATAGAAATGCCAATGTTACAAACCTCATCTCACTTTGTCTGTGCCATGTTTCATCTTACCGTGATTGCACATCAAGTGAAATAATATGCTTAAGTGGTATTCTTCATTTCCTAACCTCTCTGTTAAAAGGAAAAAAAGTGTTGCTGGCATATAGTAGACCTTCAAATCTCATTTGGATTCCTTTTCCACATACTGCAACAGTGAGCTATTTTCCGTCCTCCCACTCTCACCCAGAAGCAATGTCTGCTTGTCACTTCGATAGCTGCTCATGAGAGATATAAGTAGTAACAAGTTGTTGATTTCAATATTTAATTTATTGCCAAGAGCAGAAGCAATAAGCAAAATTCTATCTGACTATGAGCAGTCAGCAGATTAAATACCACCACAAACAAGCCTGTACCCTTTAAGTGTGACTTAACCACACCTTATAGCTCTTCTACTTTATGCTACAAGCCTTTACATAATGTCTAATGAAGCTGCAATTTCTCTACACTGGCCTGAATATCTAGATCACTTGACATAGTACAGTTGATCTGCCTGTTTGATACCCCTACAATTCTTTTTATTATTACCAAATTTTGAGTATAGTCGGTGAGACACACTGTGACTGAGGCTACTCAAGTCAGCACACAGGCATGCTTTTCTCTAGCACACACCTTTTTGGGGGCCTGCAGTCTGACTGTCAGCTACAAGAGTGAAAGGACTTTCCAGATCTCAGAAGACTTGCAGAACATACCCAGGCATGTGGATAGAGGACTTGGAGGACAAGTATTATGGATTTTGAAAAGACTTACCCATTGTTACACATCTCTTTCAATGCCAGAGCTCCTGTGAGGGAAGCACAATGTCAACCATCCTCATGCTCTGGGACTATTGACAGCTACGAGCAATTATTTCTTTATAATTTATTTCAAAGTTGTAAGTGTGTCTCAACTCTAACACAGCAAAAGATTACATTTTTAAACTGTCAGTTTTTTCATGTTTTCCAAAAGTTGTATCAGGTAATACATGTTATTTTTTATCTGAACTCAAGTGACATTTATTTGAATGTTCTAACACTTCTTGTTAGGTGTGTATTTCAATACTAATTGTACATTTTAGTAATAAGCATGAACCTCCTGAGCTGAGGTTCCATTAAACCACAGTGCACTCTCTGCAGTTCACAATAGTGCATTAAATAAGTACAGTTTCTACAGCTACCTGGACTAAAGCTAAGATCTTTAGTTTTATTTGTAAAATAAATCTATGACAAACCATGAATATGAGCAAATATGTATAAGAAGTTTTCAACCTGTAAAAATTTTCTGCAGATCCAGTATGAAGGCAGATTCAGCATTGCTAATGGCATACAACTCTCAGTGTGGTTGTAGGAAAAAAACCCCAAGGTCCACAAAATCCCTACAAGCTCTTCTAATTCCAGCAATAAACTGAGTAAGATAAAAATAGGGGCAATGAGAAAAACTGAGGTGCAATATTGATGGAACACTGCCAGTTGCTGCTCTCCTTTAAATGGAGATCTTTTGTTCAAGCTCCCCTGTTGCTCACTGCTAAAATAAACTGCCAAGTTCCAAACCTTCAGGTGTTCCATAGGCCAAAGTCAATATTTTAAATACCACTCTGAGAACACCAACAGCATTATTAATTTATGTTTTTATTGTGAGTCTCAGGATATTTGTTGAATTTTTTTTTCCCCACACCCCAGTTTCCAGAGTCATGCAATGACAACAAAAACTCACCTGTTGCATTAAATGAAAAGAGTTGTTGGAGATAGACACTTAAATAAGCAGGCTACCGTTCCTTACCAACTTTGGGTTATGAAGGCAGGTTAAAACACAGTTCAATACAATGCATGTTGCAAATATCTAATCACAAGCAGACAAAAGAAGTCTGCACTAAACAGTGCTCCGCTCTCAGTCTTCTACAAAAATACAGATGGAAAAATGTTTTTTGGCCATTGATGCTACTTGATCATTGCCAACAGCTAGGAATCTAGCAGGATTCATAGCACATGAATACTTCACCAAATTTTCTTGTAGTTTTCCTTAAACTAGTACCAATACCTTTTTTCTTTTATTTTGATTGAGCTTCTGCCAGCCTTTTGCGCATCAACTTTTGTGCATCAACCATTCCTCCAAAATACAGTGACAGACTGCTCAGACCATCTTAAAAGAAAAAACCTCGTGTTGATAGGCTTTGACAGCGACAAGCCTGTAGCTCTCTGTTCCTGTTGGATTTTGATGCCAGGAGAGTTCCCCTAAGTGAAAAGAACTTCTTCAAACTCCCTGGGGGGGTGTTCAGGAAAGCAACACTTGAAATCAGATTTGTCCACTGAATCAACATTACTAAAAGTCTGTTCGAATGCTATAACAAACACATGAAGTACAGCACAGCCAAGTAACTTTACTTTATAAATCATATCGTTTTCATTTCCTGAATTCATAACCACAGTGATGCAACAATGGAAACTTTTGTATGTTTATAAGTTAGATGACCCACAATCGTTCCCTACAGTAAGCACTAGTAATTTCTGACTATTAAAATAATTGTTATATTCTATTGCTATGGTTTGCCTAACATTGTAAGCCAGTTTTCTATTTAACAAACTGTATTACATTGGCAACAAGCTTTCTTACCTTAGCCAACGGTACTGGATGTGATTAATTTCTAACATTCCTTTTGGAAGTCAAAACAAACATCCACTAAGTTTTCTTTGTTTGCCATCTCAACATCCTAAGCAGGCTGGCCTTCTCACAAGTTCATGTTGGTTGTCCCTAATTAACTTTTTTCTTTTTAAAATGTTTGATTTGCATCCAGTCAGATTCTTTCCCTTTAAACTCCCTTTCATCTAACATTAATCCCCAACTGTTATATTTCATTTAAATGACAATCCCACATTATATTTTCAATTAAACTTTCAATTAAAATAGACTGTTCAGACTTACAACAGAAGTCATTGATGTGGCAAATAATGATGGGAAAAATGAAGATACCCTTTACAAAACTCTATATACAAAGT
Source organism: Strix uralensis (assembly GCF_047716275.1). Classification (NCBI taxonomy): domain Eukaryota; kingdom Metazoa; phylum Chordata; class Aves; order Strigiformes; family Strigidae; genus Strix; species Strix uralensis. The sequence goes on along the minus strand of NC_134012.1, from coordinate 82,700,727 downwards.
ACTGTATGATAGGATGAGATCTTAAGACAATGCCACATCTGATCAAGAAGGCTGGTTTGTAAGGTTCTAAAATATTTAGAGGGATTACTTTAGGATATTAATTTGTAATCCCTCACTTTTTCTTAAATTACTCTCATCTCAGTATTCTTGTGCTGGTTAGAGGTAGAAGTTAATTTATTCTTTCAGCTTCTGTCATAGATACCTCACCTATGTAGTCAGCAAAACTGCTGAAAAGATACCTTGCAGATTTTCTCAATAAGAGTTCCTTTGAAGGAAAACAAACCTGTGCTTCTGTAGAATAATACACAAAGTAGCTGTGCAAGGTTGGATTCTACTCTTCACACTGCTAACTAATATTCACGCATCTGCTTCACACCTTCAGCATAGTAGCTGCTTTCCAGACACTTGAGAATGGCAGCCTGTTATCTTTCAGGTGGCAGATCAAACTAGATGTGCCATTTAAGCAAAATAACCACAGAATAGCTTGCTGGAAGCAACAACCACACTATGAGGCTCAACGGATGAGATGCAATGAAGAAATTCTGTCTATACAATCTGTTTCATCCATTTCTTTTCATAATTAACTTTAATCTTTGCATCCTATGTCTCATACTTAATTTGTTTAACTGGCTGAAGTCTAGAATGGCCTCCAGCTGTCTAGACCATTGAACTAAGAGTGTAATCCTGCACTAGCTCAAAGTACATTGCCCCAGTTTTTGCTCCCGGAGATTTATGTGAGCAGTCATTCACAATGCTTTCTAGTTTGTCTTTGTAAGGTATTTCCTGTTCTACTTGTTTTAACCGCCTACCTTTTATTCTATCCAAGAATCACCTGACTACCAGTGTATTTACCATAAATATACATCTGTTTTGCCAAAATTTAAGGTTTTTCTTGGTGTAGATCTTCCACCATTTTGTTCTTTTGGTCACTTACAAGGTATAGTTTATGTCCTTCCATGATATTAATTACATTATTGTGTACATTTGCTCCAGTGTGATGAAATATCTACATCTTTCTTTCTCTCTTCCTCTCCCAGACTGTATTTTTTCTTTATTGTGGGTGCATGACCCCATGGTATAAGAGTAGAAAATTTCTTCACATTTCATCTTAACTTTTACATGTACAATCTCTGCTGGAAATTTTACAACATGTTATTTTCTAGAGTCAGTTCTCTGTAGCACTTAGGTAAATAATAATTTAACCTACATGTCTAAGAACATGGTGATTTTATAACAATCACAGTCACAGATTTTGATTTGCTCAGCCAAAACACAACTTATCATAGCTCCTAAGCGGTTTTATGCATTCTTCTACTTTCCAAAATAGAAGATATACCTGAGCTGTGTACACGTGGCTTGAGGTGTATGAGCCAACATTCTCATGGCTTCATTTCACAATTTACATCAACCAGTAGTTACTTTGAAATGCCAGTCCCTGAACACTTGAAAAGGTTCTGTGATAAGGATCTAAGGCAAATTAGATGTCTCCCTCTCTACTTCTTTCCAGCAGAAAAGAGACTTGATGCACTAAGAGACTTCCTATGTCTGACTCTATCCCCCTAGTAATTTGGCAGAGGAGGCATGCCTCCAATATATTAAACCTCCAAGTTTCATGAAAATGAACAAGTGTGCAGAGGACTGTAATTCCATTAACGGACCCACTCGCTAAAAGAATGCAGCCCATATCCAAACCTCATTAGAAACTGGAGAATCCACAGAGGGATGTAACAGCGTACACACTTTAACTATGGAAAAGCCTCAGATAATCCTCAGATCAACTGTAAGACTCAAGTCCATTAGAAGTCTGTACCTCATGGAACATTTCCTTCCAGCATTTTTCTCATCTGCTCATTTTTAATGTAGCATCTGCAGATTGCTCATCTTCCTTCTTGCTTCCAACCTTTTTGACTGCTTATCTATATTGTTTAATAATTTTAAAGTTTATTTTCTTGGATTTGTATATCCATGAAGTAAGACATCCTTCTGTGTGTCCCTCCTTCCATTATTAAGCAGTAAAACCTCAATCAAATTTTTAGTAAGTTTTCTTTCTGTTTTTTCTTTTTCTTTTTTTAACCTTTTGATGATACCTGTCAGATCTCTTTATATCCCTTTTCCTCCCAACTAGTCACAAGCTAGGACTTCTGCTTTATCTACATTTTCATACTTTGCAATTTTATATTTACCAGGTTTAAAATCGATCTTTACATGTCCTAGAAAGTCCATCATATTTTCTTTCAGATTATTCTTTCTATCTGATCCTTTCCACTATTCTGTTATCTCCACATATTGTCAGTATCTTTTGAACAGTCTGTAAAGGGATTACTTACTTTCATAACATTGTTACTTCTATTTAAAAGTACAAGCTTGCCACACGTTAACTGTGCAGTCCTCTCCCCTTCAGTTTTAGTCATCTATTTTTTCTTTCTTGGGCCTCTACATAGAGTTATTTCCTCTTTACATGTTCTCTTGACTAATATTTTCAGCTAAAAAATTCAAACACTACCAGTAAATAAAGCTAACACAACACGTCTCATGTCTGCTCAGGAAAAAAAATTCAACCTTAGTCCAATACTTATCCAGATATAAATTACTCTAGGGAAGTAAACAGGGTAGAGAGACTACTTTTAAAAGAAATAGTGACTGCAAACATCCTGGCTCCAATAGTGAAGACAAAGGTATAAATCTAAGCACAGTTCTGAACAAGATCAACTAAAACACATTAAAAAACCTGGATAATTTATACTTGATCATTAATCATATCTGAGCATCTGTAGAAAAATTTCCTGAAGTTTATCACCTACTTTCAGAGTGTCAGTCTTTACGTATAATCACTTAAAAAAATAAGTAAAGAAAAATAATTATAATTAAAAAAGCAAAATCCCTCCAACTGACACAAAGACGGCAGTGGACAAAGTAGTGGCATCCAAAAATCTAAGTCTCTACCTTTGTATAAAAACATCACACTTGTTTAGATTTTAGAAAAATTAAAGGTATTTGAACTGTAAATAAACAATGAGAAGAAAAACAGGGAAAATTCAGTCTGACCATGGCAGCATTGGTAAAGCAGTCAATAAAATATGGACTTCAAAACTCAATGTATTTTGTTACTATGTTTTTGTGATAATTAGGAATGCTGAAATAGAAGTGAGAGTAGCAGTCAGCCACAATATGTATCTCAAACTATAATGATTTTTCATTTAAATTAAAACATTGCAAGGAAGAAGATATACCACTGTATCATATTGAAAAATCATACTTATATTCAATAGTGATTTTCTTCACAGTATTTGGTGTGCTCATTAAATTTATCTAAAATAGCACAGTCCTTCCCAAGAATAGTATCTTGCAAAGGAAGAGTAGGGCTTTTTAAAGCTGAAGTCTCAAACTGAAACTATAATAGTACTCCTAATTTATGTCTAAACATTAAGCCATTTAATATATGACAAATATAAAATTTGTTGCTCAATTCTAGGAAAAAAAACCTGGTGGGATAGATTTATCTGGACATTACTTAAGTGAGCAAGCAGTACAAAATGTAAGATCTGTAGCTGCAGCCCTATTAGGGTACGTAAGCCAGAATGGAAAAGCAGACCTGCATTTTAAGAATACAGTTGGCAATGAGATATGAATTTCCTAAGGTTTCAGGAGAATCATTTGGTAACAGACTGAAGAAAGCTGTATAAAATAAAGTTAGCATAAACAAGAGTGCTCACATACTGAACGAGCTTGTCCGCCTGTAATATCAAATCAAAAGGAGTTTCAGGACACAAAACATTGCTGGCATACAACTTCTTATAGGTTTTAATATTACTACCACACTTTCAATCTCCTTTGAATTAGGGGCTGACTTCCAGAGGCTGCTTCTCAAAATTCAAAGCTTTATTTATTTTAGATATCGTTCATATATTTTTTTAAGGCATTCCCATCACTGACGAAAAATTGCCAAGTATACTTATACATACATCATCTGGGCTCTCTACCATATAGAAACATGGATCAAATCTAAGTGGATAGCTGACTTTCTCCAGACACTTTTGGAGTCTGTCCCGAATGGTAAATAACTATCCCTGATTATGATGTTGAATAGAATGGACAGAAGTAAATCAGAGGGAGAGAAAAATTATACCACCAAGTCTAGCACTAATAGAAAAGATAAATAGTTCAGAACTGTTCATATTCTCAGGAGCTGCAGAGTACTACATGCCTATATTTTTTTGACATTTAATGGGTATTTTTCAACTTAACAACCCAGCAATTACTTCAGATCTTCATAGGCTTTACTTAAGCTACTACACACTTGGACCCAACACAATACTCTACTCTCTTTCTGCTGAATTTCAATTCAAAGCAACAGTATAAACCTGGTAATATCAGATTGGAAGAAAATGATCTGCAGTAATTATTAGTAAATTACTTCAGTGCAGCCCAAGATAATTAATTGCTATCAGTTTTGATTGCTTATGGAGAGCTGAAAGTAGCTAGAAAAACAGTATGATGCATTTATTATGAACAGAAAAAACATAATCATTGCTCTCCAGTCTTTACAGGGGACTGTTTTGCCAAGTCTCTTTCCATGGATCTAAAGCGGACATGAAAAGTAGAGAATAACCCTTTATCTGCTATTACCATATCTTGATTGAAAAATATGAATGTCACAATAACTCGAGGTGGTGGGTGTAGATTTCTTCCTACAGACAGATAATGTCTATGGCCATCATGAGAAGCTGGCATTTAGATCTAAATCCTAAATTCTATGACATATGTTTTTATTTTGAGTTTTTCCCCCTCCCTGATTCAAAGCACTGGCAACAGAAATTGCATCAACAGATTTTTGGCATAGCCATGACAGATCCCACATTACAATGAAAAAAAAAAAATCCCCCAAAAACTGTGTGACATTTTCTCGTTGCGACCAGTGAAAGTCCAGTGTATCAAAACATGACATGCCAGACTTTCGATATTACTGAATACATAAAAACCCCAAAGTGTTGGCATGCTGACTAAGACTGCATTTAAGGTTCAGAGAAATCATTAGATCACTTGATTTGACAATCTGCATAACACACATGAGGCATTTCAGGCGGCATTTCATGTAATCACTACAATGACTCGTAACTGGTAACTCATGGACTCCATTCACTGAGGATTCAAAAAACTGGAGCTGAAGGATATGTGCAACACTCCTGTTTCTCAGAGGTACAATCAGATACTATCCAAAAGTAGGTGTTAGGCATGGGAAGGCTGGAAGAAAAACTGCAGGGAGGATGGAAGCAAAGTAATTTAACATACTTTCACTAATGTTAGCATCCCAAATCAGCTTATAGTACAAACACACACAAAGCCGTATTTTAGGTTGCCATGGTAACAAGCACCAGATTAGAAAATTTTCACCAGATTTAGGTTTTTTGTTTGAAAAAAAAAAAATAATGACTGTCATGAATTCCCTGGTGTATTCTCTACATCACATAAACAGAAAGCCAGGTCAGAAAACAGATTTAAAATATGGGCTGTGTATATGAATAACCAGTAGCTTTATCCCAAAACACTTGGCCTGATCCATAAAAAACAGTTGTTTAGTTTCACAAACAAACTGCTATTGTTATCACAAGCGTAGAAAAGGGAGAGATGAGCATGTAGCGGCCTCTTTGAGTACACACACATCAACTAGAAAACCTTCTTAGAGCTGTAAGGAGAGCAGACTAGCACAAAAGGCATATCTGAAAAGTGTTCTGCATGTAGATGGCTCCTTCCATTAACTGAAATGATGGCTTTGCTCAGGAGCAAACTGATGAGTATGAGCATCTCACTAAAAGAAAAAAAAAAAAGGTGCTAAGGCCAATGTCCTCTACTGTCACGCTTCTCAAGCATGGTGGAAGCGCGTGGCTTTTTAGTTCATCTGATCATATGATCACCCCAGGAGCCAAATACTAGGTACGCTTCCAGGGTCACAACACTAAAAACAGACAGATGTGAAAAACAGTATTTGTCACACCACCCCAACTCACAGATTTACAAAGCCAAGAAAAAAAACAGTCATTCTGGTTAAGTTTTAGCTTTTTTATAATATCACAAAATAAATTCTTTAGCCTTTCTAATACTCTCCAGGCAATTCTGAACTCTTTTGTGATCCTATCAGGAGCTGTGACATCACCTAAGTGTGTTTGCACTGCGCCAGCTGTTGTGTCAATGCCCACAGAATCTAAAACCATTCAGAAATTTTTCTTTGTGAAAAAATATCCAAAACAAAAGCCCCTAATTCATCTATCTTCAACTTTTTTATTCACATCAAGCAACTTAAAATTCTTGGAACATCCCGTTTCCTAATCAGGATTGAGAAGAGAAATGTGGATATTCATGCAGCATTTGAACCTCAACTTTTAAGTTCAGAGCTTATCAATGTGCTGTAATAACACCTTTATGACTGTCAGTTCTGGACATGATTTTGTCTTCTTTCATATAGTTTAAAAGGGAAGCACTACCATACAAGGATAGATAAAAGAAATAAAAGTTGCAAAAGAAACACAGGTTGACTGGAGGACAGGTAATCATATTTAAAATAACACTGATAATTAGATTTTAAGAGTGCTGACTAACACATAGTAAGATACCTCTCATTTATTTGCATGTTTCAGTGCTACTTTACATCTAGTTAGGATAAGAAACTTAAGTAAGCACACAGACAAGTTAAGTAGATACACAAATGAGTATCCGCACATGGCAAGGTAAGTTCAGAAGTGTAAAAAGTAGGTGATCAAGCATAATTACATATTCAGCATACCTAATGAAGTGTCTATAATGATAAAAGCATACAAGAAACCCCTTACCTTGACAAAATGAATCCTGCAAAGTGATAATTTGTAATAAAAACTCTTCTGAGCAACTTTACACTTAAGGCAAAAGGACAAGACTGAAAACTTACTTTAAATACTACATTATTAAACCTTTAAAAAACCCAAGTAATTATGTATTATAAGCTATACTTGTACCAGTTGTACCTGAAACTATTTTCCTGATGTAGAAAGTAATTCTAGAAATAGCCGAGTGGCTCCTTCTTCCTATACCATGCTCTTTAGACCAGATTTACTCCATTTGCAACCATGGGCTTAAATTCCAATAATTCATTTTCTATGCTCTGTCATGAAATACTAGCCCACTGAGGCTAAAACTTCAGTCTGAGCATCACTATCAAAGGAACTGGGATAACTTAAATTCAAAAAGGTAAAAGAGGACACATGAAGTTTAAGGTACCAGTAACCCAAGCTGAGGCTGGAATTTGACAGCTTAAGTATGATCTTTTCTTGCTGTCCATCTGTCAGAGAACTTGCACCTAAAATCCTTTGCCAACTGTGTCAAGTGACTGACCTTTGGTAGTCAAAATGTAAGTCAGGTTTGTGTTAATACTGTAGAGTTAACAGGAAAAACAATCAAAGAAAAAAATACGTATTTTATTACAAGGGCAAGCAGATGCAACACTGACTACATACAAGGAATAGATCTGTTGAGTAAGGTGACATTTTCACATAGTCACTTTTCAAAGTAGAACTACATTTTAAGGGCTTTTGCATATGTTTTACCTAGAGACCTCTGTGATGAAGTGCCAATATCAACTTCCCTTTCTCTTTAGTTGCCAGTTTTATTTGATTTCTTTCTTCAGATATGTGCCAACTAGTTTCAACTTGTTTAACAACATTTTTTTAAAATCAGCTGCCTTGCTGGAATGTTGAACTGATGCATGCGTGGGTGTGTTTATAATACATGCAAAAAATACATTAAAGCAATATAAAGGGTCTGGTTTAAGCATATAAAAGCTTTAAGCATTAAGGCAAAATACTGGAGCAGACACCCCTTTACATATCATAATACCTTACTAAAACAACCACCTAACTTGCATAGAAAGTGTTATGTGGAAGTACTCTGTTCATTTAATACAGCTGTGGTTTATATGGTTGAACTGCAAAACTAATGGAATATCACAAGCCATATTATTCTTTAATGGAAGGAGTTATATTTGCAAAATATTTCATCCTTAAATATCGTAATATGTAATAAAATTATGCAATGCAATATATTTGATTATAATACATATACGATTGTGTACTGATGTGAAGTTCTTTCCAGCCAAATTATTTGATAAAATGTTGATGACACGAGCATAATCAAGCAAGACTATAAGACCAGGATGCCAGATATACTATTAAAGGAACCAAAGCAGCATCCTGATCTGGAAAAGCATTAAGATTTCCTAATGAAGTCAGCTTGAGGTCCAAAAGCTTGCCTCTTTCGGGCCCAAACCTCTTAAGCTGTCATAAGCAACAATTAGAAATCCCTTAGGAAATTTCAGTTGTGTTAACTGGCCTTTCTGTTACATTGTGATTAAAAAAATTATAGGATGAGAATAGACTCCCACATAAACCTAATGACAGAGACAGTTCCCCAACAGCACACACTTCCACCTAACACTGGCGGCGATCACACTAACTGTAAATCCTAGTACTTATGATAGACACTACTTTGTAGCTCCCACAGGAACAAGCCATGGAGTTTGATAAAACATTAAACAACAAATATTAAGGTGTTCCTTCTGAAGGCCCTTTGGGCTTAATTGGATTTACCTTTGACAGTTGATAAAATACCAAATTCTTCTTGTTGTTATCAGGAGAGAACGAGAGGGAAGTGTTAACGGGAAGTTTTTGGGAAGACTTGTAAGATTTTACAGCTCTAACAGTCACTTTAGGATAACTGGATGATCAGCATCATTTTGATAAAGAGCAGCTATTTGTGTAAGTCTTGTGCTTGGGTGTGACTTCTAGTCCACCAGCACAGTAACAAGCTGGTTTGTAAAAGAGAACTGTTCAGAAGAAACTTATTAAATTCTCTTCCAGGTCTCTTTGTGCCATATCTCTGCCATCTGAATATTTTCACTACCTCTGAAACACGGTCAGATGCTTGTGATCTTCTCTGATGCCTTTGATTTCTACACTTTTCTCCAATATATCTTCTGCAGCAGCTGTCTGAAAGAATCAGTGCAAATTCTTTTGTTGCTTTAAGTGAATTGCCCTAGTTTTCACAGGAAAAGTGAACAAAAAAGCCACCCACACCACCTGCCTGGTCTTGACTTTGGTCAATCACCACTGATTTCACCTGCCTGAACTGTTTAATGATGTTCTGAGGGCAGGGAGAGCACGAGTGTCCTGGTTTTTTTTAATCATTGCTTGATTCTTCCATTATGTGAAAGGAATTAATTTGTTTAAATTAAACTCTTTCGGTTAGTAGAAGGTATCTTGCATCAAAGACATTTTAAGAGTCCTCCAACTCAATAATTCTGCTTGCCTCTGCCTGCCTCACTAAATGAGTGAATTTGAGGGGAAATATATGGTGTTTAAGCTTGTCCAAACCCGATTGAAGATACATGGACAAAAGAAAATGGTAGTCTATGGACTTTTTTTTTTTTTACTTTTCCATTTTTGGCATTGTTTGCCTTTTCCTGTCAGTCACTCAACAGTGGATTGCAAAAGTAGTAACTTGAGATTTTACTCATGCACTACTTCAGCAGAAATTCCTGCTATGTAAGAGTTCATAAGAAGGTCTCAGGGGATGTAAACCAACTAGCAGTTGGCCCAGACTGGCCCTTCATGTTTACATACCTCCCTTTTTGTAAAAAATAAAAAGTTCCCTCAAAGAGTCCTTAGTGATTGCAGACACTGACCTAGCAAGTTGAAAAGATAAAGTGCCAACACAATGAAGTGTTACGCATAAAACGTTGTCTATGCTCATCTGTTAGAGTAGTAAGGCTCTACAGACTATTACAAAAAGCCATATCATATCTTAAAAATAAGAGGAATTCCTGAAATATTATACACCCATTCAGATTCCATGTACTCTCTGGCATCACGTGTCTTTATCGATCCAGGTTTGACCATTTACAGGTCTGTTTATATGCCTTTGGCAAACTTTGGCAGTATTTGATGACTGTGGCTGCATAAGCCCCTGCTTTGGCATGGTGGATCTCATACCCACCTTCAGGAACAACCAACCCATCAAGCACTTACCCACCAGCATGCTCTGCAATGAGGGATTCAGAGGTGACCATTAACCACTGAACAAACACGAGACCCCTGAGTTCAGCTTTGTACTCTGATGGTAGCTTAACTCTTGCCCTGACTTTTGCCTAATATTTGAAATTTTCATGCCAATTTGACTGCTTCAATCTCAGTTACTTGAGCACAATGCTTTCTGCATCCTTCCAGCATGCAAGGGCACATATGCCGTCTGACATAAAAGCACTCAAAGTACTTTGTCATCACAGTTATAATTTAATTTAAATCAATTGCAAAGCTTCACAGAGAAACACACTCTCTTCTAATAAAGACAGTAGACTAACACTAAAATGGTTTTAGTTCAGTCAGACGTATTACCACAGGTATTAGAAGATAACACTGTAAAGCATTTCTCCCAATACCCATATCTAACCCTCATCCAAATGGATACTTAGTTACTACTATTTTACTAACACTACTGTACAGGATACAGCTATGACAAAAGAAGACATCCCAGATGTAAGAATTAAAAAGCACATTTGATGTAACAGGGAGGAAGGTTTAATATGTATTCCACTCCTGGTTATGTCAGAGTTAAATTTATGTCAGCACTATCAATATGTGAAGATCTTAATCAAAACCAACTTTTTGTTTTTGTGTTTTAATGCAATGAATTGGAATGAAATTTTCGTAACCACAGATTTTTTCTCAAATTTACATTTTTTGTTTGCAATAGTGTGAAATACTTACGTCAATTTATGCTTAATACCATGTCACATAAAAATATACCTACTTAAATGACAGAATGCAAAAAGAGGGGAAATAAAAACCTCAAATGATTTCATGCCATGCAGACCACTTAGTTTTTCTAATTTATATGTCTGCCTTCAAAATATGTAGCTTATGTTCTAAGCTAAATATGCAAAGCTAGATGTATATGACTTTATTTTACATTTAGTTCTGTGGAACTCAGAAATTAGTTCAGGGATCAGCAACTTGCATTTCATTAATGAATACGCAACACTTCCCACTTTCTTCCATGGCCATCTTATTTTGATTCTTGAAAAACAAAACCACTTTCAGTTTCAGCAGAAGACATTAGGCACTCAGAATGTATTGGTCAGGTGTCTAATGCAATATACTTATTTTTTAAAACTCTAGTCATTGTTATTCAAACATTTTTTATCCAAGTGTCAAATACACTGAACAGCAGACTGGATTCTTCAGGGTCAAACAAAAAAAAAAGAGCTGCACAACCTATTTGCTAAAAAAAGGAAATATTTGGGAGGGTTGGAGGGGAAGAACCTCCAGAAAGGAGTCAACAACAGATGGTAGATAAAGGAGGAAATAATCCATAAACCCTATCTGCATAAACAAAATAAGACATTGTTTTCCATGCAGAAGCTCATAGCACTTTTCCTACTAGACAAAAACACTGGTGTTTTAGCTGTGGTGGAAAATTAACAAAACAAAACCAAATAGAACATGCCTGAGATCAAGCTGCTAAGAACAGCCTGGATTCAGAGTCTGGCCTGCAAGCAGAACACATTTAAAAGAAAGAGTCTACTTTCTGCTGAACAACAGTATCTTGGAAACACATACTCAAAGTTAAGTGATAAAATTTTATTAGAAAGTCTTTACCCGTCTCTTTATGATACTCAAAAAGCTGTGGAAATATTCATGTCAGATGATTACAAATGAAATGAGCAGAAACAAAGATGATGTGCCTGGGGACATCAGAACCTGATGAGCCTTTGCTGTACTGCAGATGTGAGTAATAAGAAAAAAACGTTCCCTAAACTCTCCTCACAGATACTACTAGTTACCACTCTATGCTATTTTAATTTAAGAAATCAAAATAAATGATTGAACACCTACAATTTGATAAATTAACGAATAAAAGTTTCAGGACAGTACTGAATGCAGTCTGAAAGTTCTTCTATTTTTCACTGACAGTGTAGCAAAGTATAAAGCTATATATTTTTAATTAAATAAATATTCTTTGGTTTTCAAAGACAGACAATTTATTTCTGGGAAGGCTAAAAACCTAAGTCCAAACAATCATTCTTTTATATTTTAGGTAGCAGATTAAAATAGCATCCACATAATGATATGAGCACTTCCTTTTTAAGGAAAGTCCATCGGCTGCGGCAAAGGCAGGCAACAAAATACGGGTTAGGAGGAAGAGCATGGGAGAGGGGGCACACTGCAGTCTCCCTGGCTGCCACCGCAGAAACCCCTGGGGTAGGCAGGGGCAGACGGAAATATTACCCTTGTCGAGGTAGACCAGGGTTCTCGGGTAAAGCTGTTACAAAAAAGAGACAAAACTGGTAAGTAACAATTACGTAGGATAAATGGAGAGTGGCAGAGCTCCCCTAGCTTCCCCAGGACCAGTGCAGGGGATACACCAAACTGAAGAGGGGAAGGTAAACATACTTCAAAGGAGAAATGCATCTCTCCTCCATTCAGCTTTCAGTTGAAGCTTGGACACAGGTATGGCTGGATAACTGGGCTTGCAGGGATGGAAATGTCAGTGGCTTGCCAGTCATGCTGGAGACAATAGAGAATCATGTTCACAGTATCAACTAGCACATCCTGAAATAAATTACAGAAAACCTAAAATACCTCTTTGAACTCAAAAGAACCAAAGAATAGGTGATGTGGTCACTAACATCAGACAAGAGTCCACACTTCCAAGCCACATCATACAGGAAAACAGGGACTAGCAATAATTCAAGTCTGTATAAAAACAGGGCCAGATCTCCTGGCTTGCGCACCTGTATGAGAACTAAATCCATCATCTCACAACTCCCCATTAAAACAGTCCAGTCTGGACCAAGACAAAGTCATGCAAGAATCAGTTTAAAAAGAACAATCTTTCCCAACTTGGAAAAGAAACAAATTAAACCCATGTGTTACATAAGAAACAAGTGGTTCTATAAGCAGCTGAAAGAGTAAAACTCAGGTTTCTGTAAAATGCAGATCTGTGTCCTGCATAGATTCTCTGGTATCTAGCACAGGATGAACTTGTTTTTCAGGAGAGCGCTCAGAGATGTTGAAGTTGGACAAGTGTCAAAATTTATAGCTAGTACGGCACACGGGCAGACACACACGTGCAGAAAGCACCATCACATAAATTTTGTTTTCTTAGGAAACCATGTTCAAAAACAATCCCTCAAATGATATTTATTTTAAAGCAAAACCTCATCTGTAACATGACAGCAATAAAGAAGGAAATATCATGTATTTCAATAATGAGAGTTCTTGCTACATTCCTGAGACAAAAAATCTAAAAGTTTGTTTTAGGGATTAGGAAATTTGAAGTAAAAAAGCCTTGCTGTGATTTTCTAAAGTCTAAAGAATAAAGTACCAGGAATAGAGGAAGCATTGAAATTCATAACTGTTTTGGTAACCCAGAATCCAACTCTCTTAACTTATCTGAAACTCATAATCTCCTCCCTGTACTAAATTAAAAAGTATTGTACAAAAAAAAAAATAATATTCTTCTGTGCTTTCAGTTGATCAACCAATTGAAAGGAGCTTCTATACAGAACCTAAGAACTTAAGTATCATACTTCCTGATATTCAGTCACATTGGGACATTTGGGTTCAGAGAGGAGAGCAAAATGATATATATCACTGTTTCACTCCATAATGATCATGTCTTATTTAGTGTACAACAGTAGGAAAACAAAAAAGCTCACAATAATAATGTCAGATGTTTTTAGTTAGTTCCAAACTAATTTTTAGTTAGTTCCAAAATTTGGAATTTTTTATAACAGTTAATTCAAAAACAGAGATTGTGGGAGTCTCAACTGCAAAATTACCATGCTCAACTGGTTTGAAAAGTTACTAGTTTTAGATTTTTCAGGTTTCAAAATGTAACATTTCAACAATTATTTGAACACCTTTGTTTCACCTTCAATACTACCTTACTGCAGAGAATACTAAAATAATCTTTTCAATATTAAAAAAAACCCAAAACACTGAGCTTTTCAATAGCTTCACCATTAAAACTGACAGGTTCTCATAACATATTTCAGTTTCAACTTTTTTTTTTTTTTCTTTTTTATATAAAGAACTGTTTCAACATAGTAATTTGGGGGATTTTTTCAACTTTATCCAAGACCAAAGCAACCCAAGTTTCTTGACCACCATATCCCAATATGGCACTCAATATGGAAGAAGAAATAGTATGCAGTAGGTGCAATGTCCCAACCAAAAAGACACCTGTCAGTAGCATGTTTACAGCTACAATTAATCCAGAAGCTGCAGACACACTATTCTTAGAGCACACAGTGACATGGTTAGGCACTGTTCACTAGTTGCGCAATTAATCTATTTAAAAGTTTCATCAACAAAATAGTTGAGACAAGAAATTATTATGTTAAGACTGGTGAGATATAGAGTGCCATTAATTTTAATTATTAGTAATCTGAGAGATATTTAACAGTGTTTAAGGTTTAATCCATTTCTTTCTAGCTCATAAGAATCAAAATAAGTTTGTACTAGAAACATAGATTTATTGTTTTTTCATCTTAAAAATCATTCAGACACTATTGGCAAAGAAAACAGCCATTAGCGAAGGGGATGTGCCTACATAGGCAAGAGCTCAAGACCCTACTGTAGCAATAAGAAACTCCAAAATACAGAAACAAACATAAGGGACTACCCAGTAGTTACAATCTGAAGAAGTTGTGGGGGTAGAGGAGAACAAAGACCTATACTGATTATTGATTCTTAGACAGCATCACCATGCTCCTAACAGGAGGGAGGCAATCACTCATTAATAAGAGTCAAGAGTAACACCAACAATTTTCATGGAGGTTTGACCATGTGGTTGTAGCTTCGTTTCTTCCTGTTTCTTCCTGCTCCTCATGGCAATTTCTTTCAGAATGTGCTTCACACATACACTCCATAGAACTGAGGAGCACACAGAAAAAATGTGAGAATTCAGGCTCCTTACAAGATGCCACAAGAAACATACTACGTCAAGTGTTTAGCATATTGATCAATGTTCACCTAGCATTATTGTTCTTCTGCACTGGAAATGACATTCAATTATATGTTAAGAGAAGTCTATGGGCTGACCTTCTCAAGGAAGCAGCTTGCAACTTGAGACACAGCTCAGAAATGTATACTCAAAACAAAAAGGCTTAATAAAGGTCAAAGATTCAGATAAATTCTGCACTTTTGGCATAAGCATTAGGTGTGTCAGAAAGTATTCAAAATAACCTCGGTCACTTTTATGCTCAAGTAAGATCGATTTGTAGTATTAAACACATCTCTCCTAGTATCTTTAGTAACTATATTTACATAATAAGCATGCTCTCTGCGTGTCACAGAATATTATAGAACTACTATTACTTATTCAAGGATCTGAATTCTCCAGGAAATTATATGGGGCCAAACACTATTATACAGTTTTTCATAAGAATTTATGGCAGAACTTCAACTACTTTCCTGTTAATGAAGTATCCAGTTTTTTCTTAAAAACACTAGTTTTATCTTAAAAACACTAATTTTCAGAAATTAGAAACATGTGACATTAATGACTCCTGCATACTGCCAGAAGCTAAATTGCAGTCTTTATAATAAGAAAGATTAGTATTAACTTACGTCACAGTAAATCAGTTAGATCACAAAACATGAAAGTTTCCACAATCAGAGTTGCAAATGCTAAAGCCTTTATCAACCAGCCATTCACAGCCCTAAGAGCCAGAGAACACCTATTCTATAAAACATTCAACGCAGTACTTTTTTCGAGTTCAAAGTCTGATCAAATAGCAAGCACTTGCTTTCTTACCTAGAGCTCAATTCTATGACCTCTTCAGCTTAACCAAATAGTTTCCCCACTGCAGAATGTTGGGCCCTAAGGATTTTAGTACTTCTTTGAAACACCACCAAGGTAAGGCTATTTTTAAAGAGTACCATAACTAATAGTTAAGCCTTAATCCCCACATGAATAGCACTAAAGAAAATTTTATTAGACCTCCTAAATTCACATAGTAGTCATTGGCATTATTTAGGGTGTCTAGATTGACAAGGAGATTCATACTTTCACTGCATGCAATACCCATTACATACTACATTTTAGAAAAACACACCCATATATAAGATCCACACATAATTCTACATACGTGCAAATAGTATCATGAGGCTAACTGTATGTAACATTTTAGCAGAAGTATTAATGCTCACCATGTTCAGGCCTGCCCATGTGCCCATCTCAGACTCCCTAGCAATGCAAAAAGCTCTTCGCAAAACAGCTTTTCTTTTGGAAAATGACCTTTTCTTTCATGTCTCCAACCCAAACTACACACGCACACAAAGTTCAATGTGCACCACGTTTAAAATGTGGTATATAGGACATCTCAGAGTACACAAACACTTCAGAGAGTCATCTGGGTTGTTCTTAAACTCACTCCCAAGTTTTGCTGAGTTGCCTACAGACAATGCAAAAGCAAGCGTGTGTGATTATGTGTAGACAAGGCAGGCGAAGGAAGGATTCATTACAGTTTACCACATTTTTTCCTGTAGAAGATTTTTTTCTTTGTTTTTTGGCAGTTTGTTTGTCTGTTTTGGAGGCGAGTGCACAGGTGCCAACTCTTTAAACAACTCTGAAAGACAACAGTCAAAAACTGGAAGCTGCTGAACTTCCAGGAATGGTAACCTGCAGCTGAACGTGGCAGTGCACAGCTACAGAGCATCCTACCCAGCCAGCAAGCATGCTGTGGGCTTGGGGGTTGCAGAAGGCAGGCCCATGCCATGAGTGGGGCAGTGACCGTGCCACCGGTGCTGCCTGCAGCTGAGCTCCATGAGAAGATGACTGATCCCTTAACCCAGCTGTCGTTGTCATGTGTCAGCTCCTTCCCCCAGCATGCCAGAGGTTTCCTCTCCCAACAATCTGCTGGAATAACTGCTTGAATAATTACTTGCTTATTTAGTTCAGTTAGAATGGTTTGGGCTAGCTTCAACATCAGTAGTATGCTTTTTAAATTATTTTTGTAATTTTGTTTTTTGAATTTTTTTTAATCCTACAGACAGAATGGGGGTGATAAGCGATGACATGTTATGCCACAGGTGTTAACTTGCAGCAGGGATAGTAATGGGGAAGTTTGGGGGTGGGAGGCAAGCAGGGTAAGCGGAGGGAGCTGGGGGTGCAGGCCAAGCTCCCCCTGCCCAGCTGCAGGAGAAGAGGGCCAGCAGCCAGACACAGGGAGAAGGAGGAGGGAAGGGAAAGGCTGAAGCTCACTGGCAGGTACTTGCAGCGACCCAGCACCAGCAAGATGGCTCAGGGTCTTCAGAGTTAGGCCAGGCATAGAACTGGGGTCCTCAGCAGGGATGTCAGCAGAGCAGTACCATGTCCCACAGCCATGAGCTGGCCCCCAGCTTGATGAATGCCAGAGCAGTTTGTAGCCAATAATGTCAAAGAGCTGTTACTGTGTTAGTCCCCATCTTCAGGAGGAACCAGCAGCTAATGTCAGTCATTGAGCACAAAGCCACACAATTAGCAACTCTGTTGAGAGGGACCTAGACAACTCCAGTGACAAAGTTCCTGATCACTGGCTATCATATTTAATAGAGCACTTTAAAAGTATTATTTAATATCTTCTGAGATTTAGGACATAGTGTTACTATGGTTATAAGCTCATTTGCTTTCTTCCCCTTGCAGGCAACAAATGAAAAATAGAGCAGGAGATCGTCTTGTTCATGGGTATTAACTGGTCCAACTCTGGATTCTCTTAACATAACTCTCTTTCTCCATAGTCAATGAAGGTTTATTAAAGGTTAGAAGAAAATAAAGCGTTCTGAGTAGATAGGATGGGGGATAAACTTATTTTTGCTAATTGAGATGGAAAACTTTTGAGGCCCAGTTCCCACCTTAAGCTGCTTACTAAGTACCTTGCCAATCTTTAAAACTGTTACAACTAGATTTATACTACCTTGCCAGACAAAATACACAAGGAATTAACTGGAATGATCACAAATGCTTTTTTTTTTTTTTTTTTTTTTAAAAAAAAGCAACTTACCCAGTTGCCAGAACTATATTTAAAATAGAACATCTACCAAGAGCTTTATATGGCCCCCATAATTGCTGTGCACCTATCTGAAACCAATCAAAACAAGAAGTCTACTTAGGAATATGGTTGAGAGATATTTTAATTCATAAATAATATAAGAAACTGCCTGGGGAGGATTTTAAAAGGGCGTTTGTTGACACGGGTAAGAAATTTTGCACTAGTGAATAGAAACAGTTGAAAACAATGCAAGCTTCTTTGGATAATAGATCATTTTATTGTTCAGTATAAGTATTGTAAAGAAAACTAAAGAGACTGAAATTATTGGCTCAGTTTAGAAATTATAACATTGAACAAATCAAAGTAAAAAATAAAAGCCCAAAACAATACTGGGAGATGAGAGGTCTGGTCAGGTTTTACACAGACTATCCAAACAGCTGGAAAAGATGTTGATTCTCTGAGGGAAATTTGTAATGTATTTGACTCATGTTTTTGTGGAGCTGCAGATTATCCTGAGGGGTTTGAAAGAAGGAACATATGCCAAGAAGTTAAGAACATTATCTGGAAAATGATAGCATTTTAGTAGTTTTCCAATATAGCCAGCAATAGAATCTAAAGTTTAAAAAAAAAAAAAAAAAGAAAAAGTAAAACAAGAACTGGTGAGGTGGTCAAAATGAGAGATTACCTATTGATGAAGGGGATTCTTCTGCTTTGTTTTCATGAAATACAAGTAGGCTCACTTTTTCAAAAACTAGGTTTTCTTTTCAAAAAATGTTTTCAGGATTAAATTTTTTAAAATATTATCAATTCCTTCCTAATTTTCACAATTTTACATCCATTAAAACGACAGAACAGAATGAAATTCGTCATTAATACAGCTCTTACTGGTTTGTTTTTTCAAGTCACATATGTAGTACACGTTGTAAGTGACAGACTACCCTTAACATGTGTAATACTGTCTTCACAAGTAAATCTGTTTTATAATGATTATGACTTTACAAACTATTTATTTTTAGAGATTTGCAATATGCTCCCTCTCACCATTTTCAAGTACTTTATGAAACTGGTAATTACAGAGATATTTTGTGTCTTTCTGCAATTACATCTTCTTCTTTTAGAAGCCAGCTTCATGTAATTAAAGATGGGGCTGGAAAGATTCACAATGTCGCTTTTCCAGACAAAGGTTGTTGTCCTTCCTTAAAAACGGTGGCTGAAATTTGTGAAGTGTCAAACCAAGATGACTATTGTGTGTCATCTTATTCATTGTTTACTAATTATTAAATTAGTAACAAAGGTAAATATTCAGAAACTAGTCCAAGTTACTGCTTCTTGTCCTAGTGATAAGGTTTGTGTTTTTTTTAATTCTACTTCAGTAATCTAGAATTTAATATTGCGGGGTGGGGGGGAATATACCAGATACTTGTGGAAGGATCATGCAGAATTTGCAAACATCCTTGGACTGACAGACTGACAAGCTTCTGCAAGAAGGGATGTGCCCGATGTACCTGACCGACCATGAGGTGGGGAGGCATGTGATGGATGCTCAGGGTTTGGTGTGGGGTACTGTGCCCCAGCAGGGTCCCCAGCCACAGGGCTCTGGGTGTCATGCACATGTCCCCTGGCTGCACAGGTATCACAGCCTCATGCACCAACAAGGCCGACAAGGAAATTAAACCATCGCCCAAACAACCTTGTTCAGCCTGATGGGAGATACAGACAGTAAGACCGTGACATTGAGACAGCAAGTAGCACCAAGATCAAATGCATTAGGAGTGATTAACATGCAAGAATTCAAAATTTCATGATTCCAAGAGCAAGAAACTTGACAAATCTCAGTATGCTGGAGGGGGATGCACGTTCTTTCTGAGTCAGACAAGTAACGAGAGTTCATCAAGTCACCGATCAAGCTGAACCCAGCTTTGTACACAAAACCTTTTGATCCCCTTTTAGCATGGGAAGAAGCCTCCAGCTGCCCTTCCTGGTCCAGGCCGCCGGGGGGGTCTGCACCAGCACATGGGGGCTCCTGGCACAGCTGGGATCCTCATGGGTAGGTGGCTAAACCTGCTCTTCACTGGTAGACCCATACTGGTGGACTAACCAGACGTGTGGCCCAAAGGCGGAAGCATCATTGCGAATACCAAATCTGAGACAATTTCAGAAAGACAAGCACACTGAACGAGGTTGTAAGAAGCTCTATTCTGTTCCCAGAAAAATTCAAAAGCGTTTTTGTCATTAATTGTATTTGGAGGACATAGCTCTGCAGAGAAGTAATCAAGTTCAAATTGTTTGCAAGCTTAACAGTTTTAAGGCTGAATGATGAACACATCCAAACCTACAGGGAAAAATTCTACTTGCTCTTTTAGTCCAAAAATGACAATTAGAGTTTAAGCGGCACAGTTGAGCAGATCCAAACACCAGTTTAAAATTCAGTCCAGAATCCAGAACATAGCAGCCAACTGAAAAGTATCTGGGGATGTCCAGATCAGTCCAAAGAATTCAAACCAGCATTTACTTAATAATCATAATAAATGTACAAAAGCATGTTAACCCAAAGGCCAAAAAAGTAATTGTATTTACCAGGATACAAAATTCTGACCAAATTCTACAGCAAACCAGTCAAATTTGAGAAAGTCTGGAACTGGTTTTTCACTTCACCTTGAAAAATTACTAATTGAGCAGCAGCATTTCAATTTTGAATAAAATCAAGTAACAAACATGTAATGAGAAGACTTCTGTTAGAGTGGAAGACCTCAATCTATTTGAAAGTCACAGTTTGGTTTTTTCCCAACACCAAAATAAAGGACTGCAGATTCACAAACAAAATCTTTAAAACTGAAACATTTTTCATATGTCCTTAATTTAAACCATATCTCAATTTTGGATCTGTTACAGAAGCGGAGGCAGTCTTTTTAAGATGAGTTTAAACCCTTATGCACAAATATTTCTCCATTTCAGTAATCAGGCGGGTCTGTTTTAAGACAATAAGACGTGACAGGTAGCACATTTGCGGGAGATCAGTGAGTCCCTTGGTTGCTCTGCAAGATGCAGGTCTAAAGGCAGAGTGACATCAACCAGCCGAGCAGTGCGGTAATCCCCTGGGACTAGCTGTCATGTCTCATTGTCGTTATGAAAGAAAAATGGTAAACAAGGAAGCCAGTCTGCAATTATGAATTTATGGATGTTTGTTAATGAGTATCTCAGACCTAGTCAGACAGCTCCTTTTGGAGTATTTTTCAAATTTCATAGGCTGTTTCAGAATAGTCCTTCAAAACTGATTAAAAATGCCACCATCATTAGATTATATGAGAAAAAACACATTAATATGTTAACACAAATACACTCTGAAAACCTGCGGAATACACCCCCCCTGTAAGTTTCAGGCATCAGCTCTTTCCAGTGGACAAATAATCCAGGGATGAAAAAAAAGAGGAGAGGGAGAAAGGGATTTAATTCACAAAGGCACAAAAAAGAATGACCCAAGAGGACTCTGAGGACCAAATTTAATATATTTCTGGTTTAAGCCACACAGACAAAAATGAGGTATCAGAAATCATACATTGTGATTTATGCTAAAGGAATCCTCAGAAAAATCCCCAGACAATTACACAAAAAGATAATGAGGATAAGATGATACAATTTAAATGCAGATCACCCAGACAGACACCCTCTCGGTCATTTAGTATGTCCAGACAGATGGTTCTTGCAGCAGTTCTCTTACCCTGACTATCCTTAAAATCAGGGTAATCACTTGGATGAAAAATAACCTAAAGGCAAAACCCATGAAAAAAAGTCTTTTTAAAAAATCTTTTTCTTAATACTAATTTAAGGATTGAAAAAAAAAAAAATAGAATGCAACTAGAGCAGTACGATATTAAGAGAACCAGAGAAACGCTGATGATTTATAATGAGTGCTGGTACCAGACAGGGGAGTAGGGTTGGGATGGCAGTGGATAAGCAGTTCATAAAAGTGTCTTGGGCTACAGGTCATATACAATATAACACAATATCTTTTTTATGGGAGAGATTTACTTGCATGTCTGTTTAATCCTTTGCTGCATGCCTTGGTATACATAAGATCCTTAAGAGAGACAGTACAGTGCTGTTTCATATATGGTATTTAACAGTATCCAGGCACTAGTCTGTAGTTGGAGTTTTATAATTGATCATTCTCCCAAATAAAACTATATTTTCCAAGATTTTTTGAACAACAAAGGCAAACATCCACTGAACTACCTGAAAAAGCCTTAAGAGCAGCCTCTCCATGAAACAAGAGCAGCAGGTCACAGAACAGTGCTTACTGTCATCAGCTAAGACCCAAGCTAAGTAAACAAGTTTTGTCTGGAACTGTGTTTCATTTTCCCGTGTTGGGAAAACCCGTTACTACTTGCCCATTCACTACATTTGCCCCCTTGCAGATTAACCCAGGTGCCGCACATTGCACGACTCAAACCAGTTTCAGAGCAGTGTACTAGCTAGCTTGTAAACATGAAGACGTTCTGGTCTAAGGGCATGAGATGGCCACTTTCCTCCTCTCTGTCCACTATTTATTTCACTTTAAAAAGTTGTAAGCAGGAGGAAGAGCATGACATTGCAGTTACAATATACTTCTAGTCACCAGGGAACTCCCTCCCTCCAACAGCGTCTCTGCAGACCCTCCATCCAACACATGCCCTCACTGTACTTGTGCATCCACGAGCTGAGCAGAGTTCAGCTGAAGGGCTGTTGTCCTGGCTCAAGCAATTGAAGCAACTCTGACAGAACCAAAGAAGTGTCGAGTGAAAGTGAGAGATCGAACTTCATGTAGTGGTGTTGCAAGTCTCTGCTACGCATTACTTCACACATCCAGGTCATCAAAACAGCCAATGCTCTAGCTCAGCGTGTCGCAAAACCTTGCCACCATCTGCTTAGGAAACAATACTGCCTGTATAGTTCAAAGACATGGGGCACAGTGTTGTTTCACATCTACTCACATTTAGACATTTCTGTGGCAACATGAAAATCATCTGATCCAAATATAAGTATTTCTATGCAGTACTAATGTAACTGACCCAAAGAGGAGACTGACTGAGTTTCAAAAATTGTCTTAGTCATATAATCGCTGGAAGAAAAATGTATATTTGAATAATTTCAGGTGTAATTACATGAATTATGATTAAAACATATGAAGGAATTCAAATATACTAAAAATAGTAATAACATTCCTTTTGGAACTGAAAAAAAAACCTACTATGAGTAATCCAAAACAGGACCAGGGATCTTATATTTGTACTAGTGATTTTATTTTATCTAGGTCCAAGCTATCATAGCAAGATTAACAAAACATTTGAAGGACACAAGGTTTTAATGCTTGAATGTGTTATATCCCAACTCTTACACGGCACCTGATGTAGGTACAAGTGACTTCCTTCTTCCAATCTCAGATATAAATGGATCCAAGGGGAATCAGATAACTTCTTACTTAACAGTATACAAAGTTACTGTGATGTAGATATTTCTACTGTCATTCCTCACAGACGCAGTTAAGTAGTTAATTGTGTAAGCTCCAGTACATTTTGGCTCAAAGAAAAGGTTAGTTTAAACTGTCTTCATCAATAGAATACATCAGTGCATTTTACTTTGCTCAGAAAGTAAAGAGAAGCACTCAAACTGCTGGGTATGTCATTGCAGTTCAGGGCCAGTAATCAAGTTTTGTGTGGTAACTTCTGAAACAACTTGTGGCTGCTCCACACAAAACCTGACTTGGCTCCATTTTCATTTTGGTTGTTGCAATTATATCTTCAAGTTGAAGACAGTGAGAAAGATGGCCCATTTATGCTACAACAAATCCACTTTCTTCTCTTGGGACAAGGAAACAAAGCTATAAAGATATATCTAGTATTGTCAAAAATTTAACTTTTAAAGGAAAATTAACCGTACCATCCCTAAAGGAAGTTATAATCAGCATCCACATCAGGAGTCCTACAAGTCCAGGATTTTAGAAAAATGAAGTTAAGAGTCTGAGTGGCTAACACAAAACCTTTTTTTTCACAAGGCATAAATATTTCTTCATTTTCTCTTATCTGCAATACAGAATTATATTTTCTTGAACTACTGGTATTTACTTTATTATCAACTTCCAGAGATATCTACCAAGACTCATTCATACGGTGTGGGGTTTTTTGTGTTGGTTTTTTTTTTCACAGAATACCAGGTTGGAAGGGACCTCAAGGATCATCTTGGTAAAAGCACAGTCCACACAAGAAGGCCCAGCACCCTGACCAGCTGAATCTTAAAAGTGTCCAATGTTGGGGAATCCACCACTTCCCTGGGGAGATTATTCCAGTGGTTGATTGTTCTCATTGTGAAAAATTTTCCTTGTGTCCAATCAGAATCTCCCCAAGAGTAACTTGTACCAGTTACCCCCTGCCTTTTCCATGTGACTCCTTGTAAAAAGGGAGTCTCCATCTTATTTGTAGCCACCCTTTAAATACTGGAACATGGTGATAAGGTCTCCCCTAAGCCTTCTTTTCTCAGTTTGAACAAACCCAACTCTCTCAGCCTTTCCTCACATGGCAGGCTTCCCAGTCTTTTGATCATCTTTGTGGCCCTCCTCTGGACCCTCTCCAGCCTGTCCACACCTTTTTTGCATAGTGGGGACCAAAACTGAACACAGTATTCCATGTGTGGCCTGACAAGTGCTGAGTAGAGTGTGATAATGACTTCTTTATATCTCTGCTGGTGATGCCCTTGTTGATGCAACCCATCATCCTGTTGGCTTGCTTTGCCACTGCAGCACACTGTTTGCTCATATTGACCTTGTTGTCCACCAGGACCCCCCAGTTCCTTTTCTACAGAGCTGCTCCCCAGCAGGTAGATCCCAGTCTGTGCTGCACTCCTGGATTATGTTTTCCCAGGTGCGCGTTTGTGGGTGGTTTTTTTAAATTAGTTATTATATATCAGGCTCTACAATGGTAAATGTATACATAGTAAACACACTGAAGTTCTACCAGCTTGAGAAATACTACAGTTAAAGAGTTTCCAGCACTGGCATTTTTTTCCCCTGCAGAACAGGAAAAATTATTGCAAATGGTAGGAGCTGTGAACTGTCTGATCTCTCTATTTAAATCAAAACCTTTATTCCTAATTTCAAGAATGATCAACAACTTGCCAAAGGCATATGACTAAGGACTCAAGACAAACCTTATAGGGAAAACCTGTCTCTACAGTTTTTGATCACTTTGACTTAATCAAGCCACAGAGCATGTTCTTGTCAGAGATGAGCATGGTCTTTGCAGACACACAGCATCACAAGAAACAAAAGCAGAGTTACCGAATAGAAACTGTCTAGACAGTCAGCAGAAACTTGAGCATTAGCAGGAGGCATCAGCATGCCTCTGAGCCATGACAAGAGAGGATTTTGCTCTTTCCCTAGAGAGATTCCTCTTTTGAGCAGAGTTCCCACCTGTGAACAAAATGCATAATCAGTCCACAGCTTTCTAAGCGCTCTTGTCAGGTCATACCTACTGTGTGAGCCCAGGCCTCATGTGCGAGCAACCAAATTCCCGTTTTGAGGATGCAGGCACAGCATTTCACTACTCACACCACATAGCTTGGCTGCTGCTGCAGCAGCATGCACAGAGTAAAAGAGAGTGAAGCAAAGGGCTGTAGTTTCACATCCCACCTTTGCTCTTGTTTGGAATAAGGGGATGATAGCATAATGATTCCTGAATGTCCTACAGAAGGAAATCTAGCAGTGTCCTAAATTTCCTAATAACTCGAGCATCGAGCATAACTTCGATTCTAATAATCATTTGTTTTGTTTTATAAATCCTGTAACTTAACAGCAGTGGAACCACATGGAAAACAAACTGAGAAAAATGTTGATCTTTAAAATCTTAAGCAAATAAGTATAATTTGATTCTGGTTTTATTTTTGAGTATTTTTTTATATATATTTTTAAAAGACCAGTTGAGTTTCCATCAGTATATTTCTTTTGCAAAAATTGATTCTACAAATGTTTATAAATTTAGAAAAGTGAAGCAACAGCACTGCAAATCAGGCTTGGGAAGAATCATCATAGACTCTTTTCACCAACTGTATCACAGAAACATTTTAATATTGACCCTTCACCAACTATAAACTATAGGAATTATTGAATGCATTAGCTATTTCCAGCTGGTACCTAAAGTTTAAACATTTATGCACAAAATGAGTAACCTGACAGTCAGCTTAGTCCACAAAAACTGGTTTTGGGTAGATTGCTTTGGTTACAGGAATGTTACTCAATCTATTAGTGTTTATGTACATTAGCATAATAATTAAATATATTCAAGCCAGTTTTCTTTTAATCTGAAAACCTCGGCAGCTCATTACCACTGGCAGTTAAAATGATGCTAGACTCAGTGGCAGCATGCCTAACCTCAGAATCGTTGAGGTTCATTGCAGCAAGCAAGCCTCTAAATCTCCACACTGTCCAGTGGGGACAATCAGAATTGTGCTGATTGAGAGGAAACTACAACAAGGATACAAAAGGGTCACCACACCTAAACAAACATTGTGGCTGAAGGCAATTTCAAACTTTCTATGTTTTGTAAACTACAGAGACTTTTTTTTTCCCAAGGAAAAGCAGAATGAGATTAAAGTCCTTCCATTTATTTTCCCTTAAATCATCCGGTTTTCTAGTATTTATTCTTTATGCTCTGCCAAGCAATATTATAACTTACAGAAGTTTTTGCTGATAGAAAAAAAAAAACCTGGAAGTCCTCTCCAATGCCAAGCAACAGCAGTTCAGAGAGTTTAACTGGTGAGTAATGCACTGATGAAATACCGCAATGCAAATTTTTTTCAAAATATTTAGGACTTAGAGATTACTTGCGGAAATGGTAATGTTTCCTAACAAATCAAGTGTTTCAAGAACAGACCACCCAAATGTATTATCATAAAAAGATGTCAGTTACTTAATTACATGATAGAACAACACATTTCTACTTTACTTCTCCTTTTCACTTTTTTTTTTTTTTTTAAACAAAATATATCCTCTCTAGAGAGTAAAAGGTTTACAGCAAGAGGCGGGTTGAATTAACTTTGCTAGTAACCAACTGCCTCATGTTCCAATTATTCTGGAAATAGTTTAACTTGAACCATGATAATATACATAGAACATAAGAGAATGAAAACACTACCCCTTTTCCACATCAGAAATGGCTTTACTAAGACCACCCACAGTGACTTAAACTGTACTTACACCCAACTAAAGATACTTGTATTCATGCAATGTATTTTATATCATTTCAACTTCCCCACATAGACAGGTCACGAACTACTGTATTTCTGCAGTCTGAGCAGAAAGTGAGACATTTCTTGAGCTACTTCAAAGATTTTGCAACGCACCACCTAAATACCATATCTCTTAGATTCTCAACCAGTCTACTTTGAGAAAATATACAACCAAACATTTAACCAGTAAAATGTGAAATAGAAATCATTTACATAAAATTAATCTGCAGGATAAAGTGCTATCCTGTATTTATGCCAGTCTGTTAACTCCCAGCAGTCAGCCATTCAGACCAGGTCTCCTACCCTTTAATGCAAATAAACACAGTTCTTATTAAGACTTCATAGGGTCTTCACAAATACTGCCTTAATTTACACAAATATTACGAAACCTCTGCCCGGTATTTTAATTGTCCTTTAAAATGAGTAAAAATATTTTTCTAAAATGTATGCATAATAATATGCCTGAATGTTCAGAGAGGTATCTACCAGCAACATGCCTTAAACACAAGGATAGCTTAGTGAATATTAAACAGACAAGGACTGTATTTTTCTATTTGAGAGTGAAGTGCTGAAACAAGTACTTTGTACTTCACTACCTATAAGCCATATTGTGTGTTCATCACCATTTTACAAAATAGTAAAGTCTACTAAAGGGACTATAAGTATCTGATGAGAAAGCAATATGTATTGGCAATCCATTAGAAAAGGGTAACAAAAGGACAAAGTATTTAAACAATTGAATTTCACAGCAGATAACTTTAGTGGATGTCATAAAATGTGCTATATCTGTAAAAACATGAACATACCGAAGGAGAACATGGAATAAAACTGGATCAGAGGTGCTCTGGCAAGAAAGCAGGGAAAGAATAGGGATTTTGTAAAAGAATTCAGCACTGATCCTTTTCCTTTTCTGTGTGATTACCCCACATTTCCTTCTGGGGCTGTGACAAGATCTTTGGTTTTTTCTTTCTTATTTTATAGTGTTGCAGTGTACCATTTATTTTCACATATTCAATGGATGACTATGCACTTTTCTCGGGTGGCTGTCTCAGTTGTGTACTTTTTATGTGAATCTAAATTTGAGGGGATCCTACACCTCATCTGAAACTAATCTACTGTGCAAAGAAACTTCTACTTATCTCCTCGCTGCACTAAAACTTTTTAAACCAGATGTGTCAAAGTTATTCTGCAAAAAGGGGCTGAATTCCATGTTTAATTATGTCCCATGGAGCAGGCCATAAACCTTGTGCTATCACTGACAAACTGGTTTTGATCCCCTCTTGAAAAGAAGCTGCTTTGGCCCAATGACTAAACACAGAAAACAGACCTATATAAATGAAAAAAAAATGGTTTAGCCTTGCTTTGTAAACACAAGGAAAACAGTACTAGAGGTTAACATAGTAGTGACTGGCAAACAGAATTTTTCATACCTCACTGTAGTACATAGCTCCCAGTTGATCAGCACTGCTTCATACCTTATTTGCTGTTGATAGCCTCCCCTAAAATGTGCTTATTCTTAAATCATTGGCTGGTTCACAAGGAAGAAAAAAATCTGCAGTGAATACAACCATTTATGATCTGTAATATAGTATCACATGACCATACGAACAAAAGACGATCAATAAGGTTGAATACATTGGACTAAGTTTACATAGTTAGGACAGGAAGTTTAGTAACTTAAATGCTGCCTATTCTGGTCATGAGGTCTACTTGCAACACATCTTCAGGTAAGAGTTCCACTTGAGTAGTATTAAAGACTTCAAACTGACATACATAAAAGCAGAGCTGGCATGTAGCACTAGATTCAACAGCATCCATTCACAAGATGTTAGTTTCTAAAATCAGGTGTCTTAAAAAAAAAGTTAAGGGAGAAAAGATGGCTGTCCAAATGCAATGATTAGATAAGCTTGTAGGCTGAAGTCTCTTCGAAGGAATGTTTGTATTATAAAACACACACGAGACCACAGTCACTGTATTAGTCCTTTTTCTACAAGTTGCTTGGGAGAACATCGTTTTTGCTAACACTGGTGCTTTGCAAGACCTTGTATCTTAAAATACTGCTTTTTGAACATTTTCTACAAGAAATCCTGTGACTTGGTCTGGTACAATTTAATCACCTCCTACGTTTTGAAAATCTTCTATAGACTTTTCAGAGGCAATGCTAGCTAAGTCCTTATTAGCCACATAAATAGAAGATTTTTGCTTTCCACCGATGGGGACACAGCCATGCTGTCCCATTTTCTCTCTAGTTTCAGTGTTTTCTCCACAAGTTATCCCCTGAGACATTCGCTAATGGCAAAAAGCTGTATGTTACAACACTGAGACAGAAAAGAATGAAGAAAGAAGCACAAAGTATTGCCAAGTGTTACTCTTAACTACTGCCTGATGTACACCTGTGGAAATCTTACAACCAAGCTCAGGAGGGCCTTCAACCTGAACTCAATAGCTTCAGCTAGGCTTCCCACAGGCAGCATACCCCTCGGCCTGCAATTTGTCACAGCTAAACTGTACCACTCAGGTATCTGCTATATACTATAGCGAGGCACGTAAAATTCTCAATTTTGCATGGGTTGAAAGGGTTGAGGGAGAAAGTTCCGGTTACGTAATGGTTTTTTACCAAGGCTGAAACCTGTGGCCTAGCATAGTACCTGCCTTGAGCAGAAAATTTTCCCTGTAATTCACTGGTAGAAATCTCAGATCCCACACAGGTTCTGCTCACGGGCATGAAGGAACCCCAGCAAAGGGAAGGGACCTCTGGAGCTCACTTAGCTAACTTCAGGCAGGCCAGCTGTAGCTTTGTGAGTTGTGAAAAACTCCAAAGAGAGACTCCACAACCTCTCTGTCCCCATGCTTTCCTGGGGGAAATTTCCTTCCTGATGTCCAGCCTGAACCTCCCAATCCACAACTTCTGGATATTACTGCTTACGTCACGTCACCTGGCTGTACCAAGAAGAGTTTGCTTTCATCATCTCTCTAATGGTTTCTTAAGTAAGCAACTATTTCTGATTGCGTTTCAGCCTTCTCTTTGCCAGATCAGAGAAGTCGAGCTCCCTTGTAGCCTCTCTTGGTAAGAAGGTGGCCCTTGGCCACCCTGGCAGCTTGCCACTGGACCCCTCCCACTTTCTCCACATCCCTGCTGACCTGGAGACCCCCCCGCCTGAAACACAGTATCCACAGAGGAAGATGAAGGGCACAGCAACTTGTGTGTGGCTCTGAAGAGCTGCTGCTAACACCCAGAACAAAATTTGGACAACCTGCTCATGGTGCTAATCACTCGTGTACAATCTGTGCAATGAAAATGTAACCAGAAAGAAAGATATCCAGATGGTAGTGGCTAGAACTGAAATGTAATTAGTTCAGTCAATACAGTAGTGTATTTTTAGATCTTCCACTAGTCAAAACAAGAGATGTTGCTCAAGCAAATTTAACATTGCTTTAAAAAAAAAAAAAAAAAAAAAAAAAAGAAAAGATTGCAAAAACTGTATGCATGTTAATTCTATAGAGACTTTTTTCTGACAACTTAGGCAAGAGCTGGAAAGCATATTTTAATTCATACAATGACTAAAAGTAAGAACACTGCCAGAAAATATGATTTGGAACAATTCTTGGAATACAGAGGTTCATCTGTTTTGCAAAAGAAAGAATCAGAAGCACATAAGTGTAAGCAGTTATTTTAAACTTGCCTATTAAGCAAGGACACCAATAGCTAACAGATGCAGTTATTTTCAAATTATTTTAGCAAAACATACATACTATACATGACAATACTTCCCCCCCCCAACCCTGATTGAAACCTGTGTCCTGGTAGACACATGACAATAATACAAACCTGCCTATAAAACTCAGTATTTGTCTGAGGAGAATTATACTACATAATTAATTAGTGTTGCAGTAAAAGTATCTTTCATATGATTTCACAGCAAAGTTGGAAGGTAAAAAAATTAATCTAGATTGTCATTTCCCAGAACTATTTAAACCACTCAGTGGAAAACTTGCTTTTGTTTGTCTTTAGTCTGGAATAAGAAACACTCCAAAGGATCTCTTTCCTAAAAACAAACCTAATTATTTCCAAATACACGTCAGAATACTGAGGAGACCCAAACCTTTGTAAAGTAGTTTAAGCACCATGGCTTTGATTATCATTGACACATAACACCTATTACATTGTTTGGATCTGTTTTGATAAGTGCTACACAAACATATTAAGAGTGAAAACACAAGCGGAAAACATCATCTGGGAGGAAAGAGAGGAAGGAGACACCAGCCAAGTAACAAATGGTTACTTCGTGTCTCTAGCTGTGTAACTGGCAAATTTCAAGAAGCATCAGTCAGAGAGCAGGGTATGACTTTCCAGAAGGGCAGCTAAACTGAACATCCCTAAGAGCAGGCCATCACATGGAAAAGGTACTGTAAGGCTCATACAGCAGAAAAAGTGGTGAAAAGCTAGGTAAGTGCTTTCTAATTCTAAAACAGTTCCTCAGTTTAAAATAAAGACCTTGATTTTTCTAGTTAACAAGAATAAGTGCAGGGGTTTTGTGGCGGGGGGGGGGGTGGGGGTGAGGGGGCTGGGTGGGGTGGGGTAGTGTGTTTGGTTTGCTTTGGTTTTTACTTTGGTGTATTTAGGGTGCCACAGGACCAACACCAGGAGAAAAAACAAAACAAAACACAAACCCAAACAAAAAACCACCCCATGGCCCTAGAAAATTAGACAAGGCAGTGAGGAACTGGGTTTTCCATTTCAAGAAGCACATAGGGTAAGTTATGAATGTTTGGTTACATTATGTCTTCTGTTGCATTTCAGTGGTTAGAAAACTTCAGTGGAGTGGTGAAGAGTCCCACTGGCTCAATGCAGAATAGTGGTGGTAGCCAATATAACAGTGATAAACCACTTTAAAATGTCCAGTGCACCACAAGACAACATCAAAAATACATGGCAAACCGACTATTAAAGTCATTCATTCAAAACACATTTGACAGTTTTCATGGGGCTGGTCTTAAGATCATGGATTTTTATTTATTTATTTAAACATTTTTGAGAAGTTACAAGCCCTTCTGTACCCAGCCTGAACTACGATTGCTTTCATAATTACTGCAAACATGGTTCAACTTTCGGTTTTTCATCTTCTGCTTTCACTTTTTGCCTAAACAATTTTATGAAACAACCTTGTTTTCTGCCACCTTCTACCCATATTGAGCAACCTAAGATTGTAAACGAGGGTAGAGTTTTCAGGCTGAACACAGCGTATTCCCTACTCCCCTAATCCTGCAGAACCTCCTCCGCCTCACATCTGCAGGGCTGGAGTGTTGCCAGTGGCAGGTCTGTTCTTCACGGCACCATTCCTTCGATGCCTGTAGGGATTTCACTGCAGAAGATAATTCTGACCATATCTTACTAAAACTTGGTGCCATTTGATGATAGTTTGATAGCCTGTGCAAATTTTATTGAGGGTCTTGCTTCATTTCTGGAATAACTGCCATTCTCAGTAATAAACAAAACCCCTGATTCACACTACCATGATTACTAGCAATTTTGGCAGCTTTGCAGGTCAGACCCAAGGCTGAAGCAGCACAGGAGTAAAACCACTGTTTCCCCCGCCTGGCTTTTGAAGTCATGGCTGTAACACACTAGGAAGTCAGCTTCTGGGCATAAACATAGGACAGTTTTTAGGACTAACCACCATGCACTCTCCACAGACTCTAAACTAAGTTTAAAATAATATTTGCATCAGGAGAAACTATAGCTGTAAAGAGAGCTAATTTTATGCTGGTATGGTTGGAATATTGCACCTGAACTTGCTCAGAACGTAGGTACTCTCCTTTAATACAAAATTAGCTTTGGGTGTAACTATTATTTGTTTTTCAGCAGAACCTACAAACTATTTCTATTTGCTAGTAGCTAAATGTAACAAAAAGATGTTCTCCACACCCATGAAGTTTAATTTTAGGAGCCAGAGGCTCCTGAAACACCCAGGTGAGCCAACAGCTGGCTCCCATCTTCCTCCAACCACAAATGGAAAGGTGGAAAGTCCTAAAGAAGGAACAGCCCTAATCCTGTTACTCCTCTGCATCTCATTTCCTTTTCTTCCACTCCATGCCAACCAACCACCTCCAACCAAGTTACATTCATTGTCTTCCTCTTGAGGGATTAGTGGTCCCTTCCTTGTTGCTGTGAGAAGTTAGTCTTCCTCATCAGGAAACTTCCTTCACTGTATCTAGTCTCAGATCTGTCTGAGATTACCAATTTTTGGTTTGTTTGTTTTTGTTTATTGGCAGAACTATACAAGAAGAGAGCCCTAATTTTAAAACTTTAAGTTCACTTGCTAAATACTGTTTATGGTTACTAATTACTTCTGCAAGGTTATCATATTCCAGGCTTTTGCTGCTGCTCCATTTCTATCAGATGTGGCAAATCACTAGGGAATATTCTGATTCATATTTTTTGTCATATGAATAAAGAGAAACAAACTTCATTTTTTACATCCATTCCCTACTTCCATCTTTTTCACTTTTTGTAAATTAAATTTTTGTCAATTTGAACAATTTACTCTATTTCAAATAAGGAATTAATGGTTCTGTAGGTATTAAAACAAAAATTTTGAACTGCTAATAACTGAATAGCTGAGTGTGTGTGTGTGTGTACATATATATATGTATGTCTACACGTCTGTGTGTGTATATAGATATATACACAAAAAGGCAACACCCTAAGGCTAAATTATCTTTTCAAGAAGATTCTCCTTCACTATTTTTATCGTGGTATAATTTACAAATGCCACTAGAGACTGGGGCCCCACTGTATGATATGCTGTACAGACATCTATTACAACTCAGCTCCAGCTCAAGAGAGTTCACAAATCTGTATTTCTCCTACAATGCACATAAATACAGTGGGGCTGTTCAGTTCTCCAAAACTAGCTTGGATAACACCCTCGAGAGCACAGACCATCAAGCAATGACTATACTTTGTATTTGATTATCCATGTATTTTTTAGAAAGCTAGGTACCACTTTGGCTTAAAAACATTTTGAGGAGCACTGTATTAAAAGATGAAGATCAAATGGACTTTGACACTGTACAAAAGCAAGCCCAGCTAAAAATCAAGCAAGTCTCTAACTGCTGAGCAATCAAAAAGCACTGCTTTTGCAATGGCAAACTTTATTCCATATGGGAAGAGGTGGGGTAAATGTTTCATTCCAGCTTTAAACCAGTGAAATAAAATTGGCCTCTCATATTATCAAGAACAATGCCAAATAAAATAACTTGGTGGGTCTTCTCCATTTCAGTCATCCTGCAACGTTTCTCAGTGCTGCACATTCACAAAGACAGTGGCTCATCTAACACACACAACACTCGTTCATTATTTTGTTTTACTGAATTGCCTGATACACAGCTGTTGACTTGTAGCCATTGCAATAGATGCCACACATACAAAACAGAAGCTCAGCCCCAGAGCTTACAATGTACGTGTAACAACATAAACAACAAATGGATGCAGACAATATCTAAAAAAGAGATAAAGCTGGTCAGAATATTCTCATCACACTGCCAGATGATAATATATAAATATATACATATATAGAATATACATATGGCAAGATTCTCTTGAGTATAGAGGCATACACAGAGGTGCTTGTTTGAATATTAGGTGAGCAACGGAATTTATCACCATAGACAGAGTTAGATGAATGCTACACTTCATATAAACCTGCAAATGTTCCTGTTTAAAAATTTCTTTTCATGAGAAGTGGAGTCATGAATAAAGAGCGCTCTCTCTCTTAACATGCAATTTGATTCCACTAGGAATCCCCAAGCAATCATTCCTATTTCTTCCAAATCATGGAAAAAAAAAAGCATCAATGGCATTTATCAATAAAATGGGTGCCATGTATTTCTAAATATTGCAGTGACAGTGACAGGAATATAAAAAAATTTTAGGAGCATATGGATAAAAAGATTCACCACAGTCTTATCATGGGATTGTTTGCAATGAAGTTACTGACAGATTCCCTCTGATATGATTTCAGACTTGAATCATCAGTAAGCTACTGAGTAGGTAACCCTTTAAGCACAAATCCTTAAGGTAAACTGGGAACAGTATCTAATGTAAATGCAACACAAGTGTTCTCAAAACTACCAGTTGAACTATTGTTCACATTCTTGCCATTTCCCAACCAAAAGCACCACCTTCTGTTAAGTTACTAAGTGCTACAGTCCAAAATTAAGTTCATGGCATCAAGGATACTAGAACATAAAATGCGTACCATCAAAGAATGTAAATAATAAAATTATTAAATATATTAGGGGATCAAGGCCACTGGGATCAGGAAGGAAAGGTCTGCCACCTTGCTTTTTCATCTGTATACTTCCCCCTCCCTTCTCTTTTTCACTCATCTCACTCCTCTTCCACCATCTCTCCAGAACTCAACAGATCAAAGGATGCTCCACCGATTGTAAATCAAGCCAGAGGCTGCCAGGCTGGAGCACACAGCCAGGGCGCAACTGCAGGGAAAGAGAACACAACTGCACTTGCATCAGCAACAGAGGTTAATAATTTTTAAAGGCTATGTCACACGTTCACTGGTTGCACAATTACAAAAATGGAGTCTGTGGTTTAGTCACCAGTAACAACAAGGTTAAAATGTATCAAAGCATTCACTTTTTTTTTTTTTTTTTTTAAACTTAGAAGCCTGTTTCAATGTTCTAGGAAATCACTATTTTTTGAAACCCATTGGTTCTTTTTAAATGCTTAAGTTTATATTCAGCATGATTCAGTCTAATTTCTATTAATGTGTCTACAAGTGTAACAATATCCTTATCCTTTCCAAGCTGTTTCAGTGTGGGATTTTTTTCAGTGTTTTCTTTAAAAGTTTAGCTGGCTGTTTTATAATTTGTCACCTTTTGTCTTCTTTCAACAGTATGTCATTAAGTCTTTAATTTGGCGTTTCCTGTTGTCTGCAGAGGGTATATGCTGGTTTAAATCCAAAGGATTGCAGACATAGATGGTGGGTAAAATCTGTGAACCATAAGTAAATTCTTATAAGGAACATACAAAAAAAGATTGTTCTTCAGTCAGACTTAAGCCATTACTTTCTTCAAAAGAAGAAAAGACACAAGTTAAGAAAAAGGCACCGCCAAAGACCTTCTGCCCAAATGTGCATCTCCATGAAGTTTCCTGCTGAGTGCATATGAATGCACTGCGATCTGGGAAAAGGATCCAAATAGGATTTCAAACATCCAAAAATTTTAACTCAAACATTTAGGTATTTCACCATGCTGCTATTCATTCATTCACTGATTTTTTTTGTCTTAGTTTAAAGAGATGCTAAACAAAAGGAGAAGAGCTCTACATGTATTTACATTCCAAAACTAAGCTCCCTTTACCACCCCCCTAGTCTGTCATCCCTTCATAGCTAAACAAACCATAAAGTCTAGCCCTATGTTCTTGAAGCAAAGTCACAAACACAGTAAGAGAAAAGTTCGGTCTTTCAAGAAGACAAAGATGAAAAGCGGTTTTAATCTATTATAGCTGCCCATGTTGTTTTGACTATGAACGGCACTGCATTCAGGTAATATGTGCAGACTAAACTGGTGGAGGAGTGGGATCAATTTCTTTACTATTTTGGCTCTACTAAGCTTTTGCTCTTTGACAATCGCCCACTCATTAATAGCCTTTCCTGTCCTACTGCTAAGACTGGCTCTTATACAGTAATACATTTCACAGAACTATTTTGCAAACAAAACCAGAGGATAAATATTTTACCATGTAAAAGGCAGGCAAGAACAACTATTGGCTCTCTGCAGCAGAGGGGTTTCCACAGGGGGCAGCCTGACAGACCCTGCCACCCGCATCTCATTTGGCACGCTGCAGGGCTCTCTCGGGAGCTGCTGGGTGCTTCAGCCAGGGCAGGTCCCACGCTGCAAACATCAAAACCTGCAGGTTTTCCCCATTTCTGACACACCGATATTTTTCACACAGTACACACAACATATGGTCTACGATCTGCACCTTTCCCAAGGAGCTGAGAATCCAAACATTAAAAAGGCACATCATCCCCTTGGGAAACTCCACAACACTTTCTGTTTGTGCTGAACACTTACTGCACATCAGTTCTCTGCTGCAGAAGAGGTAGAAATACCCCATTTGAAGCAGGGAAAGCATAAGAACAGTATGGGAACACACTACTAGATTAACAAGGAAGTTCCTTCACAGAGAGAATGCATTTAACCCACTTTTTAAAAAGCATTCATAATGAATTATGCTATCCTGTTTGTGAGTCATATTTTAAACCTTAGTATAGTATGTACAGCTGAAAGCTTTTAAACATGGGAGTTTTACTATAAAGCAATTTAATGTTATTGTGAAGATGTGAAATGATACATTAGAATAATGTATCTACCTAACAAAAGCCTCTTTGGTGAGAGTGGTATTCATTTTTGAAGTATTTACAAAATTACATTTTTGAATACTAGAAGGACCTATTGAGATCGTAGCGACGAGGATGATAAATTGAATTGCATCTTGTTCACCGTTTCAGTTCTTCTGGTGAGACACTGCTGAGCACCACCCTCTTTTTGAGCATTAAACATGCAACAACAGTTTTTTTAGACTGGTGCTAAAATATATTAGACTACTGCTTCTGACCATGTTCATGATATGTGTTTTGCTTTGTTATTCAGACTCAACCTTAAAGGCTGAAGGATTCCAGAACCTGACCTTCCACCTGGCTTATTTGAAAAAGTTTTGGCCTCCTCTATGGCAAAAATACAAGTTTTATGATCTCGAAAGTTCTACAGGTTGAATTGATTTCCCTGTATTCTGCTATCAAGAATGAGGTAGAAATTTATAATCAACATTTGTATAGCATATTTAAGTGGTCATGCCCAGCATTAAGTTACATTCATACCATTTTTGAGAGCCTTCATTTGTCTCTCTATTACTTCATAAATACAGTTAAAAGGTTTTTGGAAGCTGTATGCTGTCACAAACTCAAATGGAAAATTAATCTAGAAATGGTTAAAACTGTTGCAGAGGTTTGTCTGTGTGGGGAAGAGATTGTGAAAACGTGGAAGTACTACAAACTATTCATCCAAACTCCCCCACAGACACTCTTACTAAAAGCTTTTCTGTGGTTTAGTTTAATCTACTTTCAAAGTGGACTAAAAAAGGAACTTTTAACATCCTCCCAGAGAGCTACTGTAGAAGAGCTATTCCTTGATAGATATTTTGGGTTATTTCTCCATCCAGACAAGCCTTACGTGATACCTTTCTTGGCATACTTCCTAATGTTACATCATCCACCACAATGCTTCAGTCTTTTGGAAACAACTTTGTGGGTAGATCGAGGTATTCTGCATTCCAAGTCCTCTAAACTCTTCCATACTTCTCATCTGTAGGCCCGGTCTATATAAACAGGTTTTCATCAAGCATTTGTACAGAAAATGTGAAGTCTGAACATTCCTCTGTCCTGTTCTGAAAGTTTCATTATTATGTTTCCTTCATACACAGAAATTTTCCATACAAATTAAAAGAAAGTTCCCCAGCTTTTTGTGGATTTTTTGAAACAATAAACATTAAGAAACTTGTTGTTTCAATCTAGGAAACGATGTGTTTAGAATTCCAGAAACACTTACATAAACTTTAGGTCTTGACTTGAAATTGTTCTTTTTCCTCACCTTCGTAAGAGGAAATGACTGATTCTGATATAATAGTTACGTCACTAATCCAAAACTTAACACTGTACATTAAGTCTGTTCTATGCACCTGTGCAGATACATCCATCAGAAGAGAGGCATCCAATAATTTTAAGATAGAAAACAGCAAACTCCAGAGTCCCAGGGGAAAACAAAACAAAACGTAATTTTACACTTTATCAAATGAAAAACTAGGGAATAGGTGAGCAGGATGTCTCTCCCTTTTCAAAAGCAGAAGAAATTCTGCCAGGCAGCCAACTCCAGCCAAAGGAATAGAACATCCCACTAAATAATATCATGTAATACCCCGTCTTATCCTCATCTGCCAGCATTATCAACATTACATTAAAATGAGTTCATTTCGCTCAATTACAAGTTTGAGACTCTTAACATGGCGTTGCAATGGTTACTTGTGTTTCAGATATATCACTGCCACATACATTTAAAAAAGCAACACAATCACTGTTTCCCTTCAAATTCAAGGGACATTGGCACATCATTGTTATTTTGGCACATGCTAATCTAAGTCGAGCACACAAAAAGCAGGTCTGCTGGAAATCAATTATGTAGTCTCAGAGGATGGTAAGGCCAAAAAACGTAAAACCATTTATTAGAAAAATGTTCCCAACGTGACAACAAATGGGGCATTGTAGAAAACAAAAGTGTTCTGGACATCATCACAAGGTTCTTCATGACCTGGTTTGAGAAGATGCTCAAAGGCATGACATGGGGAGTCCTGAAAAAAAATACATGGAGTCATACTCAAGGACAAAGTGATTGTTTTTCTGGCCTGCTCTAGTCTGCATGATTTCCATCTGCTGTTTATTCATTCTCTTCAACTTCATCCACTCATCTACATTTTGTGAGAAATAGACACATTTCATGTCTACCTGATTTACAGTCCAGCTTCAGTCTCTTGCTTCCCTCGTTCCACCCTGAACTCTTAAAGGCTTCTAAATTTTTCTAATGGCTGTTTTCTATATGATACAACCTGGTTGCTAAAGTGCAGAAGACTACTGTATCAGTCTTAACTCTCAGACCTGATCATTGAGGCTTTCTCTTCTGAAGGAGGTATGTCAAGCATCCAGCCTGCTGGCCACATCCATTCCAGTAAACCATTTCATCTGGCCTATAGGATTTTCATTAATTTGTAGATGTAAGAAAACATAAAGCACAACGCTAAACCAAACTAGCCAACTGGCAACTGCTCTGTGAATGAACACACCCATATCCGAGTCAGAAGTGGCACTGCCAGGCTTACTCTTCCTCTAACCTAAAAAACCTTTCCAAGAGCTTATTGCTGCTTCTGGGTCCAAGCTGACTTGAACATTACTCTGTTGCCAATTGATTATGCATTGAGCCAGCTGCCAGAATCTGTCTCACCATTTGAAACAAATTAAAACTGTTTCTCTAAAAGCAAGTCCACAGCCACAGGCAGTGAAGTCCCTCCACATGTTAACTCCACATTAATTATCATCCTCTTCTCATGAAATTTCAGTAAGGTTTTAAAAGCAAGCACTCAGAAGTGAGGAAAATGTGAGGTAAGGCTGCTTATGCGGTCTGCATTTGGCCCTCTTAAC
The DNA here is from genome assembly GCF_047716275.1 of Strix uralensis. Classification (NCBI taxonomy): domain Eukaryota; kingdom Metazoa; phylum Chordata; class Aves; order Strigiformes; family Strigidae; genus Strix; species Strix uralensis. The sequence continues at coordinate 82,660,143 of NC_134012.1, read as the reverse complement.
TGCCATTAAGATACTAAAATAATTACACACATCAAATCCTATTTTCTCCAAAGATGTCTCCTTGATTCCATGCAAGTGGGCAGCCTCTGGAGAATGAGTTCTCCATTTCTACATGCAGGTTAGACCAAACAAAGAAAGCATAACCATGCAATTTGCCTGACACTCTGTGGCTAATAAGCAGAGATATACTTTTCTATCATCCAGTTAGACAGTCAGAAGCTCTCGATTTTAGTTCAATTTTTCTACAGTGAAATCCACAATTACCAAAAGGTAGTTGATCTCAGGGAGAGCAATACACAGTGCAAAACAGGGTGAGAAACACCCATTTGGGGACTTTATTCCTGGTTTAAGGACCAGGCTTCACAAGGTGTTTAGGCATTTTCAGAAGAAGGATGATGCCAGAAAGGATTCACAGCAGAGTAGCCTTGGGTAGGTTAGAATTCCTCCCTCGGTAACAAGCGATTATGAAAGCACAGATTATTAACATCAGTCAGCAGACATGACACCTGATCTCATGCTTTTCTGACTACCTGCCCCAGGACACCTTTGTCTGGGCCAAAGGGTATTCAGAGGGAGGAAAGCAGCTGCAGCCGTAGCCACCACTATTTTATCTGCGTCCTGTCTGGAGTTTAAATTGTGTGTGTCATACTGACGCAAGACACTAAGATGGTTCAAGTGTTGTGCTAATAATGCTTAGTGATTTTGGCAGAAACCCAGGAACACACTGTACAAAGCAAAAGCTAGACAGACTATGACAATTTTCAATGGCTCATAACTTGTTCAAGTCTCCAAAAGTTTTCAAGGAGCTAGCAAAAGACTCCCTCTTACTTTTTACCTTTCTTTTGCAGGAAGGAAAGTAAATAGAAGTAGCTGGAAGTAAATAAGAGCTTTTCAAACCAGGAAGCATTAATATTGAAAGAACTACCAACAGTACAGCAAATTTGCACTTCCCCTGAAAAATTGAGACATCATCTCCATGGTAAAACAACAGCAAAACTCCCTTTTAATGGTCAGTTATCAGCCTGCAAAACCCTTATGAGTCTTCATCTTGTAAAATCCCAGTTCTACAGTTCTGATAAGGCATTTGTAAAAATATCAGTTGTTTAAATGTGAAGGATTTCTAATATGCAGTTGTTTTACTGGTAATAAATCTATCTATCAAGATAACAACTTAGAACAACTAATTGTATAGAGCTCCTCATAACTCTGAAACATCATGTACAGTACTAGACATAAACAGGGCTCACCTGAGTCTTTAGGAGACTATCACTATCTCACTTTATACGGTAGAGCTCTTAATTACATAAACCTTTGTTACTTGCCACATATACTTTTACAAGGCATTTTAATTTAGAGGGAGAAAAAAGAAATCCATTTAGTTACAGAAGCAATCCGCTTAATGACAGGAAATTCATTATTGCATGACAGTCTGGAACTGCTGGCCAAGCCAGCAGAAAACTAAGATTTTCAAAACCAGTTTTCTCTATATAAGCCTTGAATTGACCTAGTTAGAACGTTAAACAGACGTGGAATCCTTCTGTAAACTTTTAAAGGTCTTGCCTGCAGGAATAAATTTGCACAACTATCATCCCAGAGTTGTGTCTAGTCCAAGCTATAACAAATTGACAAACACAGGGAGTAAGTGTTCCCAGAAATGAAACTTGTTTAGAGATTTCAAATCCATGTACTTTAATGCCCAGTGAGTAAGTTTCAGCAGTTTCAGAATTCAATTCTCAAGAGTAAACTGTGACAAAGACAAAAGTTGTTCTATACTGTGCAGAAATGGTTTGTGATAAAGGAAGCATCAGGCTACTTCAAGCTTTGGACTTATCTCCAACAGAATCCAAGAGACTGATCGATTGGTCTTCAACAGCCCTCCAAATTTAAAACATAAAATCCCAGGACAGAGATTGCATATGGCACAAAGTAAAAACGCAGCACTTCTTAATAACAAATACTTCAAAATCTGTGTCAAACATTTAGTTTCAGATAAGACAAAAACTTCCTCTCATGTTTCTAATTTGGCAGGACATTAAGCACAGGCAATACTCTTAACACCTGTCAAACATAACTCAGTTCTTAAAGTGGGCTCTGTAATGCACAGCAGCAGGTAAATTAAGTTTTTCCTTTTTTTCGCTAAGACCATGACTCTTTATCCCTAAGTAAAAAAAAGCAAACCAAAACATAGAACAGAAGCCTTAATCATTTTCACATCTTTTCCCTATTAATTTTTCTATACAGAAAGAGGTGATGGAAGAAGCAGAAAAATAAATAGTAAACAAATAATCTGTGGGGAAGAGCCTATGGTATCAAAGTTCCTCTCTGGGAGATAAATGGACCACAATATGATCACTGAATGAAGTCCATGAATTTTCAGTCACCTAAGCATACTAAGCTTTAACTGGTTTTCTTATAACTAATTTATTTCCCAATATCCTGTATTGTACATCAAGTCTTTGTATTCATTTAAAATTTGACAATTTTAAAAGAAAATACTTATAAAACATATCGTGCCTTGAAAATGTGACTCCAGCACAATAGATCTGTCTTCACTTTCTGAATTATTCACAGACAATATCCTGTTCATCTCAGTACAATTTTATTCTTATAAAAAGCAAACAATACAACTGGGGGGGGGGGGGGGGGGGGGCGGGGGGGGGCAGGGGGCAAAGCTGCATCCCATCTTGTCTTAACCAGTCCGAAGCAATTCTACATGGGGAGGAGATTCTTCTGGATATTACTTAGACCTCCTTAATGAAATTCAGGTGTAATCCCTAAGGCTCTGTAGCAAAGAGTATCGTTAGCTCAACTACAGAATATGGTATTTGCCAAAAGGGGATTAATTATGTTTAGATGTGTCTACTATGAATACCAACAAGTCTAGAGCCACTATTTAAAATACATTTCAAAATTCACTCAACTTAAAATTCAGTACAGACCAAAATATAAACAATTTATAAAATACACTGGGAAATGCTCTAGAAGATTAGAAAGACTTTGTTTTCATTAGTTTTAATTTTATTAATGGCAATTACAATATGAACTCCTGCTCTTGTCCTCTTCCAACATTAATGTAACAGAAGTTTTCTAAAACGACCTATAGCAAACGCCAAGCATAAACCTCTATGATGAACTCACAGACACTGAAACAGATTCTAAACTGAAGTAGCAAAATGCTTTTATGGACCATAGAAGATACTTATGGGGAGCAAAATGTTCGATTTATTCCCAGATTGCCACAAAGCAGTCTGTGGAGTGATCCACAGAGGTTTTCCACCAGCACACAATGGGGCCAAACTAATATTTGTCACTTAATTTTCTCTCTCCTTCATGCTTTTCCTGAAGAGAAAGCTTTATCCACTGATACTATTTTGGTAAGGTTTTATGTTTCTTCAATAATTTTGATGAAGTCTAGATTAGGTGAAAAGCAGAGATAACAGTCAAGCCCTACATCTCGTTAGACCAAACATATTTCCCAGCAGCTTCAGATATTTTTTTTTTTTTATATACTTTCAGCCTGTCAATCCACTCTCTCCCAACCGGGACCATAGTGTACTCAGTACTCAGAGCATTCTAGTAGTCCACAGGGTCTAAGACTGCTATTTGCTGCCAGACAGAGCATGTGTATAAGAAAAGTAAAAATATTGACTAAAAGAAAACAGACAAATAGCTCTAAATGTAAAACTGTGAATGGACATCGTGCTAAACAGCAGCCCTTCCCTTCTTTTGTTTCAAGAAGATCAGGAAGATGTTATATCTGTGCTGCACATTTCAGACAAATATCCTCAAAACCAGCTGGTATTTCACTTTCAGATTTCTGAAATCATGAAAATATTGAGATATTGCACTTTTCTTCAAAGTTATCAAGCCACTGACAAAAAGTGCAAATGAGATATCTATACAGTCAGTTAATGCATGTGTTTTTGCATGGAAACTTAGTGCCAAAAAAAAAATGTACATCATCTGGAAATATCAGCAATCTGGAGTTTTTCCAAGGTTGCTAAATCAACTTGCTGTTTTCTTACACAGGCACTGTGAAAGCTAATGCAAGTGTCCAAGCCCAATAACCAGTGATTAGCCTGAGATCCTAACACTGACTGTAGTCCCATGCTGTATCCCCATCTGTACCCAGATTTTAAAAGGTTTAAAAACATAGGGGGAAAAAAAAAACAACACAGAAGAATCAGTGCTGACAGTCCTTGATTATCTTAGCAGAAATTATACATTCTTGAACTCTTTATTTACTGACAGAATGAAACAATATCTTCACTTCCTTCATCACCTTAGTGTGTTTACTAATCTTTTTGCACACACTTCAGAGTCAATCCTCTTGCCTAATTGTATGATGCACCCCTGTGAATGGGGTGGTGGTGGGGAGGGCTCTCTTCAGCTAATAGAGAAGAAAAAGTCTTGAATATAGCAGATCAAATACTTGTCTAGACATAAAAAATCTAATTTAACATTGAAATGTAATTTAAACAAGCTTTGGATAAATCCTTCAGGTAAAGCTAAACTGGAAGTTACATGCTACATCTACATCTATAGTTGTATTAAGTCCATATTTTGAATATTTTCTATTATACAGGCTACTAATGTAAGGAAGTCCAACTGAAGTGGTAATTGATGTATTTTAAAATTTACAATATTGTTAACATGGAAAAAAGCCTCTGTATTCCTGGCCCACCTAATTTTTCAGCTTTAAACGGTTGATGTCTCACCATAAACCCTTCCTTTGTGAAGACACACGATGGCCTATGCTAATAAAGGCTTTTGTGTATAATGCAGCAGCTGATCATTCAGAACTGAATTTGATTTTAAAAACAAGACTAATAATACAATTCAGGTTCTTTCACTTAACTAGCAGGATAATGTATTCCCATGCACCCTGAGATACAAACCCCTACAAAAGCAAATATATAAGAACTCAGCAACAAAACAATACAGTAGTAGCTATTACGTATGTCGTTCTCTTGCCTCTCACTTATATATATATGATGCATTCTGCTAACAGAAGCATTTTTCCCTGCTCCTGTGTTAATTTTATAGCCTGTCAAGTTCTAGGAGGATAGGCTTAATATAGATCAAAAAGCAAGACTCTGGTCACTGTTTAGCCAAACTAGAAACAGAACTGCGTATGACTGTTCTGCTTCAGCACCATAACTATAGAGAGAGGCACCTGTAATGACCAATGACATGATGAGGTGAAGAAAACAATCCCATCCATGCTCTCCTCCAACTGAAGGTCCAGAAATAGTTAACAACCTAATTCATGCACGTGTTTGAACGTCAAATTCTTCAGGCTAACATAACACAAAAAACATACATATGTTATTCTAATCACCAAAACCTTTTAGAACTTATAAATTGGTAACAAATCAAATTGTCAAAAGACTATTAGAAGATACCACTTTTCATTTTTAAGTATACACAGAGGAAGCTTCTGTCACCCAATTCTTGTATCAAATATGCTTTAATTTTGGATTTATTCTCACACTGACAGCTATAGTATGTTCCAGCTTGCTGTAAAAAAACCCCTCACAAACATTGTAGCAAAAAGGGATGGAGGTATTTCCAAACTGGAAGAAACAGACACTAACTAAACAACACAGTCAAAGCAGTACAGCCAGTGAAAGTAATTACACAATTATGTAATATGTTAAATCCAAATTCAACTAGTTTTCACTGGATGACCTTCAAATATCTAAAAGCAACCTGCAAAGGAAGAAAGATTGCACACAGAGTCTTATACAAAAACTAGAAGAGTAAAAACATTACTCCCTTACTATTATTACTCATTTATTTAAAGGAGTAATGTATTTACACTGTTACTATTTATATTGTAAGACTGGGAAGTTTTTATAGACTCTTTGCATCCTTTATCCAGTTCATTTTAATTACAGTATCTAAGTTTTCATTTTTGTTTTTGCTGAAGAAACCTCCCCACATTTGCCAGGAGTAAGCTTGGATTTTCACAAGGTGTTTTTGATGCGAGCTTGTACAGCAATAAACAAGGCATATTTGGGATGAATTCCTGTAGCATGCTACAGTTTATTAAAACTGAGAAGAAATCAACACAAGTAAAAGACTTGAAAAAGACAGGCAAAATCAAAAGTGAGAGGGAGAGATGAAGCCAGGTAGCTAACCTGCCCTCCCCTCACTCAAATGGGGCATCTGCAAACGTGGTGAGATTATCACCTTGTCTTCTTTCCCACCTCCGCAGGACCCGGTACCTCACAGGCTGTGTCTGGAAACACATGTAGTAAGTAATAAAAGGTTAATGAAAAAAATCCTCTTACCAAGTTTCAAAGCATATTCCTTTTGCCAAGGTCAGTAAGAACGACACTCCAGGCTTTAAAACAGACTACCCTGTTTTTAACATTTTTAACTAAAAGTGCAGGCCAAATGTGTTTGATGGGAGAATAAAGGCAGGAAAACAAGCTGAAACAAGCTACTTTTTAGGGGATGACTTGGGGGTGGCGGGGGGGTGGGGGGGGTGTAGAAAAAAATAAAAGTTTCAAACCATCCTTAAACATGTCAATAGGATATTTTTATGCAAGTTATTTAAGAAAAAACAAACAAAGCCCAACCCAAGCTGTTCTAATTACACTTACAAGGTGAGTCTCCCACCTGCAAAGAGTGAGGCTTTCTGTACAGTAATGACCACTGGTATCTCATGCTGCATCTCTCTCCTCATCAAGGGCACCTGTGGGATTGACTCCTCCACCCAGCTGCCTATTTCCACAACATGTGCAGGAGCTTAACTGTCTCCGAAATACTGACATCAGGATCTTCAGCATAAAACAGCCAAACAATTTTAAAAGTCCAGTTTCAAACAAAAGCTCAAACTAACCACAGTTCTGAGGGATGCACATTCACAAGTGATTGTGCCCCATGGCAACAGTAGCCTGTGCACAGACTGCACAAACCTCTCATCAATCCATTTTCTCCTGCCTGGGTAACTACAGCATTGTACTGTCTTTATCTGCCAATCCTGACACTACACAAGTCTTCTCATGCAAACATCGTGCAGCCAAAATCCTACTCCCAGACCAAACAAAGGCATGAAATCTAAGATCTGTTCTCTCCAGTTTTCTACAATTTTGCCTCTTCTTACCAAATTGCAGTTGTCTTACAATAGACACAAGTCTTGGCAGTAAAGATGTTAGCTGTCACCTAGCATACCTGTCACAAAAAGAAAACAAAAAAAAAGGGGGGTCAGTGGCGTTGCATGTTCTTCCAGGTGTTCCTGTAATGATGACTGAAAATGATGGAAAGAGTGGTAGTTCCCTCTGGAAACTGCAGACGTGATCCCAGAATACTGCTGCTGGGTATTTCTGTGGAAGAGCTAAAAACCTAAATGTCATCATGGTTATACTTCTTTAAAAGCTACTGTTTATCTGCATATTCAGAAAGGCCTTGCTCCCATCGTGCCATGTGTGGAGCAGGGCAGAGCTGTAACGTGTAGTGCCCCAGCCAGGCTGTTACATGTTTGGTTCTGCATACGTAAAAAAACCTGCACCACACTAGGACAACTCAGCAAGAAAAACCTGAAGTCGACTAAACTAGTAATGAAAAACAGTGAAATTATCAACTGTGACAGATCTTTCAGTACTATCCAGGATCCTGTATTTTAACAGCACCCAGAAACAACGCATATGCCGTGAAGACACATCTTTAGACACACAGAAAATTCTCTTTCTAAGCAGTATGGGCCAGAAATACAGTTACTTGACTGTGTTTTGCAGATACCTTATAGAGTTTCTCAAGATACTGTGTGTCATATGATCAATTATTCTCCTTAAGTTTGAGCACTACAAAACACAGATTCAGGAGTAAATATACTCCCCAGCCTGGGACATTGAAATCTATAAACTCCAGTATTTCATATAAGAGCTACTCTGGGAGAATAGCTGTATGGACTTTTAAACTGAAATGCTCCATTCTCTGAAGGATTGAGTCCTGAACATGGACTGTTCTAGTTCAATTTGTCCTGGAATTTATTTAAATCAGCATGTTCTTACTCAAAGCTTTTTTTTGTTGTGGTTTTTTTTTTTTTTTCTACTGACAATTTTGCTCAAGTGTGCAGGACTTTCCATTTCACACTGAGCATTTTTAAAATGCACTTTACAACTTCTTTTTAAAATACACTTTAAAGTTCTCATAATGTATACAAATACATCCTAATAACTAAAATTGAGAACTGAGACCTCACCTCAGTGCCGCAAAAGAATTAAGTTTCAGTCATTATATAGGTTGTTCTGTTTCTGGATGCTGAAACAGACTGATCACTAAATTCCCAAAACAACAGCTGAATGCATTCATCATGATTTTAAAAGGACTCCACCCTCATAATTATGCCAAGTTAAAAATACTTTCAAGTTGCCTGTAAAATGGGGGGGGAAGGCTTGAGATTTTTGTAGGAGATTCTGTATAAGCTGAGCAATTTCCCAAATGCTATTTCATGCTATTATATAGCATGAATTTATTTTGTAGTAACACTAGAACTGCTTTTCTTATTTAAATGGTAGCCTGAAACAGTAAATATGTTGGAAAAAAGGTCAGCAACTCAGATGTTCTCTTAACAACTCTCTTGATGCCTTGGCTTCTCAGCCTAAAAACAGGACAGCTACTGGAACAAACTTAGGTACATCTAAAAGAGGGTATCACCACTTGTGAGAAAAAAGTGGTACTAAAACAGGTATCGATACAAAGCAGATGTACTTTTCTTGTTTGGAAAGACACTGGACTACCCAACCTACTTCATAAAGCCTGTTGTAACATAAATATACCATAACACTATGTGACTATTTATTTAGCAATTACAAAACCTGTCTACTATCTTCTCTTTGCTTTCCTTTTTCAAGCAGAACAGAATGCAGGTCAGTGACGCTTTGATAATCTTTAGTAAGAAACACATAATTTGATACAGAAGTATTTATTAATCTTTGTTTCAAGCTAAGTCTGGATTTTTTAGCACAAAGTTATATACAAAATGCTGACTTCATTTAAATGACAGAATAATGATTGAAAGTAGAGAAAAAGCATTAGCCTGGATATATCACCACCATCTTGAAAATTATAATATGTCAAATGATTATGAAGGACAGTGTTTGATAAGGCTAATAGCTAGACTGATGTAATTCGTTTGATTGCAAGTTCATGCTGATGGCCTTAGAACTATGACTTTTTAAAAAATCATTTATATACATATTTTTGTATGTATATATAATATATAAAATATATAATATGTATAGTATAAACACTATATAGTATATATAATATATATACATACATACAAAAGCAAAACAAAAAAGGATGATCCAAATCTGATAGGGTAAGGAAGCAAGTCTCTGTTTTTCCTCTTTTCAGAGAGCTGAAGTGTTAGAGAAAAACACTAGCATGACTGAAAGACAGAACACACTCTTTTTATGATTTAAACCCAATAATTATGTGATAACAGATCAGAGTGACATCAGTTTGCTACAAAATATCTTCTGCAGTGAAAGAATTTAGCAACCTTTGTAAAACTATCACAATGATACAGCATGTCTGCCATTAACAAAACAGAGAATAGCAGGCAGTGAAGTTTTTACCGCATTTCAAATTAGTATAAGATCTAAAGTAAAAATACGGAACTCTGTCTTGGATACATTTAAAAAGTATGATACTTGGGGAAAAAAATCAGAATGGGATTCATTTACTAAACTTTTTTGATTATATGGGGTATCTGGCTATCTTACTTAAGAGAGAAATTATGATAAAAAAGTGATGACCAAGTTATATCACTAAATAGTAATCACTGGTAACAACTGATAAGGCAGAATTGAAGAGCAGGGATATCTCTTAATATTCCCTGCAACTAACTGTTCCCATCAACTAAGGAGAAAATTTAAGCCTCCACACAAAAGATAGCCTTTTTTCCTAACCATTTTGGCTGATGGAAATCTGAGTATATACTAAAACGAACAACAAATATATTCCAAAACTAAAGTACAGGGATTAACTTGTTAATCTGGAGAAAAAACATTTAGAAATATGTTTTATGGTACTCAGCACATCTCTTGTCATAAAGTTCTTCTCCCTGTCATAATTTGGAAATACTTCAAAATGCATACCCTATGATTTCCCTCATTATAAAAGATGTAGTTTTATACGATATTACAATTACAACTGAAAAGTGTTTGGCAGAGGTACACTTAGCTATTTAGCTATTTTTATTCAAGCATGATTTTCTGCAGATTTTCCTTTTGCTCTAGTTTTAACACCAGTTCCCCAAACAGAATGAATTTGGTCAGTCCAGTTCCCGTAAATTCAACAAAATATTCTGTTTAAAAATAAAAAAATTTAAAAAATCTCTACCTACCTGATGAATTCAGAGCCAAAAATCTACTTTTAAGAAAATATTTGCATTGGTGATAATAAGGTTTTCTGGTAACATAAAAACGAAGCATTTTAGGGTAGTGGAATAAACTATGGTAATCTATGTATTTACCTACCTATATTGGCTCTTAATGAAAGCAACAAGTGTTTTTCCAATGTGATTTTGCCACAGCTACCTGGGACTGCTGAGCAGAATGACAGCTTCCGCCAGCAGTTACCATCGATTCTGAACCACTTTTCTTTAGGAAAGCCCATAAGTTTGTCATTAAACCTCTTCTTCCCCTTACCCCAGCCAGCTTATTGGTTTTCCACCCCAGTTTGAAGGGAAGAGTTTTCAGTTCTCTTGCAGAACTACTGGGATTGATTTCTATCCATATTTTGGAAACACCGAAGAAAAGGCAATTAAACTGTGTCCAAACAGCTATAGCAAAGTACCTTGAAGAAGACTTTTTTTGTGTCACCTTTCCAATACAACTTCTTTCAGTAAGATTCTAGTATTTGTCCTGATCTAATTGTAAAGGTTGTAATTCTTGAGCTTTATGCTATTTCTCTTCCAATGCCTTCAGTATCATTTGAGAGAAGAATCCCACAAAATAACGATAGTAGTCCATACACAAGTTTTTTCCCATTGTCTGTCATCAATACTAATTTCAACCACTACACATATCAGACTAATCCCATCCCTTCCTTAATATTCTTCAGTAATTCACAGACAGCTGTTTCCTTCTTCATCTACATGTACCTAAGCTGTATATATTCAGCCCCAATACTCACTCCACACAAATCAGTCCCAGCACCCTCTCTAACATGGGGTCCATTTGTATGCAAGAATGCAGGCGGTTATTGTCCTGGCACCAAGATGTTTGAAAGCATCTGAGCAAGATATGCAAGGTGATCTTGAATACTGTTGCATACGATTATACTTCATTCTTGGGTAGGTCATAGATGTTTCACTTCCCAAGTAGAGATTTATTGGCAGCTATTAACAGGACTTTTTAATACTTTCTGAAGGCTTCAATTACACATGTCTTGTGCTAATACCTTCCAGCTTTTTTAGAACTTGTCATGGATATGTCCCCAGAAGTTCATTAGCCATTCACTCATTCATTAGCAGTAGCAGCACTATATTTAAAAGAACCTGTTAATAAATTGAGTATCTTCAACTTACAAATCTAGGACTTAAAAACCCTGACTCTTTTGGAGAAACACACAAGGACATAGGTGATGTCTACATATTTGTATATGCTGTTACAAACAAGCCTTATTCCAAAGCTGGATTTCTTCAAAACTCAAGACAACTACTGTTGTGTATTTTAAAAGACATACCTATTACTAAAATACACATATTTAACAGGATGTAGTGCACTTCCGTCAGGCAGACAACATCCAACTCCACAACTGAATACTAAAACATTTAATCAGCATTTAATCCTTTAAGTCTTTGATAAGTGTCAATTTTGGAAGCATTTTATTCTTGGGAGCCAATACTTTCACTAAGAATGAACCAATACATAGAAGGAAGCTGCAAGTAGTGCAAATGACTCTTAAATATATATGCTGTTCCTCACTCCTATATCTTCTGTAAGCTGGTCATTTTCTTTTCTTGTCAGTTTATACTTCTTCCTCTCCTGGAGAGCTTTCAACTATGTGACAATGAAGAAATCAAATACCAAAATAGCAGCAACTACATATCCTCTGCATGACAGTGTAATTTCTTCTGCCTTAAGGCAGTGTCTAGCACTGAAATCATAGCCTGTTTACTTCTAACTGGTGCTATATTACACCAAAGATTTAACTCTTGCTTATATAAAAGTTGAACAAAACCCAATTTACTCACAATGGTCCTACTTAGAGCTTAGAGCCCAAGCCAGCAGTACCTTTCACAGCCAAAGCAGTGACAGTACTTGGACTGAACCCCAGTCCTCATGCAAAAGTACAGAGAAGCTCAAGCCTTACTGCTACTTGTATTCCTATAAATAAGAAATAAGAAAGCAAATGCCTATGTACATTGACTCTGTTTGGTTTAGAAGCTGTTTAGAATGTTCACAAGTTTAATATTTTAAAAGAAATTATCTTCAAGCATTTTTAAAATAGTTTTTATACCTGAAGTCTAATGTATTTGAAACAGATCTTTCACAGGGTAATTAAAGAGTAAATATTTGTGTGAAGGGGTCTCAGAAATTGATAATTCTATGCTCATCTGAATTGGGATGCATGAATTCTGATAGCCATATGAGAACCAAAGGGGGAAAACTTGAACTAAAATGAGCAAATGAAAATGCAGCAATAGATATTGTGAATTCCAAAAAAGGAAGAAAATAAAATTATTAGCTACACATATTTTAAGAGCATCTGCAGAAATGTAAGGTATTAGCTGACAGAATCAGAGAGTTGAGAGGACAACAGCATTCACGCAAGAGTCACGTAGGTTAGAAGAGCAGCACTCTATATGCACTGCTGCCTATGTACTTTAGCACACATGAGCAGTTTCACTCGTGCCCACAAAGCTGTCTGTCACATAACCAGATGAAGTTGCTAGTGACTACCTGTTCAATGTCACCAAGCATGAAAGAGTTTCACTCAGTAATTCTTTAGCCAAAATGGTTCCCTTACCACAAACTTTTCAGATACATCTGTAACATTAAACATGTCCATGAATATATTCCAGGGAACTGAGGCCAACTGGTACAAAATGGCATGTGTCTAGGGTGGTAAACTCCCCTAGTCTGCAAAACTGAGTGGCCTCACAGAAACTGCCTTTTGGGAATGATCCTTGGAACACTGACTACCAAACGGTGTCCAGGAATTAGCTCACTGGTTTTCGCATCAAGTTAACCAGGATATTTTTCTGTAAAACTTTTAGTTTGGACATAGCCAAGGAAATTCAGACTGTTCCCAGGTCCTGCCTGCATCTACATAGAGAGAAACTGCAGCCCACCAAACCATCTTCAGCTGGTACAGGGGAAAGAGTTCAATGTCATGTTAAATAATACCAGGCAAAATTGGAGACCAAAGCTGAGGAAACAGATGTTAATTTGTTACTGCAGTGAGAAGGCAGGTAAGGAATGGCATATTAAGAACTGTGAAGAGAGGGTCTGGTTAAAAACCTAGTTTTCCATCCACACAATGTGGAGAAGAGGCAAGGAAACGACTCCATGCCTGTGTTTATAACCTACATAGTTACTCTACTTAACGTGGTTACTCTACTCTCCCACATGAGATGCCATGGTTACGCTATTTTGGGAGACTTGTCCTATCCTACCCTGTTTCCTTAGCCTGGCAAACAGGTCTCAGGAACAGGCTGGGGACAAACAATGCCCGAGTCACCACCCAGGAACAATTAGAAAATAATCATGACCTTCCCACTGTGAGCTCCTAGACCTGATAAAGCCACAGCCTTAGTGGTGCATCTTACATCATCATGGAACAAAAGGAAACACAGCCATGGCTGACTCACATAAAGCATGCATTTCACAAAAACATGTTTTTGCTGGGCACATTTCTCTGTGCTTCTGCATACAGTTCAGGCACGTAACTTGGGCCATATTCCATGACATTCTTTAAGGCTGCACTATATTCATACATATTACAGTTTATGACAAAGCAGAATAAAGCAGGAGTTTCCACATCTCTGTGCTGTACAAGATTGTCCACTATACTATGAAATTTCAGTGCCTTATTTTGGCAGATCTCTGTTTTGTTATTGGTTATAATCTATTTTACACAAACTAGCTTAATAAACTTATATAAACTCAGTTTTCTTTAGCAAATGTTGCATGCTTGGCAAACAAATTTTGCTAGCATTTTTTAACATCTAAAAATTCTACAGTGATGCCCTTTATCTGTAATAATTGATAGGAATTATAAACAGTGTGCAAAAAATAATTCTAATTACCAACACTTTTCTGCAATTATTCTATGCGTTTTGCTATTGCTAGACACCTTAATGAGCACTGCCTCCTAGTATTAACATAAAAATATCTTTTACATATTACAATAATTTTTATATAGTTATTTTGAAAACGAAACCCACATCTTCCAGTATAAGATGAATAAACAACTTCTGTGTATTAAAGTTATGTTGAGGCAAGCACTGATTTTATGGCGTATTTCCAATTCCCAAACTAACACAATACGCAATTCATCTTTTCTTACACCTGAATATTAGGACCAATTTCATAGCTAGCAATTGGGTCCTTTAACCCACCTTCTATCAATGACTGTTGAGAACACAGGTTCAAAGGTCATTTCTACACAGCAATGCAATTTCATAAATTACATAGTATTATCTAAATAGATTTAAAACCAAATGCTTTCAAAAATAAAACTCCATTAAAATTGTTCTTACTCTCTAACTCTTCCGGTACAACTTTCTCCTTTGATATCTGCAGTGAATATAAAATCCTGAAAAAAACCTGAAACTCCAAGAGTATCTCACATGGCCATCTCTAATTTGACAAAGTCTATTTTAGTGAAAGAATGCAACAAGCCTGATCAGACAGACAATATCAAAAAGTGTTTAACTTCAGAGCCGCAAGCCTAATCTTCTGCTCTCTAGCATGCACCAATTAAGCCCCTATAAAAAAGACACAACTAGATTCACAAAAAAGTTCCAATTCAAATTACTTGGTCACTGAGAGCAAACACCACGTATCATCAAGATTTTCCAGTAAAGATGACCTACAATATTTCGTATTCATATTATAACACTCAGCTTTCTCATCCTTATTAGTCTGAATTTCTGGGAAATAGCTAAATCCTTTAAATTCATCAAAGCATATAAATGTTTTCCATCACAATGTCTATTTGGGATTGAGAGTGTTCCAGTTTTCATTTTAGTCTTTCTGATCACTGAAATGTTACACTTGAAGAAAAGCTTATAGCAATTTTTTAACATTATGTCACTCATTTATAAAACTTGGCATGTATATTGTTGTAAAATAAACAAACTATACAGCATAAAAAAAACCCCCAATTAACTGAGACCTTAGCTTACAAAGTACTACTCCCTACATAGAAATATGATCAGTCTACTGTCTGACATTGTTAGAGATTAATCTCAAAGGGAAGGGGAGCTTTTTCGGTAACAAAGACTAATTTCTGTGTTACAAAAATGCTATTATAAAATAAATACACTATTCTAAGATTTTAATTCTTCTTGGTAGTAGAAAAGCTAATTTCTGTATTTAAACTGTGTCTTAAGTGCAAGACAGGGGTGCCATTCCTCAGGTTTTAGTCTAATTATTTTATGTTATGTGCCAAAGTACATCAATAGTGAAACAGAGCTGATGATACAATTCACAGAAATTGTAAAATACCAGAACAGTAGAAGTTCCTATATTAAGGCCACCTTATCAGTAAGTCTTCTTTTTGCTGGGTCACAGGACTCAACAATTAACATCAAGGCCCTGACACTGAGTAAAGCCTCAGCTTTCATCTACTTCAGATGATCTCTTCAAAGCTTCATTATAAGATTTATTTGCACTAATTAACAGAGATCAGAGTCAATTAGCTATTTGCAGGCTGCCCATCACATCAGAAGGCACCTATGTTTGCAGTGATGCTGCATGACAGCAAACTAGATCAATAAATTAACACAACACTCATTTTCTTCCCTAAGTGTGCATCTCCAGATTTTGGTCACCTCTGTGCAAATATTGTCAAGGCTGCTAAACTCAGCACAAGCCCAGTAACGTTAAAACTCTTACAAATAGGAATTACGTTTTTTCTAACTATAACTACAACTTCCAAAAAGCACCAAGAAAAACAGTAATAAAAAAAAAATTATCAGTGGTTTTTTAACATCCAAAAATGAAGGATCAATCTTCCTGCACAGCTACTTCTTTAACTCCAGAAGGCATTTAGGAGAAGTAAATAATAAAAAAATTAAAGTTTTCACACTGCAGTCACCCTGCAATCTCTCTGTAAAATGCATCTTCATCTTGAAGCTAAGGTGGACAGCAGTAGCAAGCACAGTACCAAACCCTGCATTCGGACCACAGAAGTTTCACTTCACAAGTGACTGCACTGTGAGAGCTGAGGCAGCGCTGCCATTCATCTGCCAGTTCTGTACTTGGCAGAACATTTGTATCTTTGAATGCAGTGTAATCTTCTGTTCTCTATTAATTACAGGCTCAGTGACCAGTAGCAGAAAAAGTCTCCACATAGTATGTATAAAGCTAACGACATTAATTGAGTGGCTCCATCTTCCAGTTGAGCCAGGACGTGCCTAAATTAATGTGATCTTAATTCTGCTTCATGAGAATATGCACAGAAATATAACCTCATGTTATAATACATATTTTGTGCTAGCACATCACAGTGATCATTATGTAGGTATCTCCAAAATCTCTCTTGAAGGCAGACCTGAGCTGCCTTTGCCTGGGTTTCAACCATGTAGAGCTAAGTCATGACTTGAGACCAAGAGGAGAGTACCTGCAGTGGTGTGCTGAGGGCCAGGACATTCCGAGCTCAGTGCCACACTGACACGACCACACGAATCCTGGTCTGCTCAGAGTATACTAACAGTCTTCCTGAAGCTGCCTGGAAAATACTGTGTAGACATATTTTTAATCTTTGGCTGATTTTACACATTATTTCTTATTTGATTTTATATGATACCTATCTTGATAACTTTTCTTTGGCAGGATTGAAAACTGGTTACTGCATGAGATTTCTGAATGCTTTTTATTTTCGTAGCTTTACATCATATGGAAATGAAGTTAACTCACATTATGCATTTTAAATACCATCTCAAGCTCTTTTATAAGTGGAGCACACTGAGATTTTCAAACACCAGAAAAACTTTGGGATGTCTCAAAACCACTGCTTTAACCAATGAGACTGAGCTTACAGAACTATTACTCAACATGCCATGGATGTGAAAAATCACTTGTATTTTTTTTAATCAATAAAGTAAAAATTATTTTTCTGATTACATTAATGTACATGCATATCTGAATAATTATAAATATTGCATTAATAGATGTACACTTATATACAAAAAATATAAATGAAACGATACTGATCATAATGCAGATCGAGTAAGGGATCAAAGGGATCTAGCCAAAACAAATGAAGGGCTACATGAGGTGAGATGCCTCCAGTCACAATAATTGCATGTGAATGGCTTCTGAAAGGAGTAAGATGAATTACACATATACCTTACTGAGCTCTAAACTGTCCACCACCTTCACAACTAGGGCAGGGGCAGATGACTATGTGGAGCCTGCCAGGCTGCTCAAGTGCACTCCTCCTCTCCTGCAGCCAATGGCAATTCCTGGTCCAGCTCAGACAACTGAAAGTACATCTTTGAAAGTAGTTTACTCTCTTGACCTGATTATGATTGTAGGTTTATTAGTCAAGACACTTTAGAAACACTGCATTCATATACAAACATTTCCATCTTTGCCTTACCAACCAAGTCTTGTTCCAAGGATGGATCACATGTTTTCTTCTCACTAACCTAGAACTGACAGTAATGCAGACCATGCTTACACCTCTGTCCCTCTGTTTCTTAGAAGTGAGCTCAAAACAAGTGGACAGCTCAATGAAGATTTCTGTCCTAGGAAGTAAGATTAAAGATATCCTAACTGAGACGGATGAATAAATTAGAGGTAGATGTGCTTTTAAAAGAAAAAAGATTGAGGCTGAGAAGATCAAGACCATCTTAAAAAGGGGAAATATTTTTTTTTAAAAATCTAAATCCATAACAATAAAGCTTTTCCACCCCTTAGCTTATCAAGGATTTCAAAACCCTAAAATATCTTACTAATTGCCTGTAAACCTGGTCACATCGTTTTCTTCAGAAAAAAGAAATCTCAAAACCCACCTTGCATGGAAGATTCTGGGCTAGGGGATATTTCTTAAATATTTGTATTTTAGTTATCTGTTTGGCTTGGTCATGCATGCACTTGCACACCATCTCCCTTTTCATGTCTACAGAAAAGCCAACAACCCAAGAAATCATCCCATAAACAAGTCCTGGCTATGTGAAGACCACCACAGCATGGCAGAGAGGACAGCCAAAATACTTCTATTTCCAAGGCTTTGCAAGTCTCCTCAATAGCAAACAGCTACACTGCTTTGTCTTTGCACTTTCTATTTTAATAAACAGCCTTGCATTTAGCTTTAAGTATATTTTACCCTATTTAATGGAAGTAACCACGATGCCAGGTACTGGCTATGAAACTAGACTATTTAATACTCTCAGTAAAGCTTAGTAACTTTCACAGACCACTTTTATGTCTCACTTTTCACAGTGATACAGCTGAATCAAGAAAATGCCCATTACAAACATGTGCTTTTTAACAACACTGAAGATAAAGCATTAGGTTTGTAAAGTTCTTTAGAAGTCTGAAGAATTTGTAAAGCATTTCCTAAAAGATTTTGTGTTTAGAGCCTGACAAGACTGCTCTCTGTACCTCAAACATCTGCCTACTCCACGCCTTAATACACTGCATCTCCACAAAACCAGCCAAAGCAGCACTGTAGTAGGCTCTCATACAAAGGAGACAGACAGTAGGAAACAGCCAAGTGACTAAATGGAACTTCTTCTTGGGGAAGTGGTACTACTTTGGTGTTGATACTGACCTCCACTGAGCACAGAATACTCCTTCTGCAAATAGAGAATATTCAGTAAAAACCAATGAGATTAGAGTATGATAAAAAGGATGAGGGAGAGAAGAAAGGACATAGGAACCTGGGGAAAGAACCGCAGGATCAGAAACACCACCAGAAAAACCCTGCCTCCTGTCTATTTATCATCACACATATAAAAGCAAATGAAAGTCAGAAGAACATAGACAAACTATTTTAAAAGTTGGGTTTTGGTGATTTCCTTCCCTAGTTCAGCTACACTGTGAAAGAAGTCAAAGATAATACAGCAATTAAGCTAGCTATAGTTTCTGGAAACATTTATTCTGGGCTTTGAACACTGAGCCCAAATCACTCAGTCCAGTTCTGTATCCCATCCTTATTCTTTGCAAGGGAATCTAAGCAGAGATGCTTTCTCACACCCAGTCAGGTGATTCTTCCCTTCTCATCAGAGCTGGGCAGAGAAGAGGAGCCAAGCAGCTGCACAATTGCAACAAATGTAATTGACTGATCCTTTCAGAAAACTTTCTTCCCCATCATTTTCTAAAACCTAAGCCCAAGACTTGTGTATTTTGCTTCATTTTCAGAATCCTTGAAGATGGTCCTGAGAACCTCTCTTAAAAGTGCAGATTTCCATTATAAGTCATGCTAAAAGAAGCTAGTATTACTGAAATTCAGGGGAAATTCATACTGAAATATATATTTAATCTTACTCTAAAAACTTCTTGAATGGACCACTTTACATTCACAAGTCTGGAACTCATGATTCAGCTTCCACCATTCATGTCTGTCATTTCTGCCTTAGTGCAAATTCTTGTTCAATTTGTCCAAAGTCTGCAGTACTCTACCTTTTGCTGAGAGGAGGATGACTGAGGTTCTGGGGTTAGAGACATGGAAGAATAGGAGGCCTGTTAAATGGTCTTTATTTTCCTGGATATTTTGATAACATTAATTTCTTCTAGGTGATCAAAGGGAAATGGATAGTGGAACTTTTTTTTTACTGTATTAAAAAAAATTAATATAGATTGCCAAATCATTAGAAAACTCTGAGAGGAGACACATAAATAGTTTTTCACTTAACTGTAACTGCTACAGATTAGTACTCCTGTCTCCTCCTCCTCCTGTTTTCCCTTTTATATTATCGGGGATGAGCAGATTAGGTAACCAGTCATCAAGCATTCTCTTAACCCTCTAAAATCACCCGTGCTTCTCAAGTTCCTCCCTCCTAGCTGTCTTGTTCCCCCTCTGTGTTAAGCCAGAAAGTAACTTCCTTCAGGATGCTATAAACAGTGATTACTGGCATGACAATGTGGTTTCAAAGCTGAGTTTCCAGTGGTTTTAAAAAATTAAAACCAAACAAAAACCTCATAACTAACCTCCTGACACCCAAACTCCCCAAAACACCCAAAACAACAACAACATAAAAATGCACACACAAAACCTTCTTGGCAGCATTAAGGGGATACTGCTTGGTTGAAAGCAATAGGATTTGAAAATATTGGGAAAATTTAGATCGTTAAATCTACTGTAAGCAGTAACCACTGCAAATAAAAAAATAAAGAAATAAATGAAATAAAATTTAAAAAGACTGATTTTTAAAATAAAGTCTGGGATTTCTCTGATGGCTTCTGAGCTATCCCCTCCTTATTGACCTCTCCCTAACAGAGAAAAGGAGAGAAGATTAAAACCAAGATGAATCACACGGCTAGACTGAAGTGATTCTGCCCCAAAATTTTTTGGCTCAACTGTACAACCCTGAGCTGCAATGCATTAAAAGCTTGGCCTGTATGCAAGAAAGAAGCATGAACACAGGATTTCTTCTCAGAGCAAATTTGTGCCCAACCACTTAAAGCATCTATGTGTGTCATTCACTTTCTGACACATCTTGAATAAGATGAAGATGCTTTCAAAAAAGCAATAAAGCAATACAGGATGTCGGTGTCAAAGGTAATCAAGGTCTCCATATATTAAACCACAGATTTCCTTGTGTAAAGTGAGAATTCTGTAAGACCAGTACAAAAACCAGAGCTGAAGACCACCATGAATGTGTGTCACAGTTAAACAACTCGTTCTTTATAAAGGTACAGATCTTTTCAGCACATAAAAATTCATGCTGAACGTAACTCGTTTAGGCCTCTTATTATAATCTCAATTTCCTTTACCTCTAGGTATATGGGGCCAGATTTTTCATGTGATGTTATTTGTATACATTTCAATCCTCCTGTCACTTTCTTACTTCTCTAGAAGGATGTTATTACCCAAACATGTGGATCTGTTCTTTTCTCTATAATCTAATGAGCAATATTTTATGGGCTGTATATTCATCTAGAAATATTGTATATGTCTGCAGTTACATAGACTATGTTGAAGGTAAGAGCGAAAAAGATACTGCTTATGTTCTTTATACGTGATTGTGTTTTATGTTTCTCATGATGAAGAACAGGACCAGCAAAGTCTACACACATTGTAAAGGCCTGTTTAAAAACTACTCACTTCATGATCTAAACTACTTGCAATAACAGATTATCTGATTAAAGGCTCCTCTAACATAAGTAGATAAATTTATCTTGCCTACAGGCATAAATGAGAATGCATCAGCAAACTTACAATAATGTTTACCTATTGGTCTCTTTCACAGCTTAGTAACATACACTAAAAAAGCATTTTAATAAATTCATCTGCCTTTTGTACTTCAGGGGAGGGGGGGACAGAAGGAGAAAACACAGACATCTCCAGTTTTCGTGTAAGCCAGCAATTTAAAAGGGGTCTATTACAGTACACTTGGCTCCTGAAGGAACTACTCAAGAACCTGCCATATGGCATGCCAAGTTCTTTTAAACTCTATGAACACGTTTATTATAACTGCTCTACAAAATCTGCAACAAGTCTTGGCAGACGTACCACTCAACAAGAGGAACACTAGACCAGATGTGTTTAGAATCCAAAAGTGCAAAGTTGCCATTTTCCATTTACAAGTCACCTTTAATCTTTTCAACTAACCTTTCAAACTATAGTGAATCCAGGGTCCTGTCTACTTTAACAAGACAGATAGATGGAAATATAATAAGAGAGTTCAGTTGTCAGGCTAGCTCTTCATTGGACAAAACCACTTTTCTAGTATGTTAATTAGTCTTTTGGTAAATGTAACTGCAGACAAACTAAAATGACTAAATGCTGCTGGGCTGTAAAATTACAGTGCACAGTATACAATCTTTCAGTTGCCATTCACTGCAGCACTGTCTGGAGGATGTATGTAAACATACATGCACACATCCAGGCTCATTCTGAATGATCCTTCCTCTCCTCCCCACTCTCCCTTTTCTTTCATTTGCCTACCAGAAAACATCTGGAGTAACCAAAACTATCATGTGAGAAGTGGCCAGGATGTCACTGATACTGACTAAATGATCAGTGGTAAGAATTTCAAAATGCCACAACCAGTAATTTTCAGATGGTCATGCAATATAATAATGTAGCAACATTTATTAAACTATGTACTTTTTTCTTAAAGAGTTTCTGGCTCCCAGAATTGAGACAGAAATAGTTTAAGAAAGAAAATTAAAACAAAGATTCTGGAGCACAAACCATAACAGCTCTAGCAACTTCAGGACCTAAGTAGTCAGAGCAAAAAAGTTCTTTTCATAAAAGCATGTATGTCAGTGGCGTGTGGAGGCTGAAGGCTTCTCAGAGGTTTATAAAACTAGCTAAGATATGAGCAATGAAAAATATCACAGTATCTCAAAGTGCAAGCATCAATATATATTTTAAGATTTACATTAGCATTTTCTAAAGAGAAAACACATATTTTCTCACCTGGAATTCTTTACAAAGATATTGTTCTCTTAGAAACTGAAGTGATCAAATAACAAAGAGTACATTTTAGTAAATTATTATAAAGCTGAGGAAAAATACTATGCTGAATGCAGATTAATAAAGGAGTGAATTATTCCCTGAAATATGTTGCCTGAAGGAATATGGACAATGGATTTTGGTGATGTGTGTGGGTTTTTTTTAAATAAGGGGGGAAGAGAGGAAATTCACACCCATCGTTTTACTAAGGATTAGAACAAAAGGCAAAACACCAAGAATCAATGAGAAAAAATGTACTGGAAATACTAAGATA